>NC_080179.1:0-300000 GCF_950295315.1 Erinaceus europaeus
TTTTCACGGACTGGAAAAATTGTTTGGCTAACTGGTACTGATTAAACTGCTTTGATACTTGCTTCAGTTGCTACTGTAATTCCTGAGATTGGTGAGTGCAATTGTCATAAAGGTATTTAGTACAGTGTTGCTTGTACTCAAGACACAACTGAGGAACAACAGAGCATAAAAAATAAACACATAAATCAAAAAAGGGTACATAAAAAACAAATAAAACTGCTACCCCAATGAATGAAGACAAGAGCCCAGAAGAAATTACAAATCAGCCAGAAGTAACCATAGATAAGAAAAGTATGCAAGCAATAATAAACTTATTAATCACAAAAATGAAAACAACATTGGAGGAAAGGAATGGCAGTATTAGGGAAACAACAGTTGAGACCCCAAAGGAAAATACTGATTATATTGAGGCAATTAGAGAACTGAAAGCTGAAATAGCTATAATGAAGAAAGAAGCTGAGGCAAGGGAAAGCAGACTCACAGAAGCAAAAAACAGAATTAGTCAGACAGAGGATGAGTTAGAGAAAACTAAGAAAGAGGTGAAAGAGCTTAAAAAGAGATTGAGAGACACTGAAAACAACAACAGAGACATATGGGATGATCTCAAAAGAAGTCACATTCATATAATTGGCCTGCCAGAGAAAGAAAGAGAAGAAGGGGAAGCAAGCACTCTAGAAGAAATAATAGAAGAAAACTTCCAAGGCCTGAAAAACAGAAAGGACATCAAGATTCAAGAGGCCTAGAGAGTACCAAACAGAATCAACCCAGACCTGAAGACACCAAGACACATCATAGTCACAATGAGAAGAAGTAAGGATAGAGAAAGGATCCTAAAGGCTGCAAGAGAGAAACAAAAAGTCACATACAAGGGAAAACCCATAAGATTATCTGCAGACTTCTCCACTCAAACTCTAAAAGCCAGAAGAGAATGGCAAGATATCTATCGAGCCCTGAATGAAAAAGGGTTTCAACCAAGGATAATATATCCTGCTAGACTTTCATTCAAACAAGATGGAGGGATCAAAACCTTCTTAGACAAACAACAGTTAAAGGAGGTAACCATAACCAAACTGGCCCTGAAAGAGGATCTAAAAGACCTCTTATAAACAAGAACATCACTATAATACTTGCAATATATCAGAGCAAACAAAAATTTTTTGAACAATGGCTCTACAATACATTAAATCCATAATATCAATAAACATCAATGGCTTAAACTCACCAATCAAAAGGCACAGGGTGCAGGGATGGAGCCAGAGCTCAGCAGTGCTCTGGTGACTCGCCTTGTATATCTGGGCCTGTCAGTCAAATAATATATAAGTAAAATATATATTTTACTTATAAAATCAGGAAAAGAATTGTCCAAAGGAATAAAATCTCCAAATCATTAGCTATATGCAGCTCCAACGGGACCGAGCGAAAAAGGCTCGAGAAGGAACTCATCCAGGAGACTCTCCACATGGACAGGCACCACAGGTTTCCTAGTCTGGCAACACAAACAGGGCAGCTGCTAGTTCCCAGTGCAAGCCTCAGGGCAAAAACCTCTCCCTCTTCAGTGTCTTTACATCTGAAAAGAAGAAAAGTGACCAAGGGCCAAGGAGAGCTGCCCTGGTGTCAATATTGAGCTGTAAATCAGAATGTGCCAAGTGTTTTGCACAAAATCACCTGTGCCACAGTGATTCTGTTGTTCTCTCTCTCTCTCCCTCCCTCAGACACACACACACACACACACACACACACACACACACAAATCCACAGAGGCACAGGCACAAACGGAGTTATACACATGCGCACTGGACAGCTTCTGCAAGGCAGGGCCCTGGGCTGAACCCTGCTTCGCATTTCCTGGAAGCACGCCCAGCCTTTTAAGGCCAGCTCTGAGCTCCCATTGGCGGGATTCCTTCAGAAGGCCCGCCCACAGGGCGCCAGCCAGGCTCTGATAGGCCAGAGGCCTAGACCACGCCCAGAACACCACCAGCAATCTCATTGGCCAGTGTGCTTGGACACGCCCAGGAGGGTCCGGGCCCCTAGTCAGTGATTGGCCAGCGGCCTTGAGCACCGCCCACACGGCCCTGCAGCACGCTGATTGGGCAGCCTCCGGAAGGCCCGCCCACCAGCCACTTCCGCTCGACTCTGATTGGCCTGGTGTCCCAGGGACACGCCCCCAGCCAGCCTTCTCTTGGCTCCCATTGGCGGGCTGCTGTCTGAGGGGCGCCCTCTGATAGGCCAGTTCCTAAGGCACGCCCAGGCAGGTCACCGCCCTTGCCCCATGATTGGCCAGCCTCCTGGGCTCCGCCCACGAGGCCCGCCCCAGGCGCTCATTGGACAGCCTCCCGAGGGCCCGCCCCCCAGGCACTTCCGCTGGACCCTGATTGGCTGACCTCCAGGGGTACGCCCACCCAGAGCCAGCACCCAGGCTCTCATTGGTGGGCTGCTCTCTGAGGCCCGCCCACGCAACTCCTCCTCTGTTCTCATTGGCCAGCTCTTGCTTCACGCCCCTGAGGGTGACGTTCCTCCTCTCCGATTGGCCAGCTGTCTCTATGAATACCCACTGGGCCCTCCCCTCAGGCTCATTGGGCACGGGCTCTGAGGCCCGCCCCCGGGGACTTTCTGCCATCCTCTGAAGGCCCTGTTTCTGCAAACACGACCCCCACAGCTCCTGTCTGGGCCCGTCCTTAGGACACTGCCTGCCTGCGCTAGGCTGGCCATGCTCTTGGGGCACACCCAGAAACACTGTCGCCACTCTCCTAGCCCAGTGCCTCAGGGCACTTGCCCCATGGAGCCTTAGTCCCGCCCTGGTGCTGCCCTCTTGTGGACACCCAGCAGAATGCAGCTGAGCACAGGGATTCACAAGCTCCCAGTAGAGTCATCCCAGGCAAAGAGAGAAACCCCTTCCACTTGCAAAGCCAAATGGGGGATCCCCCCACCCCACAGGAAAGAACAGATGTCTAGGGCACTCTACGTCAATTTCAACCCTGCTGTCCACGGGCCACAATTCCTAGAGTTCTCCTCATTCCACAGAATCACTACACTCAACTATGGTCTTTGCCGCCACCTTGTGGACATACAGCAGAATGCAGCTGAGCTCCCCATGCCACTCCTCTTTGAGTCTACCCAGAAAATTACACACAGCATGGGAATAGCAAAGGAAAGAACCCATCTGAGGACCACCTGGCAGAATGCACAACAGAGTCCACAATCCAATGTGCCAATTCATACTTGAAAAACCACTTGTGCAGTGGAAACTTCCTTTGTCATAACACAACCCAGTTCCTAAGTCCCTGTGTCAGGAATAAAGAAACAACAGCGGTAATCTTAACTGAAACACACTTATGCACACTTACACACACACACACACACAAACACACACACACACACACACACACCTTCCCACAGAGACGTACACACTTGTCCCGAAAATAACTTGGATTGGAGTTGCTGTTTTGCACCCTAGCAAAAGGTCAAAGTTTCATGGGTGGAAGGGAGAAGTGTTAAGTTTCTGGCATATGAAGGTGAGAAATGCCTAGAGCAGATCGATAGTTACATGGACAACGAAGGGAGCATGGGTTGGAGGAACAGCTGGTGGAGCTGCCAGGGAACTATGTGGAATCCCAGGACCCTGTTTTGAGCCCCTGGTCACACTTACCCAGCTAGGGAAAAGCTGGGCTAGTGACAAATCAGAGCTGCAGATGTCTCTCTGTCTCTCTTCCTGCTTGGGCCCTGCTCTCTCAATTTATGACTGTTTGCTTCTCCTCAATAAGAAAGTTACAAAGGATGTACAGAAATACAGGGGTAGTGGGAAAAATTACCCCCCCGTGCCCACTATTATATGGAACTGTTGACTGTAAACCATTCATCCCCCAAGAAAGAACAGAATAAATATTTGTGAGGTTAAAAACATTGTAGGTTAAATAGTGAACATTCTCTAGAGCCATGCAATACTAATCCATTGTGCATTGGATGTCACTGTCAAAAACAGTGCAGTAGCAGTTGTAGTAGTGTGTAGTATCTGCAAAAGGAAATGTATTGTGTGTCAAAAGTTCCCTTCAATTATAAGAGAAAATCTATCAGGCAGAAGAAATGACCCCTCATGTGATATCGGACGAAATAAATAAATAAATAAATAAATAAATAAATATGCAAATAAATGGGAATGATCTAAGAGGATTTGAAAAAAATAAAAAATAAAAACAAACACCACAGGAAGACCTGATGACAGCAGAAATATAGAAAACGTCTGCTGAGAAATAGAGGGCTGCTTCAAAAATTCCCTGACACACAGGGTCCAGGCAAATTACGAATTCCGAGAATGAAAAGAAACGCATACGATTTGAAGCTTACACTAGAAAATGGAGGCAAGTTCTGTGCTATGATAATTACAATAAGGATACTGATAGAAAGGCTATTGGAAATGCTCCTGGAAAGTTTATAATTTATAATTGTAGTGAATCCTGCTCCAACTATGTGACCAATTATTTATGAATAAGGAGGCTATTATAAATGCGGTAATTCTGCATTCAGATCAAATAAAAAGGTCAACAATTCTAAAAATGTCTGACATATATATATATATATATATATATGTATGTATATGTACATATATGTATGTGTATCTTTATTATCAACTATGAGGGATACTGGCATGGCTATGAGGAGACAGAGTATGGCTTGTGCCAGAGAGACTTACAAAGCTGAGGCTCCAGAAACCTAGGTGAAATCGCCAACAAAACAATCCAGAGCTCAGCCGGGCCCTGGTGACTCGCTTTGTATATCTGGGCCTGTCAGTCAAATAATATAAAAGTAAAATATTAATGAGTGCAGACAGAGTGAGTGAGAGCCTGTGAGAGTCAGAGACAGAGAAGGCAAGAAGAGAAATAGAAGAGTTGGAAAGAGACCAGAAGTCCAAAAGCTCCCACTCTGTGTTCATACATGACAGGTTCGAACCTGGGTTGTCGAGATTGTAAGGCATCAGTCTCCTGTCCACAGACCCCAGACAACCCCAGCCTTCACCATATGTGTGTAGTATTTACGACAGGATATGTATTGTGAGTGTAAACTTCCCTTCAATTATAAGAGAAAAATCTATCAAGCAGAAGAATGGACCCCTCATGTAATATAGAACCAAATAAATAAATAAATAAATAAATAAATATGCAAGTAAATGGGGGTTATCTAGGAGGATTTGAAACAAATGAAAAATAAAAACAAAAAGCACAAGAAGACCTGATGACGGCAGAAACATAGAAACCATCTGCTGTGAATCAAGGGCTGCTTCAAAAGTTCCGAGACCCTTCAGAGTCCAGGGAAATTAAGATTTCGGGAGAATGAAAAGAAACTCATATGTATGGAAGCTTACACTAGAGAAAGGAGGCAAGTTCTGTACTATGATAATTAAAATAAGGATGCTGATAGAAATGCTATTAGAAATGCTACTGGAAGGTTCTATTATTTATAATTGTATTGAATCCTGCTCCAACTATGTGGCCAATTAGTAGGGAAAAAGGAACCTGTTGTAAATGTGTGAATTCTGATTAAGATCAATTACATAGGTTGACAATTCTAAAAATGACAGAGATATATATGTATATTGATATATGTATATGGATGTATATCTTTATTATAAAGTCTGAGAGATACTGCCATGGATATGAGGAGACAGAATATGGCTTAAGTCAGAGAGACTTACCAATCAGAGGCTCCAGTAGCCTAGGTGAAATCACAAACAAAACCAGCCAGAGCTCAGCAGTGCTCTGGCCACTCTCTTTGTATATCTGGGCCTGTCAATAAAATAAGGATATAAGTAAAATATTCCTGAGTTCAGACAGAGTGAGAGAGAGCCTGTGAGAGTCAGAGACAGAGATGGCGAGAAGAGAAATAGAAGAGTTGGAAATAGACCAGAAGTCAAAAACCCCCTAGGCTGTGTTCATTCAACCCAGGTTCAAACCTGGGTTGTAGAGATTGTCACGCAGCAGCTCTAATGCCCACAGACCCCAGACAACCCAAGCCTTCACCATATGTGTGTAGTATTTGCCCCAGGAAATGTATTGTGCATCAAAAGTTCCCTTCAGTTATAAGAGAAAATCTCTCAAGCAGAAGAAATGATGCCACATGTGATACCTGACTAAATAAATAAATATGCAAATAAATGGGGATGATCTAGGAGGACTTGAAACAATAAAAATAAATAAAGACAAAAACCACAAGAAGACCTGATGACAGCAGAAACATAGAAACCATCTGCTGAGAAACAGAGGGCTGCTTCAAACATTCCCTAACACTTCAGGGTCCAGGGACATTAAGAGTTCCGGAGAAAGAAAACAAACACATACGTATTGAAGCTTACACTAGAAAAAGGAGGGAAGATCTGGGCCATGATAATTACAATAAGGATGCTAATAGAAACACGATTAGAAATGCTACTGGAAGGTTCTATTATTTATAATTGTATTGAATCCTGCTCCAACTATATGGCCAATTATTTCAGAAAAACTAGGCTGTTATAAATGTGGTAATTCTGAAAGAAGGTCAAATACATAGGTCGAACATTCTAAAAATGACAGATATATAAATCTATATGTATATATATACATGTATGTATATCTTTATTATAAACTCTGAGTGATACTGGCATGGAAATGAGGAGACAGAATATGGCTTGTGTCAGAAAGACTTACAAACTGAGGCTCCAGTAGCCTAGGTGAAATCGCCAACACAACAAGCCAGAGCTCAGCAGTGCTCTGGTAACTCTCTTTGTCTATCTGGGCCTGTCAGTAAAATAAGAATCTAAGTAAAATATTAATGAGTGAAGACAGAGTGTGTGAGAGCATGTGAGAGTTAGAGATAGAGAAGGCGAGAAGAGAAATAGATGAGTTGGAAAGAGACCAGAATTCAAAAACCTCCTACACTGTGTTCATTGATGACAGGTTCAAACCTGGCTTGTAGAGATTGTAAGGCAGCAGCTCTCATGCCCACAGACCCCAGACAGCCCCAGCCTTCACCATAGGCTCTACTACCAACCTGACAGTAATGTGTGTGTGTGTGTGTGTGTGTGTGTGTGTGTGTGTCTGTGTGTCTGTGTGTGTCTGTGTGTGCTCAGAGATCACCTGTAGTAGTCTCAGAGCATGGGTGGCAAGGGAGCCAGCCTCTCCTGCAACTTATGTACAGAGATCCTATCTGGTCAGGGCAAGCCAGCTAGCCCAGATTGTGGCTAAGCAAGAATGCATATGCAAAGGGACTCTCATGTCTCACTCTCCTGAGTTCCGAATCAATGCCATGCCTCACTATGATCCAAACACTGCCAATGGGGGAAGCTGGGGCACCCCTCAGAATTCAGGGGCTTGAGCCTGTCCAGTCACGTTTGGCTGCCTACTCAGCCTCCAGGCTCTCAGTCCACTGCTCAGGGCAGCAGATTACAAGCCCAGAAAGTACCCAGAAAGGGCTGTGTTTCCACATAGATGGGAAGTGTGTTGAACCAAACAATAGTGGATGAACCCGGCCCCTTACACCTACCCTTTGGGTCCGGCTAAGGCAATTGCTCCTGTGGCCTCACATCCCTGATCATGGTGTCCTGGTGTCCACACATCACACTCAGAGAGATTCCCAGAAGTAGGCTTGCATGAGTGTCCCATACAATGTCGCTCTGCTTGCAGGAAGCACAAACTCCCCAGGCCCTTGCTATGGACAGACAAAGAAAGATGGATGCCTCCATTGGCCAAATTAGGGGCTTCCAGTCAAGATCACAGCCCCGCCCCTCACCTGAGGGCCTGGCTGCTGCTAATCAAGGCAATTGGAAACACCTTTTACACTTGGGCCCTGAGGACATACTCAGGAATCCCTCCAGGAGCTAGCAGGCTGGAAGACCTCCTGACCCCTGGATAGCTGTGCTCCTAGTTGGGCGGCCCTTCTGGCCAGTGGTGAAAATATTCCCTAGATACAAGAAAGAACTTCAGGTTTCAAAGGGATTTGAAACACCATGAGGCACTTGGAAAAGACATTTCACAGCCATCAAAACACCCTCTTTCTGAACACTGGCAGCTTCCGTTTTGCATGGGAAATCTGGACACTGGTGTGGCCATCAGTACCACAGATCCTTTCCATTTGGCTTAATAGAGGGAAAGCACAGTGTGTGTGCCAGGGGGATCGAGTTTCACTTCCCTTGACCGGGGCTCTCATGGAATAAGGACAAGGATGCTGTGCAGGAAGGTGAGGAGGGCTGCATTGAGGCTGAGTGTCAGCCTCAGGGCCCTGGAGAATGGCAGTCAAGCACAGAGGGCCTGGACAGCTGCAGCTGGAGATGGACATATGCCTGGAACCTGCAGCAGCAACGCTGTCTCCGCAGTTCCCCTCTGTACTACACCATGTGCAGGAGACTAAATAATCCAAAGGGCAAAGAAAGGAAAATTTCAACACCAGGAAGGCTGAGTTCACGATGCATGCACTGACTTCCAGTAAGGGCCCAGTGAAGAAGGCACGTAGAGACAGTCAGAGAGACAGAATGACAGAGACAGACAAGGACTGAAATTCTGGCCCTGTGTTGATCAGTGCCAGAGCACTGAAGACAAACCCTCCATGCCCATGCATACTTCTTACAAGTGGCATTGCTATTTTATGTTTGTGAGGAAAGGTAACACTTAGAACATCTAGGTCTTAGCCACTCTGAGAAGCAACCCTTGGCCGGCAGCCCACTCTCCCAAACTGCCCTCGCCTCTCCAAATTCGAAGTAGTCATAGTGATGCTCCAGCCAAGATGCAGGCTGGCGTATTGCATCTCCCTGGTCCAGCCTCAGCCTGTCCTGTGTGCAGGGAACTGCACTATGTCTATTTCTTCTTTGATTGACAGTTTTGGGATAAGACTCGGTGGACAAAAAGAGCAAGAGGGAAGTAGATGATTTGGCAGTGGTAGTTTGTGCTGAGAGAGATTTGTAGAGTGATATACGATATGGCTCTGTGAGATGTCTCTCATGACTGTGGCTCAGAAGGGCCAGGTGTATCCACATTGCTACCCTAATCCAGAGCTGTGCAGGTCTCTAGCTAAAAAATATTTTCAGACCTCTACATGTTACATACATATATATAGAGAGAGAGAGAGATAGAGAGAGAGAGAGAAAGAGAGAGAGAGACACTGATGTAGTCATTTTCTACAATGGATTCGATGTGACATTCACACAATTGATTGCTAAAACCTGGAGAGAAACTTTGCATCAGGAAAAGAATTGTCCAAAGGAATAAAATCTCCAAATCATTAGCTATATGCAGCTCCAACGGGACCGAGCGAAAAAGGCTCGAGAAGGAACTCATCCAGGAGACTCTCCACATGGACAGGCACCACAGGTTTCCTAGTCTGGCAACACAAACAGGGCAGCTGCTAGTTCCCAGTGCAAGCCTCAGGGCAAAAACCTCTCCCTCTTCAGTGTCTTTACATCTGAAAAGAAGAAAAGTGACCAAGGGCCAAGGAGAGCTGCCCTGGTGTCAATATTGAGCTGTAAATCAGAATGTGCCAAGTGTTTTGCACAAAATCACCTGTGCCACAGTGATTCTGTTGTTCTCTCTCTCTCTCCCTCCCTCAGACACACACACACACACACACACACACACACACAAATCCACAGAGGCACAGGCACAAACGGAGTTATACACATGCGCACTGGACAGCTTCTGCAAGGCAGGGCCCTGGGCTGAACCCTGCTTCGCATTTCCTGGAAGCACGCCCAGCCTTTTAAGGCCAGCTCTGAGCTCCCATTGGCGGGATTCCTTCAGAAGGCCCGCCCACAGGGCGCCAGCCAGGCTCTGATAGGCCAGAGGCCTAGACCACGCCCAGAACACCACCAGCAATCTCATTGGCCAGTGTGCTTGGACACGCCCAGGAGGGTCCGGGCCCCTAGTCAGTGATTGGCCAGCGGCCTTGAGCACCGCCCACACGGCCCTGCAGCACGCTGATTGGGCAGCCTCCGGAAGGCCCGCCCACCAGCCACTTCCGCTCGACTCTGATTGGCCTGGTGTCCCAGGGACACGCCCCCAGCCAGCCTTCTCTTGGCTCCCATTGGCGGGCTGCTGTCTGAGGGGCGCCCTCTGATAGGCCAGTTCCTAAGGCACGCCCAGGCAGGTCACCGCCCTTGCCCCATGATTGGCCAGCCTCCTGGGCTCCGCCCACGAGGCCCGCCCCAGGCGCTCATTGGACAGCCTCCCGAGGGCCCGCCCCCCAGGCACTTCCGCTGGACCCTGATTGGCTGACCTCCAGGGGTACGCCCACCCAGAGCCAGCACCCAGGCTCTCATTGGTGGGCTGCTCTCTGAGGCCCGCCCACGCAACTCCTCCTCTGTTCTCATTGGCCAGCTCTTGCTTCACGCCCCTGAGGGTGACGTTCCTCCTCTCTGATTGGCCAGCTGTCTCTATGAATACCCACTGGGCCCTCCCCTCAGGCTCATTGGGCACGGGCTCTGAGGCCCGCCCCCGGGGACTTTCTGCCATCCTCTGAAGGCCCTGTTTCTGCAAACACGACCCCCACAGCTCCTGTCTGGGCCCGTCCTTAGGACACTGCCTGCCTGCGCTAGGCTGGCCATGCTCTTGGGGCACACCCAGAAACACTGTCGCCACTCTCCTAGCCCAGTGCCTCAGGGCACTTGCCCCATGGAGCCTTAGTCCCGCCCTGGTGCTGCCCTCTTGTGGACACCCAGCAGAATGCAGCTGAGCACAGGGATTCACAAGCTCCCAGTAGAGTCATCCCAGGCAAAGAGAGAAACCCCTTCCACTTGCAAAGCCAAATGGGGGATCCCCCCACCCCACAGGAAAGAACAGATGTCTAGGGCACTCTACGTCAATTTCAACCCTGCTGTCCACGGGCCACAATTCCTAGAGTTCTCCTCATTCCACAGAATCACTACACTCAACTATGGTCTTTGCCGCCACCTTGTGGACATACAGCAGAATGCAGCTGAGCTCCCCATGCCACTCCTCTTTGAGTCTACCCAGAAAATTACACACAGCATGGGAATAGCAAAGGAAAGAACCCATCTGAGGACCACCTGGCAGAATGCACAACAGAGTCCACAATCCAATGTGCCAATTCATACTTGAAAAACCACTTGTGCAGTGGAAACTTCCTTTGTCATAACACAACCCAGTTCCTAAGTCCCTGTGTCAGGAATAAAGAAACAACAGCGGTAATCTTAACTGAAACACACTTATGCACACTTACACACACACACACACACAAACACACACACACACACACACACCTTCCCACAGAGACGTACACACTTGTCCCGAAAATAACTTGGATTGGAGTTGCTGTTTTGCACCCTAGCAAAAGGTCAAAGTTTCATGGGTGGAAGGGAGAAGTGTTAAGTTTCTGGCATATGAAGGTGAGAAATGCCTAGAGCAGATCGATAGTTACATGGACAACGAAGGGAGCATGGGTTGGAGGAACAGCTGGTGGAGCTGCCAGGGAACTATGTGGAATCCCAGGACCCTGTTTTGAGCCCCTGGTCACACTTACCCAGCTAGGGAAAAGCTGGGCTAGTGACAAATCAGAGCTGCAGATGTCTCTCTGTCTCTCTTCCTGCTTGGGCCCTGCTCTCTCAATTTATGACTGTTTGCTTCTCCTCAATAAGAAAGTTACAAAGGATGTACAGAAATACAGGGGTAGTGGGAAAAATTACCCCCCCGTGCCCACTATTATATGGAACTGTTGACTGTAAACCATTCATCCCCCAAGAAAGAACAGAATAAATATTTGTGAGGTTAAAAACATTGTAGGTTAAATAGTGAACATTCTCTAGAGCCATGCAATACTAATCCATTGTGCATTGGATGTCACTGTCAAAAACAGTGCAGTAGCAGTTGTAGTAGTGTGTAGTATCTGCAAAAGGAAATGTATTGTGTGTCAAAAGTTCCCTTCAATTATAAGAGAAAATCTATCAGGCAGAAGAAATGACCCCTCATGTGATATCGGACGAAATAAATAAATAAATAAATATGCAAATAAATGGGAATGATCTAAGAGGATTTGAAAAAAATAAAAAATAAAAACAAACACCACAGGAAGACCTGATGACAGCAGAAATATAGAAAACGTCTGCTGAGAAATAGAGGGCTGCTTCAAAAATTCCCTGACACACAGGGTCCAGGCAAATTACGAATTCCGAGAATGAAAAGAAACGCATACGATTTGAAGCTTACACTAGAAAATGGAGGCAAGTTCTGTGCTATGATAATTACAATAAGGATACTGATAGAAAGGCTATTGGAAATGCTCCTGGAAAGTTTATAATTTATAATTGTAGTGAATCCTGCTCCAACTATGTGACCAATTATTTATGAATAAGGAGGCTATTATAAATGCGGTAATTCTGCATTCAGATCAAATAAAAAGGTCAACAATTCTAAAAATGTCTGATATATATATATATGTATGTATATGTACATATATGTATGTGTATCTTTATTATCAACTATGAGGGATACTGGCATGGCTATGAGGAGACAGAGTATGGCTTGTGCCAGAGAGACTTACAAAGCTGAGGCTCCAGAAACCTAGGTGAAATCGCCAACAAAACAATCCAGAGCTCAGCCGGGCCCTGGTGACTCGCTTTGTATATCTGGGCCTGTCAGTCAAATAATATATAAGTAAAATATTAATGAGTGCAGACAGAGTGAGTGAGAGCCTGTGAGAGTCAGAGACAGAGAAGGCAAGAAGAGAAATAGAAGAGTTGGAAAGAGACCAGAAGTCCAAAAGCTCCCACTCTGTGTTCATACATGACAGGTTCAAACCTGGGTTGTCGAGATTGTAAGGCATCAGTCTCCTGTCCACAGACCCCAGACAACCCCAGCCTTCACCATATGTGTGTAGTATTTACGACAGGATATGTATTGTGAGTGTAAACTTCCCTTCAATTATAAGAGAAAAATCTATCAAGCAGAAGAATGGACCCCTCATGTAATATAGAACCAAATAAATAAATAAATAAATAAATAAATATGCAAGTAAATGGGGGTTATCTAGGAGGATTTGAAACAAATGAAAAATAAAAACAAAAAGCACAAGAAGACCTGATGGCGGCAGAAACATAGAAACCATCTGCTGAGAATCAAGGGCTGCTTCAAAAGTTCCGAGACCCTTCAGAGTCCAGGGAAATTAAGATTTCGGGAGAATGAAAAGAAACTCATATGTATTGAAGCTTATACTAGAGAAAGGAGGGAAGTTCTGTACTATGATAATTAAAATAAGGATGCTGATAGAAATTCTATTAGAAATGCTACTGGAAGGTTCTACTATTTATAATTGTATTGAATCCTGCGCCAACTATGTGGCCAATTAGTAGGGAAAAAGGAACCTGTTGTAAATGTGTGAATTTTGATTAAGATATATTACATAGGTTGACAATTCTAAAAATGACAGAGATATATATGTATATTGATATATGTATATGGATGTATATCTTTATTATAACGTCTGAGAGATACTGCCATGGATATGAGGAGACAGAATATGGCTTAAGTCAGAGATACTTACCAATCAGAGGCTCCAGTAGCCTAGGTGAAATCACAAACAAAACCAGCCAGAGCTCAGCAGTGCTCTGGCCAATCTCTTTGTATATCTGGGCCTGTCAATAAAATAAGGATATAAGTAAAATATTCCTGAGTTCAGACAGAGTGAGAGAGAGCCTGTGAGAGTCAGAGACAGAGATGGCGAGAAGAGAAATAGAAGAGTTGGAAATAGACCAGAAGTCAAAAACCCCCTAGGCTGTGTTCATTCATGACAGGTTCAAACCTGGGTTGTAGAGATTGTCACGCAGCAGCTCTAATGCCCACAGACCCCAGACAACCCAAGCCTTCACCATATGTTTGTAGTATTTGCCCCCAGGAAATGTATTGTGCATCAAAAGTTCCCTTCAGTTATAAGAGAAAATCTCTCAAGCAGAAGAAATGATGCCACATGTGATACCTGACTAAATAAATAAATATGCAAATAAATGGGGATGATCTAGGAGGACTTGAAACAATAAAAATAAATAAAGACAAAAACCACAAGAAGACCTGATGACAGCAGAAACATAGAAACCATCTGCTGAGAAACAGAGGGCTGCTTCAAAAATTCCCTAACACTTCAGGGTCCAGGGACATTAAGATTTCCGGAGAAAGAAAACAAACACATACGTATTGAAGCTTACACTAGAAAAAGGAGGGAAGATCTGGGCCATGATAATTACAATAAGGATGCTAATAGAAACACGATTAGAAATGCTACTGGAAGGTTCTATTATTTATTATTGTATTGAATCCTGCTCCAACTATATGGCCAATTATTTCAGAAAAACTAGGCTGTTATAAATGTGGTAATTCTGAAAGAAGGTCAAATACATAGGTCGAACATTCTAAAAATGACAGATATATAAATCTATATGTATATATATACATGTATGTATATCTTTATTATAAACTCTGAGTGATACTGGCATGGAAATGAGGAGACAGAATATGGCTTGTGTCAGAAAGACTTACAAACTGAGGCTCCAGTAGCCTAGGTGAAGTCGCCAACACAACAAGCCAGAGCTCAGCAGTGCTCTGGTAACTCTCTTTGTCTATCTGGGCCTGTCAGTAAAATAAGAATCTAAGTAAAATATTAATGAGTGAAGACAGAGTGTGTGAGAGCATGTGAGAGTTAGAGATAGAGAAGGCGAGAAGAGAAATAGATGAGTTGGAAAGAGACCAGAATTCAAAAACCTCCTACACTGTGTTCATTGATGACAGGTTCAAACCTGGCTTGTAGAGATTGTAAGGCAGCAGCTCTCATGCCCACAGACCCCAGACAGCCCCAGCCTTCACCATAGGCTCTACTACCAACCTGACAGTAATGTGTGTGTGTGTGTGTGTGTGTGTGTGTGTCTGTGTGTGTGTGTGTGTGTCTGTCTGTTTGTGTGTGTCTGTGTGTGCTCAGAGATCACCTGTAGTAGTCTCAGAGCATGGGTGGCAAGGGAGCCAGCCTCTCCTGCAACTTATGTACAGAGAACCTATCTGGTCAGGGCAAGCCAGCTAGCCCAGATTGTGGCTAAGCAAGAATGCATATGCAAAGGGACTCTCATGTCTCACTCTCCTGAGTTCCGAATCAATGCCATGCCTCACTATGATCCAAACACTGCCAATGGGGGAAGCTGGGGCACCCCTCAGAATTCAGGGGCTTGAGCCTGTCCAGTCACGTTTGGCTGCCTACTCAGCCTCCAGGCTCTCAGTCCACTGCTCAGGGCAGCAGATTACAAGCCCAGAAAGTACCCAGAAAGGGCTGTGTTTCCACATAGATGGGAAGTGTGTTGAACCAAACAATAGTGGATGAACCCGGCCCCTTACACCTACCCTTTGGGTCCGGCTAAGGCAATTGCTCCTGTGGCCTCACATCCCTGATCATGGTGTCCTGGTGTCCACACATCACACTCAGAGAGATTCCCAGAAGTAGGCTTGCATGAGTGTCCCATACAATGTCGCTCTGCTTGCAGGAAGCACAAACTCCCCGGGCCCTTGCTATGGACAGACAAAGAAAGATGGATGCCTCCATTGGCCAAATTAGGGGCTTCCAGTCAAGATCACAGCCCCACCCCTCACCTGAGGGCCTGGCTGCTGCTAATCAAGGCAATTGGAAACACCTTTTACACTTGGGCCCTGAGGACATACTCAGGAATCCCTCCAGGAGCTAGCAGGCTGGAAGACCTCCTGACCCCTGGATAGCTGTGCTCCTAGTTGGGCGGCCCTTCTGGCCAGTGGTGAAAATATTCCCTAGATACAAGAAAGAACTTCAGGTTTCAAAGGGATTTGAAACACCATGAGGCACTTGGAAAAGACATTTCACAGCCATCAAAACACCCTCTTTCTGAACACTGGCAGCTTCCGTTTTGCATGGAAAATCTGGACACTGGTGTGGCCATCAGTACCACAGATCCTTTCCATTTGGCTTAATAGAGGGAAAGCACAGTGTGTGTGCCAGGGGGATCGAGTTTCACTTCCCTTGACCGGGGCTCTCATGGAATAAGGACAAGGATGCTGTGCAGGAAGGTGAGGAGGGCTGCATTGAGGCTGAGTGTCAGCCTCAGGGCCCTGGAGAATGGCAGTCAAGCACAGAGGGCCTGGACAGCTGCAGCTGGAGATGGACATATGCCTGGAACCTGCAGCAGCAATGCTGTCTCCGCAGTTCCCCTCTGTACTACACCATGTGCAGGAGACTAAATAATCCAAAGGGCAAAGAAAGGAAAATTTCAACACCAGGAAGGCTGAGTTCACGATGCATGCACTGACTTCCAGTAAGGGCCCAGTGAAGAAGGCACGTAGAGACAGTCAGAGAGACAGAATGACAGAGACAGACAAGGACTGAAATTCTGGCCCTGTGTTGATCAGTGCCAGAGCACTGAAGACAAACCCTCCATGCCCATGCATACTTCTTACAAGTGGCATTGCTATTTTATGTTTGTGAGGAAAGGTAACACTTAGAACATCTAGGTCTTAGCCACTCTGAGAAGCAACCCTTGGCCGGCAGCCCACTCTCCCAAACTGCCCTCGCCTCTCCAAATTCGAAGTAGTCATAGTGATGCTCCAGCCAAGATGCAGGCTGGCGTATTGCATCTCCCTGGTCCAGCCTCAGCCTGTCCTGTGTGCAGGGAACTGCACTATGTCTATTTCTTCTTTGATTGACAGTTTTGGGATAAGACTCGGTGGACAAAAAGAGCAAGAGGGAAGTAGATGACTTGGCAGCGGTAGTTTGTGCTGAGAGAGAATTGTAGAGTGATATACGATATGGCTCTGTGAGATGTCTCTCATGACTGTGGCTCAGAAGGGCCAGGTGTATCCACATTGCTACCCTAATCCAGAGCTGTGCAGGTCTCTAGCTAAAAAATATTTTCAGACCTCTACATGTTACATACATATATATATAGAGAGAGAGAGATAGAGAGAGAGAGAGAAAGAGAGAGAGAGACACTGATGTAGTCATTTTCTACAATGGATTCGATGTGACATTCACACAATTGATTGCTAAAACCTGGAGAGAAACTTTGCATCAGGAAAAGAATTGTCCAAAGGAATAAAATCTCCAAATCATTAGCTATATGCAGCTCCAACGGGACCGAGCGAAAAAGGCTCGAGAAGGAACTCATCCAGGAGACTCTCCACATGGACAGGCACCACAGGTTTCCTAGTCTGGCAACACAAACAGGGCAGCTGCTAGTTCCCAGTGCAAGCCTCAGGGCAAAAACCTCTCCCTCTTCAGTGTCTTTACATCTGAAAAGAAGAAAAGTGACCAAGGGCCAAGGAGAGCTGCCCTGGTGTCAATATTGAGCTGTAAATCAGAATGTGCCAAGTGTTTTGCACAAAATCACCTGTGCCACAGTGATTCTGTTGTTCTCTCTCTCTCTCCCTCCCTCAGACACACACACACACACACACACACACACAAATCCACAGAGGCACAGGCACAAACGGAGTTATACACATGCGCACTGGACAGCTTCTGCAAGGCAGGGCCCTGGGCTGAACCCTGCTTCGCATTTCCTGGAAGCACGCCCAGCCTTTTAAGGCCAGCTCTGAGCTCCCATTGGCGGGATTCCTTCAGAAGGCCCGCCCACAGGGCGCCAGCCAGGCTCTGATAGGCCAGAGGCCTAGACCACGCCCAGAACACCACCAGCAATCTCATTGGCCAGTGTGCTTGGACACGCCCAGGAGGGTCCGGGCCCCTAGTCAGTGATTGGCCAGCGGCCTTGAGCACCGCCCACACGGCCCTGCAGCACGCTGATTGGGCAGCCTCCGGAAGGCCCGCCCACCAGCCACTTCCGCTCGACTCTGATTGGCCTGGTGTCCCAGGGACACGCCCCCAGCCAGCCTTCTCTTGGCTCCCATTGGCGGGCTGCTGTCTGAGGGGCGCCCTCTGATAGGCCAGTTCCTAAGGCACGCCCAGGCAGGTCACCGCCCTTGCCCCATGATTGGCCAGCCTCCTGGGCTCCGCCCACGAGGCCCGCCCCAGGCGCTCATTGGACAGCCTCCCGAGGGCCCGCCCCCCAGGCACTTCCGCTGGACCCTGATTGGCTGACCTCCAGGGGTACGCCCACCCAGAGCCAGCACCCAGGCTCTCATTGGTGGGCTGCTCTCTGAGGCCCGCCCACGCAACTCCTCCTCTGTTCTCATTGGCCAGCTCTTGCTTCACGCCCCTGAGGGTGACGTTCCTCCTCTCTGATTGGCCAGCTGTCTCTATGAATACCCACTGGGCCCTCCCCTCAGGCTCATTGGGCACGGGCTCTGAGGCCCGCCCCCGGGGACTTTCTGCCATCCTCTGAAGGCCCTGTTTCTGCAAACACGACCCCCACAGCTCCTGTCTGGGCCCGTCCTTAGGACACTGCCTGCCTGCGCTAGGCTGGCCATGCTCTTGGGGCACACCCAGAAACACTGTCGCCACTCTCCTAGCCCAGTGCCTCAGGGCACTTGCCCCATGGAGCCTTAGTCCCGCCCTGGTGCTGCCCTCTTGTGGACACCCAGCAGAATGCAGCTGAGCACAGGGATTCACAAGCTCCCAGTAGAGTCATCCCAGGCAAAGAGAGAAACCCCTTCCACTTGCAAAGCCAAATGGGGGATCCCCCCACCCCACAGGAAAGAACAGATGTCTAGGGCACTCTACGTCAATTTCAACCCTGCTGTCCACGGGCCACAATTCCTAGAGTTCTCCTCATTCCACAGAATCACTACACTCAACTATGGTCTTTGCCGCCACCTTGTGGACATACAGCAGAATGCAGCTGAGCTCCCCATGCCACTCCTCTTTGAGTCTACCCAGAAAATTACACACAGCATGGGAATAGCAAAGGAAAGAACCCATCTGAGGACCACCTGGCAGAATGCACAACAGAGTCCACAATCCAATGTGCCAATTCATACTTGAAAAACCACTTGTGCAGTGGAAACTTCCTTTGTCATAACACAACCCAGTTCCTAAGTCCCTGTGTCAGGAATAAAGAAACAACAGCGGTAATCTTAACTGAAACACACTTATGCACACTTACACACACACACACACACAAACACACACACACACACACACACACCTTCCCACAGAGACGTACACACTTGTCCCGAAAATAACTTGGATTGGAGTTGCTGTTTTGCACCCTAGCAAAAGGTCAAAGTTTCATGGGTGGAAGGGAGAAGTGTTAAGTTTCTGGCATATGAAGGTGAGAAATGCCTAGAGCAGATCGATAGTTACATGGACAACGAAGGGAGCATGGGTTGGAGGAACAGCTGGTGGAGCTGCCAGGGAACTATGTGGAATCCCAGGACCCTGTTTTGAGCCCCTGGTCACACTTACCCAGCTAGGGAAAAGCTGGGCTAGTGACAAATCAGAGCTGCAGATGTCTCTCTGTCTCTCTTCCTGCTTGGGCCCTGCTCTCTCAATTTATGACTGTTTGCTTCTCCTCAATAAGAAAGTTACAAAGGATGTACAGAAATACAGGGGTAGTGGGAAAAATTACCCCCCCGTGCCCACTATTATATGGAACTGTTGACTGTAAACCATTCATCCCCCAAGAAAGAACAGAATAAATATTTGTGAGGTTAAAAACATTGTAGGTTAAATAGTGAACATTCTCTAGAGCCATGCAATACTAATCCATTGTGCATTGGATGTCACTGTCAAAAACAGTGCAGTAGCAGTTGTAGTAGTGTGTAGTATCTGCAAAAGGAAATGTATTGTGTGTCAAAAGTTCCCTTCAATTATAAGAGAAAATCTATCAGGCAGAAGAAATGACCCCTCATGTGATATCGGACGAAATAAATAAATAAATAAATAAATAAATATGCAAATAAATGGGAATGATCTAAGAGGATTTGAAAAAAATAAAAAATAAAAACAAACACCACAGGAAGACCTGATGACAGCAGAAATATAGAAAACGTCTGCTGAGAAATAGAGGGCTGCTTCAAAAATTCCCTGACACACAGGGTCCAGGCAAATTACGAATTCCGAGAATGAAAAGAAACGCATACGATTTGAAGCTTACACTAGAAAATGGAGGCAAGTTCTGTGCTATGATAATTACAATAAGGATACTGATAGAAAGGCTATTGGAAATGCTCCTGGAAAGTTTATAATTTATAATTGTAGTGAATCCTGCTCCAACTATGTGACCAATTATTTATGAATAAGGAGGCTATTATAAATGCGGTAATTCTGCATTCAGATCAAATAAAAAGGTCAACAATTCTAAAAATGTCTGACATATATATATATATATATATGTATGTATATGTACATATATGTATGTGTATCTTTATTATCAACTATGAGGGATACTGGCATGGCTATGAGGAGACAGAGTATGGCTTGTGCCAGAGAGACTTACAAAGCTGAGGCTCCAGAAACCTAGGTGAAATCGCCAACAAAACAATCCAGAGCTCAGCCGGGCCCTGGTGACTCGCTTTGTATATCTGGGCCTGTCAGTCAAATAATATAAAAGTAAAATATTAATGAGTGCAGACAGAGTGAGTGAGAGCCTGTGAGAGTCAGAGACAGAGAAGGCAAGAAGAGAAATAGAAGAGTTGGAAAGAGACCAGAAGTCCAAAAGCTCCCACTCTGTGTTCATACATGACAGGTTCAAACCTGGGTTGTCGAGATTGTAAGGCATCAGTCTCCTGTCCACAGACCCCAGACAACCCCAGCCTTCACCATATGTGTGTAGTATTTACGACAGGATATGTATTGTGAGTGTAAACTTCCCTTCAATTATAAGAGAAAAATCTATCAAGCAGAAGAATGGACCCCTCATGTAATATAGAACCAAATAAATAAATAAATAAATAAATAAATATGCAAGTAAATGGGGGTTATCTAGGAGGATTTGAAACAAATGAAAAATAAAAACAAAAAGCACAAGAAGACCTGATGACGGCAGAAACATAGAAACCATCTGCTGTGAATCAAGGGCTGCTTCAAAAGTTCCGAGACCCTTCAGAGTCCAGGGAAATTAAGATTTCGGGAGAATGAAAAGAAACTCATATGTATGGAAGCTTACACTAGAGAAAGGAGGCAAGTTCTGTACTATGATAATTAAAATAAGGATGCTGATAGAAATGCTATTAGAAATGCTACTGGAAGGTTCTATTATTTATAATTGTATTGAATCCTGCTCCAACTATGTGGCCAATTAGTAGGGAAAAAGGAACCTGTTGTAAATGTGTGAATTCTGATTAAGATCAATTACATAGGTTGACAATTCTAAAAATGACAGAGATATATATGTATATTGATATATGTATATGGATGTATATCTTTATTATAAAGTCTGAGAGATACTGCCATGGATATGAGGAGACAGAATATGGCTTAAGTCAGAGAGACTTACCAATCAGAGGCTCCAGTAGCCTAGGTGAAATCACAAACAAAACCAGCCAGAGCTCAGCAGTGCTCTGGCCACTCTCTTTGTATATCTGGGCCTGTCAATAAAATAAGGATATAAGTAAAATATTCCTGAGTTCAGACAGAGTGAGAGAGAGCCTGTGAGAGTCAGAGACAGAGATGGCGAGAAGAGAAATAGAAGAGTTGGAAATAGACCAGAAGTCAAAAACCCCCTAGGCTGTGTTCATTCATGACAGGTTCAAACCTGGGTTGTAGAGATTGTCACGCAGCAGCTCTAATGCCCACAGACCCCAGACAACCCAAGCCTTCACCATATGTGTGTAGTATTTGCCCCAGGAAATGTATTGTGCATCAAAAGTTCCCTTCAGTTATAAGAGAAAATCTCTCAAGCAGAAGAAATGATGCCACATGTGATACCTGACTAAATAAATAAATATGCAAATAAATGGGGATGATCTAGGAGGACTTGAAACAATAAAAATAAATAAAGACAAAAACCACAAGAAGACCTGATGACAGCAGAAACATAGAAACCATCTGCTGAGAAACAGAGGGCTGCTTCAAACATTCCCTAACACTTCAGGGTCCAGGGACATTAAGAGTTCCGGAGAAAGAAAACAAACACATACGTATTGAAGCTTACACTAGAAAAAGGAGGGAAGATCTGGGCCATGATAATTACAATAAGGATGCTAATAGAAACACGATTAGAAATGCTACTGGAAGGTTCTATTATTTATAATTGTATTGAATCCTGCTCCAACTATATGGCCAATTATTTCAGAAAAACTAGGCTGTTATAAATGTGGTAATTCTGAAAGAAGGTCAAATACATAGGTCGAACATTCTAAAAATGACAGATATATAAATCTATATGTATATATATACATGTATGTATATCTTTATTATAAACTCTGAGTGATACTGGCATGGAAATGAGGAGACAGAATATGGCTTGTGTCAGAAAGACTTACAAACTGAGGCTCCAGTAGCCTAGGTGAAATCGCCAACACAACAAGCCAGAGCTCAGCAGTGCTCTGGTAACTCTCTTTGTCTATCTGGGCCTGTCAGTAAAATAAGAATCTAAGTAAAATATTAATGAGTGAAGACAGAGTGTGTGAGAGCATGTGAGAGTTAGAGATAGAGAAGGCGAGAAGAGAAATAGATGAGTTGGAAAGAGACCAGAATTCAAAAACCTCCTACACTGTGTTCATTGATGACAGGTTCAAACCTGGCTTGTAGAGATTGTAAGGCAGCAGCTCTCATGCCCACAGACCCCAGATAGCCCCAGCCTTCACCATAGGCTCTACTACCAACCTGACAGTAATGTGTGTGTGTGTGTGTGTGTGTGTGTGTGTGTCTGTGTGTCTGTGTGTGTCTGTGTGTGCTCAGAGATCACCTGTAGTAGTCTCAGAGCATGGGTGGCAAGGGAGCCAGCCTCTCCTGCAACTTATGTACAGAGATCCTATCTGGTCAGGGCAAGCCAGCTAGCCCAGATTGTGGCTAAGCAAGAATGCATATGCAAAGGGACTCTCATGTCTCACTCTCCTGAGTTCCGAATCAATGCCATGCCTCACTATGATCCAAACACTGCCAATGGGGGAAGCTGGGGCACCCCTCAGAATTCAGGGGCTTGAGCCTGTCCAGTCACGTTTGGCTGCCTACTCAGCCTCCAGGCTCTCAGTCCACTGCTCAGGGCAGCAGATTACAAGCCCAGAAAGTACCCAGAAAGGGCTGTGTTTCCACATAGATGGGAAGTGTGTTGAACCAAACAATAGTGGATGAACCCGGCCCCTTACACCTACCCTTTGGGTCCGGCTAAGGCAATTGCTCCTGTGGCCTCACATCCCTGATCATGGTGTCCTGGTGTCCACACATCACACTCAGAGAGATTCCCAGAAGTAGGCTTGCATGAGTGTCCCATACAATGTCGCTCTGCTTGCAGGAAGCACAAACTCCCCAGGCCCTTGCTATGGACAGACAAAGAAAGATGGATGCCTCCATTGGCCAAATTAGGGGCTTCCAGTCAAGATCACAGCCCCGCCCCTCACCTGAGGGCCTGGCTGCTGCTAATCAAGGCAATTGGAAACACCTTTTACACTTGGGCCCTGAGGACATACTCAGGAATCCCTCCAGGAGCTAGCAGGCTGGAAGACCTCCTGACCCCTGGATAGCTGTGCTCCTAGTTGGGCGGCCCTTCTGGCCAGTGGTGAAAATATTCCCTAGATACAAGAAAGAACTTCAGGTTTCAAAGGGATTTGAAACACCATGAGGCACTTGGAAAAGACATTTCACAGCCATCAAAACACCCTCTTTCTGAACACTGGCAGCTTCCGTTTTGCA
This sequence comes from Erinaceus europaeus, assembly GCF_950295315.1. NCBI lineage: Eukaryota > Metazoa > Chordata > Mammalia > Eulipotyphla > Erinaceidae > Erinaceus > Erinaceus europaeus. The sequence goes on from NC_080179.1 coordinate 23,719, forward strand.
TGGGAAATCTGGACACTGGTGTGGCCATCAGTACCACAGATCCTTTCCATTTGGCTTAATAGAGGGAAAGCACAGTGTGTGTGCCAGGGGGATCGAGTTTCACTTCCCTTGACCGGGGCTCTCATGGAATAAGGACAAGGATGCTGTGCAGGAAGGTGAGGAGGGCTGCATTGAGGCTGAGTGTCAGCCTCAGGGCCCTGGAGAATGGCAGTCAAGCACAGAGGGCCTGGACAGCTGCAGCTGGAGATGGACATATGCCTGGAACCTGCAGCAGCAACGCTGTCTCCGCAGTTCCCCTCTGTACTACACCATGTGCAGGAGACTAAATAATCCAAAGGGCAAAGAAAGGAAAATTTCAACACCAGGAAGGCTGAGTTCACGATGCATGCACTGACTTCCAGTAAGGGCCCAGTGAAGAAGGCACGTAGAGACAGTCAGAGAGACAGAATGACAGAGACAGACAAGGACTGAAATTCTGGCCCTGTGTTGATCAGTGCCAGAGCACTGAAGACAAACCCTCCATGCCCATGCATACTTCTTACAAGTGGCATTGCTATTTTATGTTTGTGAGGAAAGGTAACACTTAGAACATCTAGGTCTTAGCCACTCTGAGAAGCAACCCTTGGCCGGCAGCCCACTCTCCCAAACTGCCCTCGCCTCTCCAAATTCGAAGTAGTCATAGTGATGCTCCAGCCAAGATGCAGGCTGGCGTATTGCATCTCCCTGGTCCAGCCTCAGCCTGTCCTGTGTGCAGGGAACTGCACTATGTCTATTTCTTCTTTGATTGACAGTTTTGGGATAAGACTCGGTGGACAAAAAGAGCAAGAGGGAAGTAGATGATTTGGCAGTGGTAGTTTGTGCTGAGAGAGATTTGTAGAGTGATATACGATATGGCTCTGTGAGATGTCTCTCATGACTGTGGCTCAGAAGGGCCAGGTGTATCCACATTGCTACCCTAATCCAGAGCTGTGCAGGTCTCTAGCTAAAAAATATTTTCAGACCTCTACATGTTACATACATATATATATATAGAGAGAGAGATAGAGAGAGAGAGAGAAAGAGAGAGAGAGACACTGATGTAGTCATTTTCTACAATGGATTCGATGTGACATTCACACAATTGATTGCTAAAACCTGGAGAGAAACTTTGCATCAGGAAAAGAATTGTCCAAAGGAATAAAATCTCCAAATCATTAGCTATATGCAGCTCCAACGGGACCGAGCGAAAAAGGCTCGAGAAGGAACTCATCCAGGAGACTCTCCACATGGACAGGCACCACAGGTTTCCTAGTCTGGCAACACAAACAGGGCAGCTGCTAGTTCCCAGTGCAAGCCTCAGGGCAAAAACCTCTCCCTCTTCAGTGTCTTTACATCTGAAAAGAAGAAAAGTGACCAAGGGCCAAGGAGAGCTGCCCTGGTGTCAATATTGAGCTGTAAATCAGAATGTGCCAAGTGTTTTGCACAAAATCACCTGTGCCACAGTGATTCTGTTGTTCTCTCTCTCTCTCCCTCCCTCAGACACACACACACACACACACACACACACAAATCCACAGAGGCACAGGCACAAACGGAGTTATACACATGCGCACTGGACAGCTTCTGCAAGGCAGGGCCCTGGGCTGAACCCTGCTTCGCATTTCCTGGAAGCACGCCCAGCCTTTTAAGGCCAGCTCTGAGCTCCCATTGGCGGGATTCCTTCAGAAGGCCCGCCCACAGGGCGCCAGCCAGGCTCTGATAGGCCAGAGGCCTAGACCACGCCCAGAACACCACCAGCAATCTCATTGGCCAGTGTGCTTGGACACGCCCAGGAGGGTCCGGGCCCCTAGTCAGTGATTGGCCAGCGGCCTTGAGCACCGCCCACACGGCCCTGCAGCACGCTGATTGGGCAGCCTCCGGAAGGCCCGCCCACCAGCCACTTCCGCTCGACTCTGATTGGCCTGGTGTCCCAGGGACACGCCCCCAGCCAGCCTTCTCTTGGCTCCCATTGGCGGGCTGCTGTCTGAGGGGCGCCCTCTGATAGGCCAGTTCCTAAGGCACGCCCAGGCAGGTCACCGCCCTTGCCCCATGATTGGCCAGCCTCCTGGGCTCCGCCCACGAGGCCCGCCCCAGGCGCTCATTGGACAGCCTCCCGAGGGCCCGCCCCCCAGGCACTTCCGCTGGACCCTGATTGGCTGACCTCCAGGGGTACGCCCACCCAGAGCCAGCACCCAGGCTCTCATTGGTGGGCTGCTCTCTGAGGCCCGCCCACGCAACTCCTCCTCTGTTCTCATTGGCCAGCTCTTGCTTCACGCCCCTGAGGGTGACGTTCCTCCTCTCTGATTGGCCAGCTGTCTCTATGAATACCCACTGGGCCCTCCCCTCAGGCTCATTGGGCACGGGCTCTGAGGCCCGCCCCCGGGGACTTTCTGCCATCCTCTGAAGGCCCTGTTTCTGCAAACACGACCCCCACAGCTCCTGTCTGGGCCCGTCCTTAGGACACTGCCTGCCTGCGCTAGGCTGGCCATGCTCTTGGGGCACACCCAGAAACACTGTCGCCACTCTCCTAGCCCAGTGCCTCAGGGCACTTGCCCCATGGAGCCTTAGTCCCGCCCTGGTGCTGCCCTCTTGTGGACACCCAGCAGAATGCAGCTGAGCACAGGGATTCACAAGCTCCCAGTAGAGTCATCCCAGGCAAAGAGAGAAACCCCTTCCACTTGCAAAGCCAAATGGGGGATCCCCCCACCCCACAGGAAAGAACAGATGTCTAGGGCACTCTACGTCAATTTCAACCCTGCTGTCCACGGGCCACAATTCCTAGAGTTCTCCTCATTCCACAGAATCACTACACTCAACTATGGTCTTTGCCGCCACCTTGTGGACATACAGCAGAATGCAGCTGAGCTCCCCATGCCACTCCTCTTTGAGTCTACCCAGAAAATTACACACAGCATGGGAATAGCAAAGGAAAGAACCCATCTGAGGACCACCTGGCAGAATGCACAACAGAGTCCACAATCCAATGTGCCAATTCATACTTGAAAAACCACTTGTGCAGTGGAAACTTCCTTTGTCATAACACAACCCAGTTCCTAAGTCCCTGTGTCAGGAATAAAGAAACAACAGCGGTAATCTTAACTGAAACACACTTATGCACACTTACACACACACACACACACAAACACACACACACACACACACACCTTCCCACAGAGACGTACACACTTGTCCCGAAAATAACTTGGATTGGAGTTGCTGTTTTGCACCCTAGCAAAAGGTCAAAGTTTCATGGGTGGAAGGGAGAAGTGTTAAGTTTCTGGCATATGAAGGTGAGAAATGCCTAGAGCAGATCGATAGTTACATGGACAACGAAGGGAGCATGGGTTGGAGGAACAGCTGGTGGAGCTGCCAGGGAACTATGTGGAATCCCAGGACCCTGTTTTGAGCCCCTGGTCACACTTACCCAGCTAGGGAAAAGCTGGGCTAGTGACAAATCAGAGCTGCAGATGTCTCTCTGTCTCTCTTCCTGCTTGGGCCCTGCTCTCTCAATTTATGACTGTTTGCTTCTCCTCAATAAGAAAGTTACAAAGGATGTACAGAAATACAGGGGTAGTGGGAAAAATTACCCCCCCCCGTGCCCACTATTATATGGAACTGTTGACTGTAAACCATTCATCCCCCAAGAAAGAACAGAATAAATATTTGTGAGGTTAAAAACATTGTAGGTTAAATAGTGAACATTCTCTAGAGCCATGCAATACTAATCCATTGTGCATTGGATGTCACTGTCAAAAACAGTGCAGTAGCAGTTGTAGTAGTGTGTAGTATCTGCAAAAGGAAATGTATTGTGTGTCAAAAGTTCCCTTCAATTATAAGAGAAAATCTATCAGGCAGAAGAAATGACCCCTCATGTGATATCGGACGAAATAAATAAATAAATAAATAAATAAATATGCAAATAAATGGGAATGATCTAAGAGGATTTGAAAAAAATAAAAAATAAAAACAAACACCACAGGAAGACCTGATGACAGCAGAAATATAGAAAACGTCTGCTGAGAAATAGAGGGCTGCTTCAAAAATTCCCTGACACACAGGGTCCAGGCAAATTACGAATTCCGAGAATGAAAAGAAACGCATACGATTTGAAGCTTACACTAGAAAATGGAGGCAAGTTCTGTGCTATGATAATTACAATAAGGATACTGATAGAAAGGCTATTGGAAATGCTCCTGGAAAGTTTATAATTTATAATTGTAGTGAATCCTGCTCCAACTATGTGACCAATTATTTATGAATAAGGAGGCTATTATAAATGCGGTAATTCTGCATTCAGATCAAATAAAAAGGTCAACAATTCTAAAAATGTCTGACATATATATATATATATATATGTATGTATATGTACATATATGTATGTGTATCTTTATTATCAACTATGAGGGATACTGGCATGGCTATGAGGAGACAGAGTATGGCTTGTGCCAGAGAGACTTACAAAGCTGAGGCTCCAGAAACCTAGGTGAAATCGCCAACAAAACAATCCAGAGCTCAGCCGGGCCCTGGTGACTCGCTTTGTATATCTGGGCCTGTCAGTCAAATAATATAAAAGTAAAATATTAATGAGTGCAGACAGAGTGAGTGAGAGCCTGTGAGAGTCAGAGACAGAGAAGGCAAGAAGAGAAATAGAAGAGTTGGAAAGAGACCAGAAGTCCAAAAGCTCCCACTCTGTGTTCATACATGACAGGTTCAAACCTGGGTTGTCGAGATTGTAAGGCATCAGTCTCCTGTCCACAGACCCCAGACAACCCCAGCCTTCACCATATGTGTGTAGTATTTACGACAGGATATGTATTGTGAGTGTAAACTTCCCTTCAATTATAAGAGAAAAATCTATCAAGCAGAAGAATGGACCCCTCATGTAATATAGAACCAAATAAATAAATAAATAAATAAATATGCAAGTAAATGGGGGTTATCTAGGAGGATTTGAAACAAATGAAAAATAAAAACAAAAAGCACAAGAAGACCTGATGACGGCAGAAACATAGAAACCATCTGCTGTGAATCAAGGGCTGCTTCAAAAGTTCCGAGACCCTTCAGAGTCCAGGGAAATTAAGATTTCGGGAGAATGAAAAGAAACTCATATGTATGGAAGCTTACACTAGAGAAAGGAGGCAAGTTCTGTACTATGATAATTAAAATAAGGATGCTGATAGAAATGCTATTAGAAATGCTACTGGAAGGTTCTATTATTTATAATTGTATTGAATCCTGCTCCAACTATGTGGCCAATTAGTAGGGAAAAAGGAACCTGTTGTAAATGTGTGAATTCTGATTAAGATCAATTACATAGGTTGACAATTCTAAAAATGACAGAGATATATATGTATATTGATATATGTATATGGATGTATATCTTTATTATAAAGTCTGAGAGATACTGCCATGGATATGAGGAGACAGAATATGGCTTAAGTCAGAGAGACTTACCAATCAGAGGCTCCAGTAGCCTAGGTGAAATCACAAACAAAACCAGCCAGAGCTCAGCAGTGCTCTGGCCACTCTCTTTGTATATCTGGGCCTGTCAATAAAATAAGGATATAAGTAAAATATTCCTGAGTTCAGACAGAGTGAGAGAGAGCCTGTGAGAGTCAGAGACAGAGATGGCGAGAAGAGAAATAGAAGAGTTGGAAATAGACCAGAAGTCAAAAACCCCCTAGGCTGTGTTCATTCATGACAGGTTCAAACCTGGGTTGTAGAGATTGTCACGCAGCAGCTCTAATGCCCACAGACCCCAGACAACCCAAGCCTTCACCATATGTGTGTAGTATTTGCCCCAGGAAATGTATTGTGCATCAAAAGTTCCCTTCAGTTATAAGAGAAAATCTCTCAAGCAGAAGAAATGATGCCACATGTGATACCTGACTAAATAAATAAATATGCAAATAAATGGGGATGATCTAGGAGGACTTGAAACAATAAAAATAAATAAAGACAAAAACCACAAGAAGACCTGATGACAGCAGAAACATAGAAACCATCTGCTGAGAAACAGAGGGCTGCTTCAAACATTCCCTAACACTTCAGGGTCCAGGGACATTAAGAGTTCCGGAGAAAGAAAACAAACACATACGTATTGAAGCTTACACTAGAAAAAGGAGGGAAGATCTGGGCCATGATAATTACAATAAGGATGCTAATAGAAACACGATTAGAAATGCTACTGGAAGGTTCTATTATTTATAATTGTATTGAATCCTGCTCCAACTATATGGCCAATTATTTCAGAAAAACTAGGCTGTTATAAATGTGGTAATTCTGAAAGAAGGTCAAATACATAGGTCGAACATTCTAAAAATGACAGATATATAAATCTATATGTATATATATACATGTATGTATATCTTTATTATAAACTCTGAGTGATACTGGCATGGAAATGAGGAGACAGAATATGGCTTGTGTCAGAAAGACTTACAAACTGAGGCTCCAGTAGCCTAGGTGAAATCGCCAACACAACAAGCCAGAGCTCAGCAGTGCTCTGGTAACTCTCTTTGTCTATCTGGGCCTGTCAGTAAAATAAGAATCTAAGTAAAATATTAATGAGTGAAGACAGAGTGTGTGAGAGCATGTGAGAGTTAGAGATAGAGAAGGCGAGAAGAGAAATAGATGAGTTGGAAAGAGACCAGAATTCAAAAACCTCCTACACTGTGTTCATTGATGACAGGTTCAAACCTGGCTTGTAGAGATTGTAAGGCAGCAGCTCTCATGCCCACAGACCCCAGACAGCCCCAGCCTTCACCATAGGCTCTACTACCAACCTGACAGTAATGTGTGTGTGTGTGTGTGTGTGTGTGTGTGTGTGTCTGTGTGTGTCTGTGTGTGCTCAGAGATCACCTGTAGTAGTCTCAGAGCATGGGTGGCAAGGGAGCCAGCCTCTCCTGCAACTTATGTACAGAGATCCTATCTGGTCAGGGCAAGCCAGCTAGCCCAGATTGTGGCTAAGCAAGAATGCATATGCAAAGGGACTCTCATGTCTCACTCTCCTGAGTTCCGAATCAATGCCATGCCTCACTATGATCCAAACACTGCCAATGGGGGAAGCTGGGGCACCCCTCAGAATTCAGGGGCTTGAGCCTGTCCAGTCACGTTTGGCTGCCTACTCAGCCTCCAGGCTCTCAGTCCACTGCTCAGGGCAGCAGATTACAAGCCCAGAAAGTACCCAGAAAGGGCTGTGTTTCCACATAGATGGGAAGTGTGTTGAACCAAACAATAGTGGATGAACCCGGCCCCTTACACCTACCCTTTGGGTCCGGCTAAGGCAATTGCTCCTGTGGCCTCACATCCCTGATCATGGTGTCCTGGTGTCCACACATCACACTCAGAGAGATTCCCAGAAGTAGGCTTGCATGAGTGTCCCATACAATGTCGCTCTGCTTGCAGGAAGCACAAACTCCCCAGGCCCTTGCTATGGACAGACAAAGAAAGATGGATGCCTCCATTGGCCAAATTAGGGGCTTCCAGTCAAGATCACAGCCCCGCCCCTCACCTGAGGGCCTGGCTGCTGCTAATCAAGGCAATTGGAAACACCTTTTACACTTGGGCCCTGAGGACATACTCAGGAATCCCTCCAGGAGCTAGCAGGCTGGAAGACCTCCTGACCCCTGGATAGCTGTGCTCCTAGTTGGGCGGCCCTTCTGGCCAGTGGTGAAAATATTCCCTAGATACAAGAAAGAACTTCAGGTTTCAAAGGGATTTGAAACACCATGAGGCACTTGGAAAAGACATTTCACAGCCATCAAAACACCCTCTTTCTGAACACTGGCAGCTTCCGTTTTGCATGGAAAATCTGGACACTGGTGTGGCCATCAGTACCACAGATCCTTTCCATTTGGCTTAATAGAGGGAAAGCACAGTGTGTGTGCCAGGGGGATCGAGTTTCACTTCCCTTGACCGGGGCTCTCATGGAATAAGGACAAGGATGCTGTGCAGGAAGGTGAGGAGGGCTGCATTGAGGCTGAGTGTCAGCCTCAGGGCCCTGGAGAATGGCAGTCAAGCACAGAGGGCCTGGACAGCTGCAGCTGGAGATGGACATATGCCTGGAACCTGCAGCAGCAACGCTGTCTCCGCAGTTCCCCTCTGTACTACACCATGTGCAGGAGACTAAATAATCCAAAGGGCAAAGAAAGGAAAATTTCAACACCAGGAAGGCTGAGTTCACGATGCATGCACTGACTTCCAGTAAGGGCCCAGTGAAGAAGGCACGTAGAGACAGTCAGAGAGACAGAATGACAGAGACAGACAAGGACTGAAATTCTGGCCCTGTGTTGATCAGTGCCAGAGCACTGAAGACAAACCCTCCATGCCCATGCATACTTCTTACAAGTGGCATTGCTATTTTATGTTTGTGAGGAAAGGTAACACTTAGAACATCTAGGTCTTAGCCACTCTGAGAAGCAACCCTTGGCCGGCAGCCCACTCTCCCAAACTGCCCTCGCCTCTCCAAATTGGAAGTAGTCATAGTGATGCTCCAGCCAAGATGCAGGCTGGCGTATTGCATCTCCCTGGTCCAGCCTCAGCCTGTCCTGTGTGCAGGGAACTGCACTATGTCTATTTCTTCTTTGATTGACAGTTTTGGGATAAGACTCGGTGGACAAAAAGAGCAAGAGGGAAGTAGATGATTTGGCAGCGGTAGTTTGTGCTGAGAGAGATTTGTAGAGTGATATACGATATGGCTCTGTGAGATGTCTCTCATGACTGTGGCTCAGAAGGGCCAGGTGTATCCACATTGCTACCCTAATCCAGAGCTGTGCAGGTCTCTAGCTAAAAAATATTTTCAGACCTCTACATGTTACATACATATATATAGAGAGAGAGAGAGATAGAGAGAGAGAGAGAAAGAGAGAGAGAGACACTGATGTAGTCATTTTCTACAATGGATTCGATGTGACATTCACACAATTGATTGCTAAAACCTGGAGAGAAACTTTGCATCAGGAAAAGAATTGTCCAAAGGAATAAAATCTCCAAATCATTAGCTATATGCAGCTCCAACGGGACCGAGCGAAAAAGGCTCGAGAAGGAACTCATCCAGGAGACTCTCCACATGGACAGGCACCACAGGTTTCCTAGTCTGGCAACACAAACAGGGCAGCTGCTAGTTCCCAGTGCAAGCCTCAGGGCAAAAACCTCTCCCTCTTCAGTGTCTTTACATCTGAAAAGAAGAAAAGTGACCAAGGGCCAAGGAGAGCTGCCCTGGTGTCAATATTGAGCTGTAAATCAGAATGTGCCAAGTGTTTTGCACAAAATCACCTGTGCCACAGTGATTCTGTTGTTCTCTCTCTCTCTCCCTCCCTCAGACACACACACACACACACACACAAATCCACAGAGGCACAGGCACAAACGGAGTTATACACATGCGCACTGGACAGCTTCTGCAAGGCAGGGCCCTGGGCTGAACCCTGCTTCGCATTTCCTGGAAGCACGCCCAGCCTTTTAAGGCCAGCTCTGAGCTCCCATTGGCGGGATTCCTTCAGAAGGCCCGCCCACAGGGCGCCAGCCAGGCTCTGATAGGCCAGAGGCCTAGACCACGCCCAGAACACCACCAGCAATCTCATTGGCCAGTGTGCTTGGACACGCCCAGGAGGGTCCGGGCCCCTAGTCAGTGATTGGCCAGCGGCCTTGAGCACCGCCCACACGGCCCTGCAGCACGCTGATTGGGCAGCCTCCGGAAGGCCCGCCCACCAGCCACTTCCGCTCGACTCTGATTGGCCTGGTGTCCCAGGGACACGCCCCCAGCCAGCCTTCTCTTGGCTCCCATTGGCGGGCTGCTGTCTGAGGGGCGCCCTCTGATAGGCCAGTTCCTAAGGCACGCCCAGGCAGGTCACCGCCCTTGCCCCATGATTGGCCAGCCTCCTGGGCTCCGCCCACGAGGCCCGCCCCAGGCGCTCATTGGACAGCCTCCCGAGGGCCCGCCCCCCAGGCACTTCCGCTGGACCCTGATTGGCTGACCTCCAGGGGTACGCCCACCCAGAGCCAGCACCCAGGCTCTCATTGGTGGGCTGCTCTCTGAGGCCCGCCCACGCAACTCCTCCTCTGTTCTCATTGGCCAGCTCTTGCTTCACGCCCCTGAGGGTGACGTTCCTCCTCTCTGATTGGCCAGCTGTCTCTATGAATACCCACTGGGCCCTCCCCTCAGGCTCATTGGGCACGGGCTCTGAGGCCCGCCCCCGGGGACTTTCTGCCATCCTCTGAAGGCCCTGTTTCTGCAAACACGACCCCCACAGCTCCTGTCTGGGCCCGTCCTTAGGACACTGCCTGCCTGCGCTAGGCTGGCCATGCTCTTGGGGCACACCCAGAAACACTGTCGCCACTCTCCTAGCCCAGTGCCTCAGGGCACTTGCCCCATGGAGCCTTAGTCCCGCCCTGGTGCTGCCCTCTTGTGGACACCCAGCAGAATGCAGCTGAGCACAGGGATTCACAAGCTCCCAGTAGAGTCATCCCAGGCAAAGAGAGAAACCCCTTCCACTTGCAAAGCCAAATGGGGGATCCCCCCACCCCACAGGAAAGAACAGATGTCTAGGGCACTCTACGTCAATTTCAACCCTGCTGTCCACGGGCCACAATTCCTAGAGTTCTCCTCATTCCACAGAATCACTACACTCAACTATGGTCTTTGCCGCCACCTTGTGGACATACAGCAGAATGCAGCTGAGCTCCCCATGCCACTCCTCTTTGAGTCTACCCAGAAAATTACACACAGCATGGGAATAGCAAAGGAAAGAACCCATCTGAGGACCACCTGGCAGAATGCACAACAGAGTCCACAATCCAATGTGCCAATTCATACTTGAAAAACCACTTGTGCAGTGGAAACTTCCTTTGTCATAACACAACCCAGTTCCTAAGTCCCTGTGTCAGGAATAAAGAAACAACAGCGGTAATCTTAACTGAAACACACTTATGCACACTTACACACACACACACACACAAACACACACACACACACACACACACCTTCCCACAGAGACGTACACACTTGTCCCGAAAATAACTTGGATTGGAGTTGCTGTTTTGCACCCTAGCAAAAGGTCAAAGTTTCATGGGTGGAAGGGAGAAGTGTTAAGTTTCTGGCATATGAAGGTGAGAAATGCCTAGAGCAGATCGATAGTTACATGGACAACGAAGGGAGCATGGGTTGGAGGAACAGCTGGTGGAGCTGCCAGGGAACTATGTGGAATCCCAGGACCCTGTTTTGAGCCCCTGGTCACACTTACCCAGCTAGGGAAAAGCTGGGCTAGTGACAAATCAGAGCTGCAGATGTCTCTCTGTCTCTCTTCCTGCTTGGGCCCTGCTCTCTCAATTTATGACTGTTTGCTTCTCCTCAATAAGAAAGTTACAAAGGATGTACAGAAATACAGGGGTAGTGGGAAAAATTACCCCCCCGTGCCCACTATTATATGGAACTGTTGACTGTAAACCATTCATCCCCCAAGAAAGAACAGAATAAATATTTGTGAGGTTAAAAACATTGTAGGTTAAATAGTGAACATTCTCTAGAGCCATGCAATACTAATCCATTGTGCATTGGATGTCACTGTCAAAAACAGTGCAGTAGCAGTTGTAGTAGTGTGTAGTATCTGCAAAAGGAAATGTATTGTGTGTCAAAAGTTCCCTTCAATTATAAGAGAAAATCTATCAGGCAGAAGAAATGACCCCTCATGTGATATCGGACGAAATAAATAAATAAATAAATAAATAAATATGCAAATAAATGGGAATGATCTAAGAGGATTTGAAAAAAATAAAAAATAAAAACAAACACCACAGGAAGACCTGATGACAGCAGAAATATAGAAAACGTCTGCTGAGAAATAGAGGGCTGCTTCAAAAATTCCCTGACACACAGGGTCCAGGCAAATTACGAATTCCGAGAATGAAAAGAAACGCATACGATTTGAAGCTTACACTAGAAAATGGAGGCAAGTTCTGTGCTATGATAATTACAATAAGGATACTGATAGAAAGGCTATTGGAAATGCTCCTGGAAAGTTTATAATTTATAATTGTAGTGAATCCTGCTCCAACTATGTGACCAATTATTTATGAATAAGGAGGCTATTATAAATGCGGTAATTCTGCATTCAGATCAAATAAAAAGGTCAACAATTCTAAAAATGTCTGACATATATATATATATATATATATGTATGTATATGTACATATATGTATGTGTATCTTTATTATCAACTATGAGGGATACTGGCATGGCTATGAGGAGACAGAGTATGGCTTGTGCCAGAGAGACTTACAAAGCTGAGGCTCCAGAAACCTAGGTGAAATCGCCAACAAAACAATCCAGAGCTCAGCCGGGCCCTGGTGACTCGCTTTGTATATCTGGGCCTGTCAGTCAAATAATATAAAAGTAAAATATTAATGAGTGCAGACAGAGTGAGTGAGAGCCTGTGAGAGTCAGAGACAGAGAAGGCAAGAAGAGAAATAGAAGAGTTGGAAAGAGACCAGAAGTCCAAAAGCTCCCACTCTGTGTTCATACATGACAGGTTCAAACCTGGGTTGTCGAGATTGTAAGGCATCAGTCTCCTGTCCACAGACCCCAGACAACCCCAGCCTTCACCATATGTGTGTAGTATTTACGACAGGATATGTATTGTGAGTGTAAACTTCCCTTCAATTATAAGAGAAAAATCTATCAAGCAGAAGAATGGACCCCTCATGTAATATAGAACCAAATAAATAAATAAATAAATAAATAAATATGCAAGTAAATGGGGGTTATCTAGGAGGATTTGAAACAAATGAAAAATAAAAACAAAAAGCACAAGAAGACCTGATGACGGCAGAAACATAGAAACCATCTGCTGTGAATCAAGGGCTGCTTCAAAAGTTCCGAGACCCTTCAGAGTCCAGGGAAATTAAGATTTCGGGAGAATGAAAAGAAACTCATATGTATGGAAGCTTACACTAGAGAAAGGAGGCAAGTTCTGTACTATGATAATTAAAATAAGGATGCTGATAGAAATGCTATTAGAAATGCTACTGGAAGGTTCTATTATTTATAATTGTATTGAATCCTGCTCCAACTATGTGGCCAATTAGTAGGGAAAAAGGAACCTGTTGTAAATGTGTGAATTCTGATTAAGATCAATTACATAGGTTGACAATTCTAAAAATGACAGAGATATATATGTATATTGATATATGTATATGGATGTATATCTTTATTATAAAGTCTGAGAGATACTGCCATGGATATGAGGAGACAGAATATGGCTTAAGTCAGAGAGACTTACCAATCAGAGGCTCCAGTAGCCTAGGTGAAATCACAAACAAAACCAGCCAGAGCTCAGCAGTGCTCTGGCCACTCTCTTTGTATATCTGGGCCTGTCAATAAAATAAGGATATAAGTAAAATATTCCTGAGTTCAGACAGAGTGAGAGAGAGCCTGTGAGAGTCAGAGACAGAGATGGCGAGAAGAGAAATAGAAGAGTTGGAAATAGACCAGAAGTCAAAAACCCCCTAGGCTGTGTTCATTCATGACAGGTTCAAACCTGGGTTGTAGAGATTGTCACGCAGCAGCTCTAATGCCCACAGACCCCAGACAACCCAAGCCTTCACCATATGTGTGTAGTATTTGCCCCAGGAAATGTATTGTGCATCAAAAGTTCCCTTCAGTTATAAGAGAAAATCTCTCAAGCAGAAGAAATGATGCCACATGTGATACCTGACTAAATAAATAAATATGCAAATAAATGGGGATGATCTAGGAGGACTTGAAACAATAAAAATAAATAAAGACAAAAACCACAAGAAGACCTGATGACAGCAGAAACATAGAAACCATCTGCTGAGAAACAGAGGGCTGCTTCAAACATTCCCTAACACTTCAGGGTCCAGGGACATTAAGAGTTCCGGAGAAAGAAAACAAACACATACGTATTGAAGCTTACACTAGAAAAAGGAGGGAAGATCTGGGCCATGATAATTACAATAAGGATGCTAATAGAAACACGATTAGAAATGCTACTGGAAGGTTCTATTATTTATAATTGTATTGAATCCTGCTCCAACTATATGGCCAATTATTTCAGAAAAACTAGGCTGTTATAAATGTGGTAATTCTGAAAGAAGGTCAAATACATAGGTCGAACATTCTAAAAATGACAGATATATAAATCTATATGTATATATATACATGTATGTATATCTTTATTATAAACTCTGAGTGATACTGGCATGGAAATGAGGAGACAGAATATGGCTTGTGTCAGAAAGACTTACAAACTGAGGCTCCAGTAGCCTAGGTGAAATCGCCAACACAACAAGCCAGAGCTCAGCAGTGCTCTGGTAACTCTCTTTGTCTATCTGGGCCTGTCAGTAAAATAAGAATCTAAGTAAAATATTAATGAGTGAAGACAGAGTGTGTGAGAGCATGTGAGAGTTAGAGATAGAGAAGGCGAGAAGAGAAATAGATGAGTTGGAAAGAGACCAGAATTCAAAAACCTCCTACACTGTGTTCATTGATGACAGGTTCAAACCTGGCTTGTAGAGATTGTAAGGCAGCAGCTCTCATGCCCACAGACCCCAGATAGCCCCAGCCTTCACCATAGGCTCTACTACCAACCTGACAGTAATGTGTGTGTGTGTGTGTGTGTGTGTGTGTGTGTCTGTGTGTCTGTGTGTGTCTGTGTGTGCTCAGAGATCACCTGTAGTAGTCTCAGAGCATGGGTGGCAAGGGAGCCAGCCTCTCCTGCAACTTATGTACAGAGATCCTATCTGGTCAGGGCAAGCCAGCTAGCCCAGATTGTGGCTAAGCAAGAATGCATATGCAAAGGGACTCTCATGTCTCACTCTCCTGAGTTCCGAATCAATGCCATGCCTCACTATGATCCAAACACTGCCAATGGGGGAAGCTGGGGCACCCCTCAGAATTCAGGGGCTTGAGCCTGTCCAGTCACGTTTGGCTGCCTACTCAGCCTCCAGGCTCTCAGTCCACTGCTCAGGGCAGCAGATTACAAGCCCAGAAAGTACCCAGAAAGGGCTGTGTTTCCACATAGATGGGAAGTGTGTTGAACCAAACAATAGTGGATGAACCCGGCCCCTTACACCTACCCTTTGGGTCCGGCTAAGGCAATTGCTCCTGTGGCCTCACATCCCTGATCATGGTGTCCTGGTGTCCACACATCACACTCAGAGAGATTCCCAGAAGTAGGCTTGCATGAGTGTCCCATACAATGTCGCTCTGCTTGCAGGAAGCACAAACTCCCCAGGCCCTTGCTATGGACAGACAAAGAAAGATGGATGCCTCCATTGGCCAAATTAGGGGCTTCCAGTCAAGATCACAGCCCCGCCCCTCACCTGAGGGCCTGGCTGCTGCTAATCAAGGCAATTGGAAACACCTTTTACACTTGGGCCCTGAGGACATACTCAGGAATCCCTCCAGGAGCTAGCAGGCTGGAAGACCTCCTGACCCCTGGATAGCTGTGCTCCTAGTTGGGCGGCCCTTCTGGCCAGTGGTGAAAATATTCCCTAGATACAAGAAAGAACTTCAGGTTTCAAAGGGATTTGAAACACCATGAGGCACTTGGAAAAGACATTTCACAGCCATCAAAACACCCTCTTTCTGAACACTGGCAGCTTCCGTTTTGCATGGGAAATCTGGACACTGGTGTGGCCATCAGTACCACAGATCCTTTCCATTTGGCTTAATAGAGGGAAAGCACAGTGTGTGTGCCAGGGGGATCGAGTTTCACTTCCCTTGACCGGGGCTCTCATGGAATAAGGACAAGGATGCTGTGCAGGAAGGTGAGGAGGGCTGCATTGAGGCTGAGTGTCAGCCTCAGGGCCCTGGAGAATGGCAGTCAAGCACAGAGGGCCTGGACAGCTGCAGCTGGAGATGGACATATGCCTGGAACCTGCAGCAGCAACGCTGTCTCCGCAGTTCCCCTCTGTACTACACCATGTGCAGGAGACTAAATAATCCAAAGGGCAAAGAAAGGAAAATTTCAACACCAGGAAGGCTGAGTTCACGATGCATGCACTGACTTCCAGTAAGGGCCCAGTGAAGAAGGCACGTAGAGACAGTCAGAGAGACAGAATGACAGAGACAGACAAGGACTGAAATTCTGGCCCTGTGTTGATCAGTGCCAGAGCACTGAAGACAAACCCTCCATGCCCATGCATACTTCTTACAAGTGGCATTGCTATTTTATGTTTGTGAGGAAAGGTAACACTTAGAACATCTAGGTCTTAGCCACTCTGAGAAGCAACCCTTGGCCGGCAGCCCACTCTCCCAAACTGCCCTCGCCTCTCCAAATTCGAAGTAGTCATAGTGATGCTCCAGCCAAGATGCAGGCTGGCGTATTGCATCTCCCTGGTCCAGCCTCAGCCTGTCCTGTGTGCAGGGAACTGCACTATGTCTATTTCTTCTTTGATTGACAGTTTTGGGATAAGACTCGGTGGACAAAAAGAGCAAGAGGGAAGTAGATGACTTGGCAGCGGTAGTTTGTGCTGAGAGAGAATTGTAGAGTGATATACGATATGGCTCTGTGAGATGTCTCTCATGACTGTGGCTCAGAAGGGCCAGGTGTATCCACATTGCTACCCTAATCCAGAGCTGTGCAGGTCTCTAGCTAAAAAATATTTTCAGACCTCTACATGTTACATACATATATATATATATATAGAGAGAGAGAGAGAGATAGAGAGAGAGAGAGAGAGAGAGAGAGAGAAACACTTATGTAGTCATTTTCTACAATGGATTCGATGTGACATTCACACAATTGATTGCTAAAACCTGGAGAGAAACTTTGCATCAGGAAAAGAATTGTCCAAAGGAATAAAATCTCCAAATCATTAGCTATATGCAGCTCCAACGGGACTGAGCGAAAAAGGCTCGAGAAGGAACTCATCCAGGAGACTCTCCACGTGGACAGGCACCACAGGTTTCCTAGTCTGGCAACACAAACAGGGCAGCTGCTAGTTCCCAGTGCAAGCCTCAGGGCAAAAACCTCTCCCTCTTCAGTGTCTTTACATCTGAAAAGAAGAAAAGTGACCAAGGGCCAAGGAGAGCTGCCCTGGTGTCAATATTGAGCTGTAAATCAGAATGTGCCAAGTGTTTTGCACAAAATCACCTGTGCCACAGTGATTCTGTTGTTCTCTCTCTCTCTCCCTCCCTCAGACACACACACACACACACACACACACACACACACACACACACAAATCCACAGAGGCACAGGCACAAACGGAGTTATACACATGCGCACTGGACAGCTTCTGCAAGGCAGGGCCCTGGGCTGAACCCTGCTTCGCATTTCCTGGAAGCACTCCCAGCCTTTTTAGGCCAGCACTGAGCTCCCATTGGTGGGATTCCTTCAGAAGGCCCGCCCACAGGGCGCCAGCCAGGCTCTGATAGGCCAGAGGCCTAGGCCACGCCCAGAACCCCACCAGCAATCTCATTGGCCAGTGTGCTTGGACACGCCCAGGAGGGTCCGGGCCCCTAGTCAGTGATTGGCCAGCGGCCTTGAGCACCGCCCACACGGCCCTGCAGCACGCTGATTGGGCAGCCTCCGGAAGGCCCGCCCACCAGCCACTTCCGCTCGACTCTGATTGGCCTGGAGTCCCAGGGACACGCCCCCAGCCAGCCTTCTCTTGGCTCCCATTGGCGGGCTGCTGTCTGAGGGGCGCCCTCTGATAGGCCAGTTCCTAAGGCACGCCCAGGAAGGTCACCGCCCTTGCCCCATGATTGGCCAGCCTCCTGGGCTCCGCCCACGAGGCCCGCCCCAGGCGCTCATTGGACAGCCTCCCGAGGGCCCGCCCCCAGGCACTTCCGCTGGACCCTGATTGGCTGACCTCCAGGGGTACGCCCACCCAGAGCCAGCACCCAGGCTCTCATTGGTGGGCTGCTCTCTGAGGCCCGCCCACGCAACTCCTCCTCTGTTCTCATTGGCCAGCTCTTGCTTCAAGCCCCTGAGGGTGACGTTCCTCCTCTCTGATTGGCCAGCTGTCTCTATGAATACCCACTGGGCCCTCCCCTCAGGCTCATTGGGCACGGGCTCTGAGGCCCCGCCCCCGGGGACTTTCTGCCATCCTCTGAAGGCCCTGTTCCTGCAAACACGACCCCCACAGCTCCTGTCTGGGCCCGTCCTTAGGACACTGCCTGCCTGCGCTAGGCTGGCCATGGTCTTGGGGCACACCCAGAAACACTGTCGCCACTCTCCTAGCCCAGTGCCTCAGGGCACTTGCCCCATGGAGCCTTAGTCCCGCCCTGGTGCTGCCCTCTTGTGGACACCCAGCAGAATGCAGCTGAGCACAGGGATTCACAAGCTCCCAGTAGAGTCATCCCAGACAAAGAGAGAAACCCCTTCCACTTGCAAAGCCAAATGGGGGATCCCCCCACCCCACAGGAAAGAACAGATGTCTAGGGCACTCTACGTCAATTTCAACCCTGCTGTCCACGGGCCACAATTCCTAGAGTTCTCCTCATTCCACAGAATCACTACACTCAACTATGGTCTTTGCCGCCACCTTGTGGACATACAGCAGAATGCAGCTGAGCTCCCCATGCCACTCCTCTTTGAGTCTACCCAGAAAATTACACACAGCATGGGAATAGCAAAGGAAAGAACCCATCTGAGGACCACCTGGCAGAATGCACAACAGAGTCCACAATCCAATGTGCCAATTCATACTTGAAAAACCACTTGTGCAGTGGAAACTTCCTTTGTCATAACACAACCCAGTTCCTAAGTCCCTGCGTCAGGAATAAAGAAACAACAGCGGTAATCATAACTGAAACACACTTATGCACACTTACACACACACACACACACACACACACAGACACACCTTCCCACAGAGACGTACACACTTGTCCCGACAATAACTTGGATTGGAGTTGCTGTTTTGCACCCTAGCAAAAGGTCAAAGTTTCATGGGTGGAAGGGAGAAGTGTTAAGTTTCTGGCATATGAAGGTGAGAAATGCCTAGAGCAGATCGATAGTTACATGGACAACGAAGGGAGCATGGGTTGGAGGGACAGCTGGTGGAGCTGCCAGGGAACTATGTGGAATCCCAGGACCCTGTGTTGAGCCCCTGGTCACACTTACCCAGCTAGGGAAATGCTGTGCTAGTGACAAATCAGAGCTGCAGATGTCTCTCTGTCTCTCTTCCTGCTTGGGCCCTGCTCTCTCAGTTTATGACTGTTTGCTTCTCCTCAATAAGAAAGTTACAAAGGATGTACAGAAATACAGGGGTAGTGGGAAAAATTACCCCCCCGTGCCCACTATTATATGGAACTGTTGACTGTAAACCATTCATCCCCCAAGAAAGAACAGAATAAATATTTGTGAGGTTAAAAACATTGTAGGTTAAATAGTGAACATTCTCTAGAGCCATGCAATACTAATCCATTGTGCATTGGATGTCACTGTCAAAAACAGTGCAGTAGCAGTTGTAGTAGTGTGTAGTATCTGCAAAAGGAAATGTATTGTGTGTCAAAAGTTCCCTTCAATTATAAGAGAAAATCTATCAGGCAGAAGAAATGACCCCTCATGTGATATCGGACGAAATAAATAAATAAATAAATAAATAAATATGCAAATAAATGGGAATGATCTAAGAGGATTTGAAAAAAATAAAAAATAAAAACAAACACCACAGGAAGACCTGATGACAGCAGAAATATAGAAAACGTCTGCTGAGAAATAGAGGGCTGCTTCAAAAATTCCCTGACACACAGGGTCCAGGCAAATTACGAATTCCGAGAATGAAAAGAAACGCATACGATTTGAAGCTTACACTAGAAAATGGAGGCAAGTTCTGTGCTATGATAATTACAATAAGGATACTGATAGAAAGGCTATTGGAAATGCTCCTGGAAAGTTTATAATTTATAATTGTAGTGAATCCTGCTCCAACTATGTGACCAATTATTTATGAATAAGGAGGCTATTATAAATGCGGTAATTCTGCATTCAGATCAAATAAAAAGGTCAACAATTCTAAAAATGTCTGACATATATATATATATATATATGTATGTATATGTACATATATGTATGTGTATCTTTATTATCAACTATGAGGGATACTGGCATGGCTATGAGGAGACAGAGTATGGCTTGTGCCGGAGAGACTTACAAAGCTGAGGCTCCAGAAACCTAGGTGAAATCGCCAACAAAACAATCCAGAGCTCAGCCGGGCCCTGGTGACTCGCTTTGTATATCTGGGCCTGTCAGTCAAATAATATATAAGTAAAATATTAATGAGTGCAGACAGAGTGAGTGAGAGCCTGTGAGAGTCAGAGACAGAGAAGGCAAGAAGAGAAATAGAAGAGTTGGAAAGAGACCAGAAGTCCAAAAGCTCCCACTCTGTGTTCATACATGACAGGTTCAAACCTGGGTTGTCGAGATTGTAAGGCATCAGTCTCCTGTCCACAGACCCCAGACAACCCCAGCCTTCACCATATGTGTGTAGTATTTACGACAGGATATGTATTGTGAGTGTAAACTTCCCTTCAATTATAAGAGAAAAATCTATCAAGCAGAAGAATGGACCCCTCATGTAATATAGAACCAAATAAATAAATAAATAAATAAATAAATATGCAAGTAAATGGGGGTTATCTAGGAGGATTTGAAACAAATGAAAAATAAAAACAAAAAGCACAAGAAGACCTGATGACGGCAGAAACATAGAAACCATCTGCTGTGAATCAAGGGCTGCTTCAAAAGTTCCGAGACCCTTCAGAGTCCAGGGAAATTAAGATTTCGGGAGAATGAAAAGAAACTCATATGTATGGAAGCTTACACTAGAGAAAGGAGGCAAGTTCTGTACTATGATAATTAAAATAAGGATGCTGATAGAAATGCTATTAGAAATGCTACTGGAAGGTTCTATTATTTATAATTGTATTGAATCCTGCTCCAACTATGTGGCCAATTAGTAGGGAAAAAGGAACCTGTTGTAAATGTGTGAATTCTGATTAAGATCAATTACATAGGTTGACAATTCTAAAAATGACAGAGATATATATGTATATTGATATATGTATATGGATGTATATCTTTATTATAAAGTCTGAGAGATACTGCCATGGATATGAGGAGACAGAATATGGCTTAAGTCAGAGAGACTTACCAATCAGAGGCTCCAGTAGCCTAGGTGAAATCACAAACAAAACCAGCCAGAGCTCAGCAGTGCTCTGGCCACTCTCTTTGTATATCTGGGCCTGTCAATAAAATAAGGATATAAGTAAAATATTCCTGAGTTCAGACAGAGTGAGAGAGAGCCTGTGAGAGTCAGAGACAGAGATGGCGAGAAGAGAAATAGAAGAGTTGGAAATAGACCAGAAGTCAAAAACCCCCTAGGCTGTGTTCATTCATGACAGGTTCAAACCTGGGTTGTAGAGATTGTCACGCAGCAGCTCTAATGCCCACAGACCCCAGACAACCCAAGCCTGCACCATATGTGTGTAGTATTTGCCCCAGGAAATGTATTGTGCATCAAAAGTTCCCTTCAGTTATAAGAGAAAATCTCTCAAGCAGAAGAAATGATGCCACATGTGATACCTGACTAAATAAATAAATATGCAAATAAATGGGGATGATCTAGGAGGACTTGAAACAATAAAAATAAATAAAGACAAAAACCACAAGAAGACCTGATGACAGCAGAAACATAGAAACCATCTGCTGAGAAACAGAGGGCTGCTTCAAAAATTCCCGAACACTTCAGGGTCCAGGGACATTAAGATTTCCGGAGAAAGAAAACAAACACATACGTATTGAAGCTTACACTAGAAAAAGGAGGGAAGATCTGGGCCATGATAATTACAATAAGGATGCTAATAGAAACACGATTAGAAATGCTACTGGAAGGTTCTATTATTTATTATTGTATTGAATCCTGCTCCAACTATATGGCCAATTATTTCAGAAAAACTAGGCTGTTATAAATGTGGTAATTCTGAAAGAAGGTCAAATACATAGGTCGAACATTCTAAAAATGACAGATATATAAATCTATATGTATATATATACATGTATGTATATCTTTATTATAAACTCTGAGTGATACTGGCATGGAAATGAGGAGACAGAATATGGCTTGTGTCAGAAAGACTTACAAACTGAGGCTCCAGTAGCCTAGGTGAAGTCGCCAACACAACAAGCCAGAGCTCAGCAGTGCTCTGGTAACTCTCTTTGTCTATCTGGGCCTGTCAGTAAAATAAGAATCTAAGTAAAATATTAATGAGTGAAGACAGAGTGTGTGAGAGCATGTGAGAGTTAGAGATAGAGAAGGCGAGAAGAGAAATAGATGAGTTGGAAAGAGACCAGAATTCAAAAACCTCCTACACTGTGTTCATTGATGACAGGTTCAAACCTGGCTTGTAGAGATTGTAAGGCAGCAGCTCTCATGCCCACAGACCCCAGACAGCCCCAGCCTTCACCATAGGCTCTACTACCAACCTGACAGTAATGTGTGTGTGTGTGTGTGTCTGTCTGTTTGTGTGTGTCTGTGTGTGCTCAGAGATCACCTGTAGTAGTCTCAGAGCATGAGTGGCAAGGGAGCCAGCCTCTCCTGCAACTTATGTACAGAGAACCTATCTGGTCAGGGCAAGCCAGCTAGCCCAGATTGTGGCTAAGCAAGAATGCATATGCAAAGGGACTCTCATGTCTCACTCTCCTGAGTTCCGAATCAATGCCATGCCTCACTATGATCCAAACACTGCCAATGGGGGAAGCTGGGGCACCCCTCAGAATTCAGGGGCTTGAGCCTGTCCAGTCACGTTTGGCTGCCTACTCAGCCTCCAGGCTCTCAGTCCACTGCTCAGGGCAGCAGATTACAAGCCCAGAAAGTACCCAGAAAGGGCTGTGTTTCCACATAGATGGGAAGTGTGTTGAACCAAACAATAGTGGATGAACCCGGCCCCTTACACCTACCCTTTGGGTCCGGCTAAGGCAATTGCTCCTGTGGCCTCACATCCCTGATCATGGTGTCCTGGTGTCCACACATCACACTCAGAGAGATTCCCAGAAGTAGGCTTGCATGAGTGTCCCATACAATGTCGCTCTGCTTGCAGGAAGCACAAACTCCCCGGGCCCTTGCTATGGACAGACAAAGAAAGATGGATGCCTCCATTGGCCAAATTAGGGGCTTCCAGTCAAGATCACAGCCCCACCCCTCACCTGAGGGCCTGGCTGCTGCTAATCAAGGCAATTGGAAACACCTTTTACACTTGGGCCCTGAGGACATACTCAGGAATCCCTCCAGGAGCTAGCAGGCTGGAAGACCTCCTGACCCCTGGATAGCTGTGCTCCTAGTTGGGCGGCCCTTCTGGCCAGTGGTGAAAATATTCCCTAGATACAAGAAAGAACTTCAGGTTTCAAAGGGATTTGAAACACCATGAGGCACTTGGAAAAGACATTTCACAGCCATCAAAACACCCTCTTTCTGAACACTGGCAGCTTCCGTTTTGCATGGAAAATCTGGACACTGGTGTGGCCATCAGTACCACAGATCCTTTCCATTTGGCTTAATAGAGGGAAAGCACAGTGTGTGTGCCAGGGGGATCGAGTTTCACTTCCCTTGACCGGGGCTCTCATGGAATAAGGACAAGGATGCTGTGCAGGAAGGTGAGGAGGGCTGCATTGAGGCTGAGTGTCAGCCTCAGGGCCCTGGAGAATGGCAGTCAAGCACAGAGGGCCTGGACAGCTGCAGCTGGAGATGGACATATGCCTGGAACCTGCAGCAGCAACGCTGTCTCCGCAGTTCCCCTCTGTACTACACCATGTGCAGGAGACTAAATAATTGTATTGAATCCTGCTCCAACTATGTGGCCAATTAGTAAGGAAAAAGGAAGCTGTTGTAAATGTGTTAATTCTGATTAAGATCAATTACGTAGGTTGACAATTCTAAAAATGACAGAGATATATATGTATATTTATATATGTATATGGATGTATATCTTTATTATAAAGTCTGAGAGATACTGCCATGGATATGAGGAAACAGAATATGGCTTAAGTCAGAGAGACTTACAAATCTGAGGCTCCAGTAGCCTAGGTGAAATCACAAACAAAACCAGCCAGAGCTCAGCAGTGCTCTGGCCACTCTCTTTGTATATCTGGGCCTGTCAATAAAATAAGGATGTAAGTAAAATATTCCTGAGTTCAGTCAGAGTGAGAGAGAGCCTGTGAGAGTCAGAGACAGAGATGGCGAGAAGAGAAATAGAAGAGTTGGAAATAGACCAGAAGTCAAAAACCCCCTAGGCTGTGTTCATTCATGACAGGTTCAAACCTGGGTTGTAGAGATTGTCACGCAGCAGCTCTAATGCCCACAGACCCCAGACAACCCACGCCTGCACCATATGTGTGTAGTATTTGCCCCAGGAAATGTATTGTGCATCCAAAGTTCCCTTCAGTTATAAGAGAAAATCTCTCAAGCAGAAGAAATGACGCCACATGTGATACCTGACTAAATAAATAAATATGCAAATAAATGGGGATGATCTAGGAGGACTTGAAACAATAAAAATAAATAAAAAAACAAAAACCACAAGAAGACCTGATGACAGCAGAAACATACGAACCATCTGCTGAGAAACAGAGGGCTGCTTCAAAAATTCCCTAACACTTCAGGGTCCAGGGACATTAAGATTTCCCAAGAAAGAAAACAAACACATACATATTGAAGCTTACACTAGAAAAAGGAGGGAAGATCTGGGCCATGATAATTACAATAAGGATGCTAATAGAAACACGATTAGAAATGCTACTGGAAGGTTCTATTATTTATAATTGTATTGAATCCTGCTCCAACTATATGGCCAATTATTTCAGAAAAACTAGGCTGTTATAAATGTGGTAATTCTGAAAGAAGGTCAAATACATAGGTCGAACATTCTAAAAATGACAGATATATAAATATATATGTATATATATACATGTATGTATATCTTTATTATAAACTCTGAGTGATACTGGCATGGAAATGAGGAGACAGAATATGGCTTGTGTCAGAAAGACTTACAAACTGAGGCTCCAGTAGCCTAGGTGAAGTCGCCAACACAACAAGCCAGAGCTCAGCAGTGCTCTGGTAACTCTCTTTGTCTATCTGGGCCTGTCAGTAAAATAAGAATCTAAGTAAAATATTAATGAGTGAAGACAGAGTGTGTGAGAGCATGTGAGAGTTAGAGATAGAGAAGGCGAGAAGAGAAATAGATGAGTTGGAAAGAGACCAGAATTCAAAAACCTCCTACACTGTGTTCATTGATGACAGGTTCAAACCTGGCTTGTAGAGATTGTAAGGCAGCAGCTCTCATGCCCACAGACCCCACAGCCCCAGCCTTCACCATATGCTCTACTACCAGACTGGACCGTAATATGTGTGTGTGTGTTTGTCTGTCTGTTTGTGTGTGTCTGTGTGTGCTCAGAGATCACCTGTAGTAGTCTCAGAGCATGGGTGGCAAGGGAGCCAGCCTCTCCTGCAACTTATGTACAGAGAACCTATCTGGTCAGGGCAAGCCAGCTAGCCCAGATTGTGGCTAAGCAAGAATGCATATGCGAAGGGACTCTCATGTCTCACTCTCCTGAGTTCTGAATCAATGCCATGCCTCACTATGATCCAAACACTGCCAATGGGGGAAGCTGGGGCACCCCTCAGAATTCAGGGGCATGAGCCTGTCCAGTCACGTTTGGCTGCCTACTCAGCCTCCAGGCTCTCAGTCCACTGCTCAGGGCAGCAGATTACAAGAAAAGAAAGCACCCAGAAAGGGCTATGTGTTTCAACCTAGATGGGAACTGTGTTTGACCAAACAATAGTGGATGAACCCGGCCCCTTACACCTACCCTCTGGGTCCAGCTAAGGCAATTGCTCCTGTGGCCTCACAATCCCTGATCATGGCGTCCTGGTGTCCACACATCACACTCAGAGAGATTCCCAGAAGTAGGCTTGCATGAGTGTCCCATACAAAGTCGCTCTGCTTGCAGGAAGCACAAACTCCCCGGGCCCTTGCTATGCAGAGACAAAGGGAAGATGGATGCCTCCATTGGGCGAATTATGAGCTTCCAGTGGAGATCACAGCCCCGCCCTTCACCTGAGGGCCTGGCTGCTGCTAATAAAGGCAATTGGAAACACCTGTTACCGCTTGGGCCCTGAGGACATACTCAGGAATCCCTCCAGGAGCTAGCAGGCTGGCAGAACTCCTGACCCCAGGATAGCTGTGCTCCTAGTTGGGCGGCCCTTCTGGCCAGTGGTGAAAATATTCCCTAGATACAAGAAAGAACTTCAGGTTTCAAAGGGATTTGAAACACCATGAGGCACTTGGAAAAGACATTTCACAGCCATCAAAACACCCTCTGTCTGAACCCTGGCAGCTTCCGTTTTGCATGGAAAATCTGGACACTGGTGTGGCCATCAGTACCACAGATCCTTTACATTCGGCCCAATAGAGGGAAAGCACAGTGTGTGTGCCAGGGGGATCGAGTTTCACTTCTCTTGACCTGGGCTCTCATGGAATAAGGACAAGGACACTGTGCAGGAAGGGGAGGAGGGCTGCATTTAGGCTGAGTGTCAGCCTCAGGGCCCTGGAGATTGGCAGTCAAGCACAGAGGGCCTGGACAGCTGCAGCTGGAGATGGACATATGCCTGGAACCTGTAGCAGCAACGCGTTCTCCGCAGTTCCCCTCTGTACTACACCATGTGCAGGAGACTGAATAATCCAAAGGGCAAAGAAAGGAAAATTTCAACACCAGGAAGGCTGAGTTCACGATGCATGCACTGACTTCCAGTAAGGGCCCAGTGAAGAAGGCACGTAGAGACAGTCAGAGAGACAGAAGGACAGAGACAGACAAGGACTGAAATTCTGGCCCTGTGTTGATCAGTGCCAGAGCACTGAAGACAAACCCTCCATGCCCATGCATACTTCTTACAAGTGGCATTGCTATTTTATGTTTGTGAGGAAAGGTAACACTTAGAACATCTAGGTCTTAGCCACTCTGAGAAGCAACACTTGGCCGGCAGCCCACTCTCCAAAACTGCCCTCGCCTCTCCAAATTGGAAGTAGTCATAGTGATGCTCCAGCCAAGATGCAGGCTGGCGTATTGCATCTCCCTGGTCCAGCCTCAGCCTGTCCTGTGTGCAGGGAACTGCACTATGTCTGTTTCTTCTTTGATTGACAGTTTTGGGATAAGACTCGGTGGACAAAAAGAGCAAGAGGGAAGTAGATGATTTGGCAGTGGTAGTTTGTGCTGAGAGAGATTTGTAGAGTGATATACGATATGGCTCTGTGAGTTGTCTCTCATGACTGTGGCTCAGAAGGGCCAGGTGTATCCACATTGCTACCCTAATCCAGAGCTGTGCAGGTCTCTAGCTAAAAAATATTTTCAGACCTCTACATGTTACATACATATATATATAGAGAGAGAGAGAGACAGAGGGAGAGAGAGAGAGAAAGAGAGAGAGAGAGACACTGATGTAGTCATTTTCTACAATGGATTCGATGTGACATTCAGACAATTGATTGCTAAAACCTGGAGAGAAACTTTGCATCAGGAAAAGAATTGTCCAAAGGAGAAAAATCTCCAAAACATTAGCTATATGCAGCTCCAACGGGACCAAGCGAAAAAGGCTCGCTCGAGAAGGAACTCATCCAGGAGACTCTCCACATGGACAGGCACCACAGGTTTCCTAGTCTGGCAACACAAACAGGGCAGCTGCTAGTTCCCAGTGCAAGCCTCAGGGCAAAAACCTCTCCCTCTTCAGTGTCTTTACATCTGAAAAGAAGAAAAGTGACCAAGGGCCAAGGAGAGCTGCCCCGGTGTCAATATTGAGCTGTAAATCAGAATGTGCCAAGTGTTTTGCACAAAATCACCTGTGCCACAGTGATTCTGTTGTTCTCTCTCTCTCTCCCTCACACACACACACACACACACACACACACACACACACACACATTTTTCCCCAAAATAACTTGGATTGGAGTTGCTGTATTGCACCCAAGTAAAAGGTCAGAGTTCCATGGGTGGACGGGAGAAGTGTGAAGTTGCTGGCATACGGAGGTAGAGAAGAGCCTAGAGCAGATCGTTAGCTACATCGACAATGAAGGGAGCATGGGTTGGGGGGACACCTGGTGAAGCTGCCAGAGAACTATGTGGAAGCCCAGGACCCCATTTGGAGCCCCTTGTCACCACTTACCCAGCTAGGGAAATAGCTGGGCTAGTGGCAAATCAGAGCTGCAGCTGTCTCTCTGTCTCTCTTCCTCTCTTCCTGCTTGGCCCCTGCCCATTCAATTTATGACTGTCTCCTCCTTCATAAGAATGTTTAAAATAATGTACAGACATACAGGGAAAGTGGGAAATATTACCCCTGTGCCCACTATTACATTTAACTCTTGAATGTAATCCATTCATCCCCCAATAAAGAACAGAAAATTTGTGAGGTTACAAACACTATCAGTAAAATAGTGACAATTCTTTAGAGCCATGCCATTCAAATCCATTGTGCATTGGATGTCACTATCATGAACAATCTAAGATAATGTGTAGTATTTGTGACAGGAAATGTATTGGGCATCAAAAGTTCCCTTCAATTATAAAAGAAAATCTATGAAGCAGAAGAAATGACCCCCCATGTGATATCTGACTAAATAAATAAATAAATAAATAAATATGCAACTAAATGGGGACGATCTAGGAAGGATTTGAAAAAAATTTTTTTTAATAATAATAACCACAAGAAGACCAAACTGCAGCAGAAACATAGAAACAATCTGCTGAGAAACAGAGGGCTGCTTCAAAAATTCCCTGACACTTCAGCGTCCAAGAAAATTAAGATTTCCGGAGAATGAAAATAAATGCATACGTATTGAAGCTTACACTAGAAAAAAAGAGGCAAGTCTGTGCTATGATAATTATAATAAGGATGCTGATAGAAATGCTACTGGGAGGTTCTATTATTTATAATTGTAGTGAATCCTGGTCCAACTAAGCCTGACCTCAAAATCTGAACCTTGCCCTGACCATGATTCTAACATTGATCCTATTCCTGAGCAAAAGACTGACCATGAACCTTTCCTGAACTCTGCACTGACCATGACTCTGACACTGCCCGTGAGCCTCAGCCTGAACTTGACAATGACCGTGAAGCTGACTCAAGCTCAGACCCAAAGGCTGAACTTGAACTCGACTATAATCCTAACATTACACTGAACCAACCCTAACCTGTAACACTGACACTGACCCTGACCGTGACTCTGAAACTAAATATAATTCTAACATGAACCTGGTCCTGACCCTGGCTCTAACCCCTAATTCAGACCCTCACCTTGAATTTTAGGCCTAGTCCTATGCCTGTCCCTTAAATGTGACCCTGAACCTATTTTTGACCATGATTCTAACACTGAGCCTGTTCATGAGCCTAGGGCTGACCCTGAACGTGACCCTCATCTTTGCACTGACCATGACTGTAACACTGCCCCTGAGCCTGAGCCTGAACCTGAACCTGACAATGACCTTATTCCTGACTCCAACTCTGGCCTTAAGGCTGACCCTGAACTCAACTATAATCCAAACATTACACTGAACCTCTCCCTAACCTGTGACACTGATACTGACCCTGACCATGACCCTGAATCTGAATATAACTCTAACAGAAGCCTGGTCCTGACCCTGGTTCTAACCCCCTAGTTCTGACCTTCATTCTGAAACTTAGGTCTAATCCTAAACCTGACCTCTAAAGCTGACTCTGAACCTTGCCCTGACCATGACGCTAACACCAAGCCTGTTCCTGGGGGTAATGCTGGCCCTGATCTCTGCACTGACTAGACTCTAACACTGCCCCTGAGACTGAGCCTGAACCTGACAATGACCCTATTCCTGACACTAACTCTGGCCTTTTTTAAAAAAAAATTATTAAATTTATTTATTTATTGGATAGAGACAGCCAGAAACCGAGAGGGAAGGGTGGGATAGAGAGAGAGAGAGACAGACAGACAAACAACTGCAGCCTGCTTCACCACTCATGAAGCTTTCCCCCTGCAGGTGGGGACAAGGAGCTTGAACCTGGGTCTTTATGCATTATAACGTGCACTCAGCCAGGTGCTCCACCACCTGGTCCCCTGTAACTCTGACCTTAAGGATGACCCAGAACGTGACTATAATCCAAACATTAAACTGAACCTCTCCCTAACCTGTGACACTGATGCTGACCCTGACCATGACCCTGAATCTGAATATAACTCTAACATAAGCCTGGTCCTGACCCTGGATCTAACCCCTAATTCTGACCCTCATTCTGAATATTAGGCCTAATTCTAAGCCTGACCTCTAAACCTGACCCTGAACCTTGCACTGACCATGACTCTGACACTGACCCTGAGCCTCAGCCTGAACATGACAATGACCCTGAAGTGACTGTAACTCAGACCCTGAGGCTGACCCTGAACTTGACGATGATCTCTGCACTGATCATGACTCTGACACTGCCCCTGAGCCTCAGCCTGAGCCTGAACATGACAAAGACCCTGAAGTGACTCTAACTCAGACTCTAAGGCTGACCCTGAACTCGACTATAATCCTAACATTACACTGGACCTCTCCCTAACCTGTGACACTGATGCTGACCCTGACCATGACCCTGAATCTGAATATAGTCCTAACATAAACCTGGTCCTGAGCCTGTCTCTAGCCTTAATTCTGACCCTCACTGTGAATCTTAAGGCCTCATCCTAAGGCTGACCTCTAAACCTGAAATGGAGCCTTGCCATGACCATAACTCTAATACTGAGCCTGTTCCTAAGGGTAAGGCCGACCCAGAACCTGACCCTGAACCTTGCACTGACCATGACTCTAAGACTGCCCCTGAGCCTCAGCCTGAGCCTGAAGATGACAATGACCCTGAATTGACTCTAACTCAGACTCTAAGACTCACCCTGAACTCGACTATAATCCTAACATTACACTGAACCTCTCCCTAACCTGTGACACTGAAATTGATCCTGAGCATGTCCCTGAATCTGAATATAATTTTAACATAAACCTGGTTCTGACCCTTGCACTAATCCCTAATTCTGACCCTCATTCAAATCTTAGGCCTAATCCTAAAGCTGACCTCTAAACCTAACCCTGAACCTGGCCCTGACCATGACTCTAACACTGAGCCTAGTCCTGAGCCTAAGCCTGACACTTAACCTGACCCTGAACCTTGCCCTGACCATGACTCTAACACTGCCCCTGAGCCTGAACCTGACAATGACCCTGATCCTGATTAACTTTGACTCTAAGGCTGACCCTGAACTCGATTATAATATTAACATTACAACCTAACCTGTGACCCTGAATCAACCCTAACCTGTGACCCTGAATCTGAATATAATTCTAGCATAAATCTGGTCCTGACCCTGGCTCTAACCCCTAATTCTGACCCTCACCCTGAATCTTAGGCCTAATCCTATGCCTGTCCCTTGAAAGTGACCCTGAACCTAGTCCTGACCATGATTCTAACACTGTTCATGAGGCTAAGGCTGAACCTGAACCTGACCCTGATCTTTGCACTGACCATGACTCTAACACTGCCCCTGAGCCTGAGCCTGAAGCTGACAGTGACCCTGATCCTGACTCTCACTCTGACCCTGAACTTGCCTGAGCCTGAACTTGTTTTCTGTAATTGCCTCCCTGCTGAACATGGGCACTGATAGTTCAATCCACACTCCCAGTCTGCCTCTCTCTTTCCCTAGTGGGGCAGGGCTCTGGGGATGTGGGGCTCCAGGACACACTGGTGGGGTCGTCTGCCCAGGGAAATCTGGTCAGCATCATGCTGGCATCTGGAACCTGGCGGCTGAAAGAAGAGCTAACATATAAAGTCAAACAAATTGTTGACTAATCATGAAGCTAAAGGCTGAATAGTATGGTTGAAGATTTGGGGGTCTCTGTTTTGTAGATAGATAGTAGGCCTATTTTAGTTATATTCCAAAGGGCCTGTGACTATACTAGTTTTTTCTTTCTTTTACCCTAACTTCTACCCCCCAGCCACTAAATTCTAAACCCTAAACCTCTAAAACATAACCTAAACTTTTCATGGTTTCTAATTTTCTGTTCTCAGATGCATTCTGATAATGCCCACAAGGGGGGAGGAAAACACCACTATTCTGAATAGTAGTTGTTTTCAAGCATTTTGTGGACTATGGAGAGTTCACATTTTATGCACAGTACATTTAAACATGTGAATTTCACAGATTTAGTAGACAGTTCTTATGCCTACGATGTGTAGGGGGAGTAAGGCAAAGGAGGGGAGGTCTGAGAACAGCATGAGTGTGATGGGGGAATGAGAGTGACAGGCACCAAACCTGCTCCAGTACTTTTCAAGCTTCTCCACACGCAGGCTACCGTATGTAGGGGGCAGGGGTGAGACTGGCTCTGCACTGAACCCACAGAACTCACAGACTGCAGGTGAGCGTTAACAGGTGAACCATCTTCTGACAGGAAGCCAGAGCCCAAGACTCTGTGCACGATAATGTCGGGGGGGGGAGGGGGGGTGATGGTAAACAGAGGTATCATACATGTACAATTTCAATGATCTTGGCCACTTTAAAAAAATAGTTACTTATTAACATCAGGAGTTTGGAGGGAGAGAGATTGACACAACTATTTGTATGAGTAAGTCAAACACATACAACCACCTACTACTCGTTCTATTTGAATAGTGATTTGAACCCTGGCCTGACCTTAGTCTCTAATACTTTCCTCTTCATACTTATCAAACTCAATTTTTAAAACTCAGCCAATATTCTCTAATTGACACACTTAGGGTTTCCAAAGCAACCAGTTTCTAACTCAAAGTTGTGTGTCTATGTACCTCTAAAGTTCAGGTGACCTGGAATATAAAACTGGGCAGCTCAAGGGCCAGTTACAGAAGCCATTAACTCCCACCGTCTGTGTGCCCAAAGAATTTTGGTGCAGACACCGAAAGGGGGAAATGTTAGGGGGAGATGGCTAGAGGGCTGGGAACCCCAACTCAATCAGGACCTTGAGAGAGAAGAGGAAAGAAAACGGGCACTCAGAAGGAATACGACAGGTAGATGTGACTCAGCAATTAGGAGAAGCCAGGCTGTAGAGCACCTGGTTAAGCACACAAATTACACTGCACAAGGGCCCAGGTTCAAGTCCCTGGTCCCCACCCACAGGGGGAAATCTTCACAAGTGCTGAAGCAGGGCTGCAGGTGTCTCTCTGCCTCTCTCCTCTATCTATCTCGGCCTTCCTACTCAATTTCTAGCTGTCTATTCAATAAATGAAGATCATTTTAAAAAGAAATTAAGGGAAGGCAGAGCCATACAAAAAATCAATAAATAAATGTATTAATATTTAGATAAGCATAGATAGACATAGAAGTAAGAGTCAACCCATATCTGTGATAGGAGAACTACCACATTTTCCAGTGGATGGAATGGAGACCTGGAACTCTGACTGTGGGAAAGGTGGGGAATGATACCTCTGTTATCTTGTAATTTTGGAAATCAACATTAAATCACTAATAAAGATAACTAATTGGGAAGTCCTTACCTGGCCCTAACCTGTACCCTAGTCTCCACATCAGCTAATTTGCTTCTCTCCTTCATCTTATCTGGCCTATACCTTACCCTAACCATAACCTTAAGAAATTTGAAAACAATTCTAAAATTAAATTCTAACCCTATTCCTAATGCAATTTATCTATGGACCTAATCTCTAACCTGAACAATAAACCTAACCCAAACCTCAGACCTAAAACTAACATGCACACTTACCTGTTGGAATCTCTCAACTATACTCACAACACCTTACTTTTTTTTTCCCTCTCCCTCTCTACTGCACCCTCCCCTCTCAATTTTTCTCAGTCCTATCAAATAAAATGGGGGGGGGGAGTAAAGAGAGGAGAGGAGGAGGAAGAAAAGAAAGGAAAAGAAAGGGGGACTGGGCAGTAGCACACTGAAACACATAGGTCAAAGTGCAAGGACCTGTGCACGGATCCTGGTCGGAGCCACCAGCTCCCTGCCTGCAGGGGGGACGCCTCACTAGTGGTGAAGCAGATCTGCAGGTGTCTATCTTACCCTCCTCTCTCAAGTTTTCTCCATACTATTCTATCAAAAAAGAAATGGAAAAAAATGGACTCCAGGAGT
Source organism: Erinaceus europaeus (assembly GCF_950295315.1). Classification (NCBI taxonomy): domain Eukaryota; kingdom Metazoa; phylum Chordata; class Mammalia; order Eulipotyphla; family Erinaceidae; genus Erinaceus; species Erinaceus europaeus. The sequence goes on from NC_080179.1 coordinate 57,879, forward strand.
AATGGAGGGCAGGTACTGAGCCCCAACAATAACCCTGGAGGAAAAAAAAAAGAAAAAGAAAAGAAAAGAAAAGAAATGGGGATAAGTGGCTGCCAGGAGTGGTGATTTCTTAGTGCCCATACAGAGCCCCAGAGATATGCCAGGTAGTGAATATTAATAATGATGTGTATTATTATTATTATTATTCCATGGCATGGGGCTGGCAAGATACCTGCTAGGATGCCTGCTTTTCCATGAACACAACCAGTGCTGTGGTGTCTCTCCACCTCTAGTGTTTCTCTCACTAAGAGTCAGCCTAGAGTCCTGAGGTCACACATGCACCAGTCACAGAGACACCAGAAAATAATAAAGAACAGTGGGACACCTGGCAGAGTGCACACGTGACCACGTGCTAGGAGCTGGGTTCAGGTCTCTGGTCCTCGCCTGTGGGGGGGGGGGGGGGGGTTGGGAGCCATAGAGGAGGATGCAGCTTTACTTCTCGCTCTCTGTATCCTCCTTACCTTCTCTCTCTTTATCTCTGTCTTCTCCTCTCAATTTCTGTCTCTATACAATAATAAATAAAACATTAAAACAAACTTTAAGTCTATAAGCAAGGTAGAGCAATTGGAACTCTGAGGTATTCTTTTAGTACATGCTACAGTCTGTAATTTCTGTGCACAATATTTATACATCTGTTGAGTAGATTAAAATCTACTTAGCAGGTAACTACTTAATGCTACGGTGCATTCCTGCTATGACCCTTTGTTTAGCAATCATCGAGGCTCAGAAAGGTCTCCCCAACGTTCCCTTGTTGCTTTCAGAGTTTTCTCACACCCTCACCCAAATTTTCCACATTTCTTACCTTGTTAAGTAGTTCCACATTGTGACAGATGAGAATTCATGAAAGTTGAACTCCTGTAGACTATGACTGCGTGCCAAGGCTGCAGAAAGAAAGCACAAACATAGAAAACATCAAAGATGCTGATGGCAATGCAGGACATGTCAAACTCAGCACTGAAAAATTCCTCCACAAGATTTTAGAAATTCATCCCCAGGCAGAGGGGTCATGGCACTTACATAAAGAACAAACCTCCTCCCTGAAAAGACTCCCACATGCCCTGAATAATAGACTTCACCCAAGGAGAGAAACATCCTAAACCTGGAGAAAAGCACCTGGCACTGGAGAAGGTGGCTGAGCTCAAGTGACCTGTAGAAAAGGACACGGCAGATGGTGTCAGAGCACCGTGACAAACATCCCTATAGTCCACCTGGACTCTAGCCACAATTCTGGCAAGCAGTGCTCACAAGAACATGATGGCAGGAGAACCTAGTGGGGGGTGAACTCTTGTTTGGAAAACAGGGAAATGTTATGCATGTACAAACTATTGGGTCTAGCTGTCAGCCGTAAACCATTAATTCCCAATAAAGAAATTCAAAGGAAATTTAACAAGAGCTATCTCTAACCCAGACTGCAGTCAAAGCCTGGGGTGAGAGATGCCTCTTACAGGATCATGAATGAAGCAACCACTGGGGGTTCCTCCAATCACACATGAGCCATGTTAGAGCATATTAAGACCTGGACTAGGGTGATATGTGTTTCACAGACACCTATCATGGCATGATGGGAAATTGTGCCTATGTGCCAACATCAGAACTGTAAATCATTAGCCTCCTAATAGAAAAAATATATATAAAGAAAATACGGACTCATAAAAAAATTTTCTTAGGGGAGTTGGGCAGTGGCAGAGCTGGTTAAGCACACGTGGCGCGAAGCACAAGGACCGGCATAAGGATCCCAGTTCGAGCCCCCAGCTCCCCACCTGCAGGGGAGTCGCTTCACAAGCGGTGAAGCAGGTCTGCAGGTGTCTGTCTTTCTCTCCCCCTCTCTCCATTTCTCTCTCTCCTATCCAACAACGATGACAATAAGAATAACTACAACAATAAAAAAGGGCAACAAAAGGGAATAAATAAATTTTTAAAAAGTTTTTTAGAAGCACCAGATTTACAGCTCTGGATTTTACAATGGTTTTGAAACAGTTTTCAAACAAACTTGCATGTGATTGTATATTGTACCTCAATAAAAAATAAAGATGTACAGAACAGAAAGAAAAAACCTCAGTAAATTAATTTTGAAGTCACTTAGGGTCCGTTCCTGTGACAGAACAATGCCCTGTTTACTGTAAAATGTCCCTCTTTGACACATGAACTTTATATATTGTGAAGAATATTCTGCTAATAAGCCTACTACACTATATTAACTACAATTACAAGAAATAACTCACATTAAGCCTAGGCTAAAATGCAAAATCCTTACCCTGAGAAACAGTAACATCTCTTAATCCCTAACTAAAAATCTAATACTTAGCCTATATCATGAAAGCCAGATTCAACCCATTATTACCACAACAAATATTAGAGTACAGAAAACTTAAAATATTCTTTTTTAAATTATACTATTTTTAATGAGAGAGATACAGGGAGAAATAAACAGAAACACCAGAGCAAGGTTTAGCTCTGGCTTTAGGTGGTGCTGAGGACTGAACTTCAGAGATTGAAGTCTTGTACTCTTTAGGTCATTACTGTTTCAGAAGAAATAAAGTGGTTGGGGTGAATAAACAGTGTATAATGCTTTGAACTCTAACGCACAAGGCCCAGCATCATAAGATTAACGGTGTCAGTCTGGGCCTCTGCTCATCTCTCTCTTGCTAATGAATAATTTTCGGGCTTGCATTACAGCAAAACAGCTATGAAAAAAATTTCTGTGTCTGAGGATTGGAGGTTCCAGGTTCAGTCTACAGCACCAACAACAACCAGAAATGAGCCTTATCTGTTGCTTTTTTGTATTTCTTGATAGCTCTTCCAGTAAGAAATAAATAAATAAATATTTTTAAAGTAACGACTATTTTAAACTATATAGAATGCCACCATAAAAACTACATATTCAGGGGTCATTTCTACCATTCATTAAAATATAACCATAATCAAAGAAATATGCATCATATATTCTACACAAGCCACTGTCTTTACCCTAGAATGAGGGTCTTATAAAAATCCTAACTTAGTGGTCCCGGAGATGGTGCAATGGATAAAGCATTGGACTGTCAAGAATGAGATCCTAAGTTCAATCCCCAGCAGCACATATACCAGAGTGATGTCTGGTTCTTTCTCTCTCCTTTCTCATTAATAAACAAAATATATTTTTAAAAATCCTAAATTGACTTATGTTTTTGTTCACTAATCCTTTCTTAAATAAAAAATTTAAAAAAAAAAACCTAAATTGAAATGTCTTAAAATAATTGTGAATGAAATGCTTTAAATTTGATTTAATAAATTATTTGGAATACAGAGAATCCAGAGGAAGCATTTGCTATCATTCAGGCACAGGGCCACAGTATTAGCTAATCTACATAAAACAATCAAGCCAGGAGCAAGCATGTGAACATTAGACGTAAAAAGATGATACATCCAGTTTAATCTCCAACATTGCATCTGTACTGCATATTCCAGAAAGATATTCTGGCTCTCCCCCACCCCATATCAGTCCCCGCTAGTCAATAAACTCATCTTACATTTAAAAAAGGAAAGACAATTTCCATGCTCTCCTGCTGGTTCTTCCTTCTTTAACAGCTCAACTCTATCCTATGGAGGTGCTTGGGTTAAAATCTGGGACTTTAGAGTCTCAGGCATGAGAGTATTTTGCATAAACTTTAAACTATCTGCCTCCACTGTTTTCCACATTTATTTTAATTGTTCTTTTTTACATTTATGTTCTCTCTCTCTCTCTCTCTCTCTTCTTCTCTCTCCAATCCATTTTGAGCAGAGCTCAGCTCAGCTCTGGCTTACACTAGCACTCATGTTTGATCCTGGGTACTGCAGGGCTGGTGCAGGGCTGGTGACAGAGCTTCAGATGTATCTCACCTATGACAGCCAGGGAGCCCCTGGCACATCATAGATTTAAGTCAAGTTTACTCCCTGCAGGTGGGGAGCTGGGGGCTCGAATGCTTTGTGCCATGTGCGCTTAACCCGCTGTGCTACTGCCCAACTCCCGGAGCTGCTATTTTCATGATCATGTTTTATCCGTGGTAGATACAGATTTTCTTGGAGCTAAGAATGATGTCACAGAGCTGCTCTGCTCCTCACTGGAGATCCAATTATTGTCTTGACATCTACTAGTCCTTTATCCTGTCCCCTTTCATTTCTTTAAGTAAAACATTTTATCCTATAGATCTTTATTATTTTATGAATCTTGATTTCTTGTTATTCCCAAGAAATGTAAGATCTGAGATTGAATAAATATTCAGTAGTTTTGAGGTTAGAATTTATTCACTGACTCAACAAATAATACATAACGCTTTATATTCAGAAGGTATTCTTCACCCTTGTAAACAATTTAATTCTCTCTAAATAAAAGAAAAACATATAATCCAAGAGACCAATGTTTTGTGGGCCTGGCTTTAAAGTGAGGAGCAGCACAAACTGTTAAAAATAGGGATTACCAGTGGGAGGTTATGTTGCAGCAACGAAGACTAAGCTGGTAAAAAAGGTGATGGAGTTAAAAATCCATGTTTTGCTTTTGATGATCTACTCTGTTTCCTTGGAAACAACTGCTGCAACTGTTTTCTTTTTAAGCACTGACGGCTCAAAATAAAGCTAAGGCTTATACTTGCAGTCTGTTTTATTTTCAGAAGAACTAAAAACAAATATTTATCTAATGCACAAGTTTAATAAAGAGCTTTAAATAAATTAGGAAACATTTTAGTGACTAAGAGCCAATCTACTAGGTTTATTTTTTTTCAGATTAATTAATGATTAAACATCTTTAAAAGTTAAGCATCTTTAAAAGTTAAGGACAAAGCACTGAAAGAATAGTTTAGTGAAATTAATTTCAGGAAACAACTAGTTGCTCACACTAGGTTGCTTAATTCCTCCCTGTGTAGAAAAACTAGGTGGTAAGAGGGTCTTATGTTCTGGGAAGTTATTCTTTACCTCTAGTACATAAAACAAACCTGAGAGGGTGTGAACAATTCCAAAAGATCTGAGAAAGTGAGACATTACTAAATACTCCCATTGAGAGATGAGTGACCTATGATTATAGTGTGGTCTTTTCACTCATGGAAAGTTGCATTCATTTAAGTTTTTAAAGTCTTAATTAGGGGGCCAGTCGGTGGCACACTTGGTTAAGTGCACAAGGACCCAGGTTCAAGCCCCTGGTCCCCATCTGCAGGGGGAAGGCTTCTTGAGTGGTGAAGCAGGGCTGCAGATGTCTCTCTCCCTCTCTATCTCCCCCCCTCTCAATTTCTGTCTGTCTCTATCCAATAATTAAAATATTTTTTAAAAGTCTTAATTAGGAGACTGCTGGGCAGTGTGCGGGCAGCTGGTCGAGTGCACTCATTACCATCTGCAAGAACCTGGGTTCAAGTCCTGGGTTCCCACCTGCAGGGGAGAATCTCAAGCAGGGAGGTAATGCCCCCCCCTTTTTTTAAATTTTTAACCAGAGCCCTGCTGAGGTCTGGCTTAAGGTGGTGCTGGGGATTGAACCTGGGACATGGGGGCCTCAGACAGGAGTCAGTTTGCACAGTCATTATGCTATCTTCCCGCCCCAGTGCCTCGCTCCCGTTTCGCTCTCAATTTCTGTCTCCTACTTGACGCACAGCCCTGACTTTCTCCTGACCCAGCCTTCTCTCCAGCCAGCGCTTCACCGGGCGGCCCAGTGGTGGCCACGTGCCCCGCAAGCCCCGGGTCCGGGGCCACTGCTCAGGGGCTGGGGTCTCTGGGGACAGCGCGGGAGCCCACCCGGCAGGTCCCAACCTCTTCTCCCTCCTTGCCCTTTCCCCTCCTCCCCCTTCTCTCCCCTCCCCTCCCTCCCCCTCCCCTCCCCTCTCCCCCCTCCCCTTCTCTCCCTCACTCCCCCTCCCCCTCTCTCCCCCTCCCCTTCTCTTCCTCACGCTCCCCTTCTCTCCCTCACTCCCCCTCCCCTCTCTCCCCCTCCCCTTCTCTCCCTCACGCTCCCCTTCTCTCCCTCACTCCCCCTCCCCTCTCTCCCCCTCCCCTTCTCTCCCTCACTCCCCCTCCCCTCTCTCCCCCTCCCCTTCTCTCCCTCACGCTCCCCTTCTCTCCCTCACGCTCCCCTTCTCTCCCTCACTCCCCCCTCCCCCTCTCTCCCCCTCCCCTTCTCTCCCTCACTCCCCCTCCCCCTCTCCCCTTCTCTCCCTCACTCCCCCTCCCCCTCTCTCCCCCTCCCCTTCTCTCCCCCTCCCCTCTCTCCCCCTGCCCTTCTCTCCCTCACGCTCCCCTTCTCTCCCTCACTCCCCCTCCCCCTCTCTCCCCCTCCCCTTCTCTCCCCCTCCCCTCTCTCCCCCTCCCCTTCTCTCCCTCACGCTCCCCTTCTCTCCCTCACTCCCCCTCCCCCTCTCTCCCCCTCCCCTTCTCTCCCCCTCCCCTCTCTCCCCCTCCCCTTCTCTCCCTCACTCCCCCTCCCCCTCTCTCCCCCTCCCCTTCTCTCCCTCACGCTCCCCTTCTCTCCCTCACTCCCCCTCCCCTCTCTCCCCCTCCCCCTCTCTCCCCCTCCCCCTCTCTCCCCCTCCCCTTCTCTCCCCTCCCCCTCTCTCCCCATCCCCTTCTCTCCCCCTCCCCCTCTCCTTCTCTCCCCCTCCCCCTTCTCTCCCCTCCCCTCCCTCCCCTCCCTCCCGCTCCCCTTCTCTCCCCCTCCCCTTTCTCCCCCTCCCGCTCCCCTTCTCTCCCCCTCCCCCTCTCCCCCTCCCGCTCCCCCCATGGCACCCCAGGTCCAGTCTACGCCCCCAAGCGCACTCTCTGGACTCTGATTGGCTGTCACGCCGCTAGCCGGCGCCGCGGCCCTGTGCGCAGGCGCAGTGTGTGGCGGGCGATCGCGCGGGCGGGGCTTTGCGCAGGCGCGGAGGAGCGGGGCGGGGTCGGGCGGCCTGGCTGCTGGGGGCGCAGCTCGGGAGCCGCAGCTCGGGGGGGCGCAGCTCGGGGGGGCGCAGCTCGGGGGGGCGCAGCTCGGGGGGCGCAGCTCGGGGGGGCGCAGCTCGGGGGGGCGCAGCTCGGGGGGGCGCAGCTCGGGGGGCGCAGCACGGGGGGCACCATGCTGCTGCGCTCGGCCGGTCTCGGTCTCGGCAGCCTGGCGTTCTACGCCGGCATGCTCCTCCTGGCCGCCCTGGGCGTGCGCGACGTGCTCTTCGGCGCGGAGGAGAACAGGTGCAGCATGAGCTACATGTTCGAGCTCCCGGAGTACCAGGTACCAGGTGGGCTGCGTCGCCGCCGGGTGGGTGCCCGGTGCCTCACCGCCTAGGGGCAGCCCCTCCCCAGGTCTCCTGCTCACAGGTGTCCCAGCCCCTCCCCAGGTCTCCTGCTCAGGTGTCCCAGCCCCTCCCCAGGTCTCCTGCTCACAGGTGTCCCAGCCCCTCCCCAGGTCTCCTGCTCACAGGTGTCCCAGCCCCTCCCCAGGTCTCCTGCTCAGGTGTCCCAGCCCCTCCCCAGGTCTCCTGCTCACAGGTGTCCCAGCCCCTCCCCAGGTCTCCTGCTCACAGGTGTCCCAGCCCCTCCCCAGGTCTCCTGCTCACAGGTGTCCCAGCCCCTCCCCAGGTCTCCTGCTCAGGTGTCCCAGCCCCTCCCCAGGTCTCCTGCTCACAGGGGTCCCAGCCCCTCCCCAGGTCTCCTGCTCACAGGGGTCCCAGCCCCTCCCCAGGTCTCCTGCTCACAGGTGTCCCAGCCTCTCCCCAGGTCTCCTGCTCTCAGGTGTCCCAGCCCCTCCCCAGGTCTCCTGCTCACAGGTGTCCCAGCCCCTCCCCAGGTCTCCTGCTCAGGTGTCCCAGCCCCTCCCCAGGTCTCCTGCTCACAGGTGTCCCAGCCCCTCCCCAGGTCTCCTGCTCACAGGTGTCCCAGCCCCTCCCCAGGTCTCCTGCTCACAGGTGTCCCAGCCCCTCCCCAGGTCTCCTGCTCAGGTGTCCCAGCCCCTCCCCAGGTCTCCTGCTCACAGGTGTCCCAGCCCCTCCCCAGGTCTCCTGCTCACAGGTGTCCCAGCCTCTCCCCAGGTCTCCTGCTCACAGGTGTCCCAGCCCCTCCCCAGGTCTCCTGCTCACAGGTGTCCCAGCCCCTCCCCAGGTCTCCTGCTCAGGTGTCCCAGCCCCTCCCCAGGTCTCCTGCTCACAGGTGTCCCAGCCCCTCCCCAGGTCTCCTGCTCACAGGTGTCCCAGCCCCTCCCCAGGTCTCCTGCTCACAGGTGTCCCAGCCTCTCCCCAGGTCTCCTGCTCACAGGTGTCCCAGCCCCTCCCCAGGTCTCCTGCTCACAGGTGTCCCAGCCCCTCCCCAGGTCTCCTGCTCAGGTGTCCCAGCCCCTCCCCAGGTCTCCTGCTCACAGGTGTCCCAGCCCCTCCCCAGGTCTCCTGCTCACAGGTGTCCCAGCCCCTCCCCAGGTCTCCTGCTCTCAGGTGTCCCAGCCCCTCCCCAGGTCTCCTGCTCACAGGTGTCCCAGCCCCTCCCCAGGTCTCCTGCTCACAGGTGTCCCAGCCCCTCCCCAGGTCTCCTGCTCAGGTGTCCCAGCCCCTCCCCAGGTCTCCTGCTCAGGTGTCCCAGCCCCTCCCCAGGTCTCCTGCTCACAGGTGTCCCAGCCCCTCCCCAGGTCTCCTGCTCACAGGTGTCCCAGCCTCTCCCCAGGTCTCCTGCTCTCAGGTGTCCCAGCCCCTCCCCAGGTCTCCTGCTCACAGGTGTCCCAGCCCCTCCCCAGGTCTCCTGCTCACAGGTGTCCCAGCCCCTCCCCAGGTCTCCTGCTCTCAGGTGTCCCAGCCCCTCCCCAGGTCTCCTGCTCACAGGTGTCCCAGCCCCTCCCCAGGTCTCCTGCTCAGGTGTCCCAGCCCCTCCCCAGGTCTCCTGCTCAGGTGTCCCAGCCCCTCCCCAGGTCTCCTGCTCACAGGTGTCCCAGCCCCTCCCCAGGTCTCCTGCTCACAGGTGTCCCAGCCCCTCCCCAGGTCTCCTGCTCAGGTGTCCCAGCCCCTCCCCAGGTCTCCTGCTCTCAGGTGTCCCAGCCCCTCCCCAGGTCTCCTGCTCAGGTGTCCCAGCCCCTCCCCAGGTCTCCTGCTCACAGGTGTCCCAGCCCCTCCCCAGGTCTCCTGCCAGCTCACAGGTGTCCCAGCCCCTCCCCAGGTCTCCTGCCAGCTCACCGGTGTCCCAGCCCCTCCCCAGGTCTCCTGCCAGCTCACAGGTGTCCCTGGCCTCTGTGCCCCAACCCCAGTTCCTTGCTCAGTGCTCTGCTTGCCGTCTTCTGACTCGGCTGCTGAGCCTGGGCTCCTCTGCAGAGAGCCATCTGTTTAGAGACCCCAGGGTCTTCTGTGCCCACCCAAGGAGGTTTCCCGTGGAACGGTGTTGCGGGTCCTCTTATTTTGCGGGGTGTGAGCAGGTGCGCCTTTGTGCCTGCCAGTCTGAGTTTATTGGTCGCCTCTTTCCAGTTGTTCGAAAAATCTTTAACTGGTGTAATTTGTTTTCTCACTGTGTTGGCGGTTAAGAGAACGGGTGTTCTCTCTCCCTCCTCTCTCCTCTTCCTAGCCCCTCCTCTCCTGCCCTACCTCATCTGGCCCTCTGAATATTTTCAGTTTTGGTTGCTTCATCAGTTCAGGCATAGTCGAATCTAAAATTTCATGCATAAACAACTGTATCAGGAAGGGTGACAGCATGTCACACAACAGTCTAAAGATATTTTGTCTGAATGATTTTTTCCAAGCACATCCAATTCTGAAGTCCAGTGGTGCAGATAATTCTCTACCATAAAGGTGTATGTTCTGTAAACCGTGCACGTTGGCGAATGCACTACTGGTTTGCTGTTAGAACTGCCCCAGGCTGCTTTCTTTAAGGTGAAGGAAGGATGCAGATGGCCTTTGCTTCTGCACACAGGCTGTGATGGAGGGGTGTATGGCTTGTGTTAGTCAGACCTTAAATACATTTAATCTCTATATTGCTGGAGAACAGCCTTTCCTGTGAGCAAAATTCCACTTGACATTTGATTTTTCTGAAACCATCGCCTTGGCTTTGCCTCAAGTGAAATATTAATGGTTGGAAGCATTCACATGTCACTCTAGTTCTTAGGTGACTCTAGTGTTTGCCAGAAACTAAATATTTAGACTTTTGGCTTATATTATTTAAACTGAAGATAGAAACCTTAATATGTCCTTTCATTTTTCTATGGCTTAGTAATTAGGAAACTTCTGGTAGATTGAAGTAAGTCACTTCAGTCTCATATTACATTGCAGAGTTTGACTTACAAATATTGCAACCATACGAGAAAATTGTGGTTTCTTTTCATATTGCTTACAATTATTGAAACCATTTTGATACTTGAAATTGGAGAAATTGCTTAGTGATAAGAACAAAACATATGGACCTCACAGTTGCACTTCATGCCTCGTGCTGTTTCTGGAAAGAAGCAAGATTAGTAGTCAATGCAGAAGTGCTGCTCGACGCTGCTTTCTGCTGCACACTATGATCATTTTGCTTCACACTGCCTTTTTGCGGCTTTCTGCTTACGTTGACATGAGTTGTTAGTAAAGCAGTACTGTTTACAGTGGCAAGGGTGTTTTTGTTTTTGTTGTTTTGTTTTTGCTGTTGTTGCTCGGGGCTGATTTGTGAGTGGAGAGAGAGAGGGAGAGAAGGAGAGAGAGAGAGAGAGAGAGAGAGAGGGAGAAGTGCATCATAGCACTGAAGCTTCCCTCTGTGTGGTGGGTGTCAGGCTTCACCCTGCGTGGTGGATGTGACCTAGCAGGTGCACTGCCAGATGAGCTATCTTACTGGCCTCCAGTGCGGGGATTTTTTAATCCACAGTTTTACTAGGATTGTTTTGTCTTGCTGTAAAAAACTGTTTAATTCACTAGAACGTTTGTTTGACATTTAGTCTTTTCTATTTTTCACACCAGTGTTTTACCAGTACAGTTAAATCCTGCTTATAGAAATTAGGAGTCCGGTAGTAGCGCAGCAGGTTAAGCGCATGTGGCGCAAAGCGCAAGGACCGGCCTAAGGATCCCGGTTCAAGCCCCAGCTCCCCACCTACAGGGGAGTCCCTTCACAGGAGGTGAAGCAGGTCTGTAGGTGTCTGTCTTTCTCTCCCCCCTGTCTTCCCCATCTCTCTCCATTTCTCTCTATCCTAACAACGACAACATCAATAACAACAACAATAATGACTACTACAACAATAAAAAGATAACAAGAATAACAAAAAGGAAAATAAATAATTAAAAATTTAAAAAAAGAAAGAAAGAAATTAGTCACTTTGAATTATAGGAAGATTTCTGGAGAATTGAGGTGATTCTATTAAGAATTAGTAGTTCTTAATTTTTATTTTTTTAATGTTTTCATTAGTGATTTAATTAGTGGTTTACAAGATTAGAAAGTTACATACCGCACACACCACCAAAGTTGTCTCTCCACCCAGTCCCCCAGCAATGACCACCATACTTCTTACAAAGTCTTAGAGAAAGTTTGGCTTTTCTTTTTTTTTTTTTTTTTTAATATTTATTCCTTTTTGTTGCCCTTGTTGTTTTATTGTTGTAGTTATTGATGTCATCATTGTTGGCTAGGACAGAGAAATGGAGAGAGGAGGGGAACATGGGGTGGAGGGGGGGAGAAAGATAAACACCTGCTTCACCGCTTGTGAAGAGACCCCCCCAGTAGATGGGGAGCTGGGTGCTCAAACTGGGATCCTTAAGCTGGTCCTTGTGCTTAACCCGCTGCACTACCACCCAACTCCCTAGGCTTTTTTTTTTTTTAATGTCTCACATATGAATGAAATTGCATGTGTATTTTACCAGCTTACATTGCTAAGCATAATCACTTCACGTTCCATCCATTTTGTACAGAAGGACACAATGTCACCTTTTTAAATTGCAGAGTAGTATTATTACATTGAGTTTGCCTCATGATTTCTTCATCCAGTCATCTGTTGATGGACATTCAGACTGCTTCCGCTTCTTGCCTTTTGTGAATAATGTGGCTATGAACATAGAGGTGCATATGTTCCTTTGAACTGGAATTGTTTTCTTGTCCTTTGGATATATGCCTAGCAGTGGCATTCAGTATCAGATGCTGCTGCACCAGCTTGCATACCCACCAACAGTGTGTCAGAATTCTTTCCTACACCCTCCATAGCACTTGGCCTCTCTTGACTTGTTGACCTGAGCCATTCTCACAGGCGTGAGGTGGCGTCTCATTGTGGTCTCAATTTGCATTTCTTTAGTGACAGGTGAAGTGGGGTACTGCTTCATGTCTGTGGGTCCTGTGTATGTCTTTAGAGAACGATGTACTCAGATCTCTTGCTCACCCTTTTATTGGGTTATTTGCTCTTGAGTTGAGTTTTTTATAGGTGCGTGATATCAAGCTTTTCTCAGAGGTGTGGTGTCTGCACATCGCAGCTCACGTATCTTCTCCCAGTTGATTTGTCTGTTTACCTTTTTTCCTTTTGACACGTGGATGTTTCTTTTTAATTCAATATAGATTGTAATATTCCTAAGTATAGTTCCACATCATACCCACCACCAAAGTTCTGTTCCCCTAGCCCCTGCCAACAGTCAGCATAGTTCGCACAAAGTCTTAGGTGAGCCTGCAGTTTTTTTCCCTAAGTTCATGTGTTTCTCCTCTCCACATTCCACATATGAATGAAACCATCCTGTATTTTTCTTCCTTCCTTACTTCACTAAGCATAATACTTCAAATTCCATCCATTTTGTCCTGAAGGGAACAGTATCATCTTTTTCAGTTGCAGAGTAGTAGTCCATTAAATATCTGTTCCCATCTGTCAGTGGGCATTTTTATATTTGGTATCACCTGTGATGTACACATTGTGATTGTGTTCTAAAAATGTTTTATACAATTCCTATTGCTCACTTTTAATTATATTTTATTGTTAGACTTTTGCTTCCAGGAAACTACAACTCTATTTTGTGCAATCATTTTGATAAATCTGGTAGTAGGTGTCTCTGGAGGCATCTGCCCAGCCTGTCATGGTCTGTTGATGCTACTCCTTCTGTTCACAGAAGAAAACCGTGAGTGTGTGTCTTTTCCCACCCTCAGTGTGGCTGTGCTTACTTGGTCCTGTGTGGGCACCTTACCCCACTGGACCACGTCAGGTCATCTCACTATGGCTTGGCACTGAGATCCCAAGAATGACTCCTGTTGGTAGACAAGAGTTGAGCTGGTGTCTTCTGTGGTTCCTAATAGCCAGCCAGCTGATGGTTCTCCCCTGTGAGGCCCAGCCACAGGTCTTGCCTTTAGATAAGTGAACCATTCTTGAATCCCACTATTTGTTCTTTTCCATTTTTGTTAACTTAAGTGGGTTTCTGCCTGGAACTACAAAATACCAGAATAGCTACTTCAGTGGTGTACTTAAAATGCCAGCCTTGTAGTCTCTTTTATTTCCTTTCCTAGCCATATATTTCTTTTTAAAAAATAACTTTATTGGAAGAAATAATTGCCAAAAACAACTGTTGGCACATAGCTGTAGTTCCTTTCTTTGTGATAAGTGTCTACACAGAACTCCCATCAACAACTAAAGTCCTTCTCTGTTGCAACTTTCTCTTAAAAAGAGGTTTAGGGCTGCTGAGCGGGAAGCTGAGAACAGGTTTAAACAGTAGAGACTTTATTTGGGCTGATAGCTAGGTGCTGCACACAAGCGGCTCCATTTAAGGTAAAGCAAAAGAGAGGTTTATTAGGGCAGTACAAAAGTATAGGACATATATTTTAGTTACACAAAGGCAAAATAAGAATTATCATTAGAGGTTAAGAGTATGCTAGGTCCATAAAGTCTGTGAATAGTTATCAAAAGTTCAGTTCCCCCACACACACACCTGTGGACATCTAATTTTTGATAAAGGGACCCAAAATATTAAATGGGAGGAGGCTCTCTTCAATAAATGGTGCTGGGAAAACTGGGTTGAAACATGCAGAAGAATGAAACTGAACCACTTTATTTCACCAGAAACAAAAGTCAACTCCAGCTGGATCAAAGACCTAGATGTTAGAATAGAAACTATCAAATACTTAGAGGAAAACATTGGTGGAACATTTTCCCGCCTAAACCTCAAGGACATCTTTGATACAAATCCAATTGCAAGGAAGACTAAAACAAAAACAAATCAGTGGCACTACATCACATTGAAGAGCTTCTGCACAGCAATAGAAACCACTCAGAGACCCTTCACAGAATGGGAGAAGATCTTCACATGCCAGACATCAGACAAGAGACTAATCACCAAAATATACAAAGAGCTCACCAGACTTAGCCACAAAAAAGCAAATGACCCCATCCAAAAATGGGCAGAGGATATGAACAGAATATTCACTACAGAAGAGATCCAAAAGGCTAACAGACACATGAAAAATTGTTGCAGGTCACTGATTGTCACAGAAATGCAAATAAAGACAACACAGGGGTGAGATACTGCCTCACCCCTGTGAGAATGTCATACATCAAAAAGCACCAAAGGCTTGAACTGGGTCCTTGTGCGTTGTGTGCACTTCACCAGGTGTGCCACTGCATTCATCTCCATAGATCTCTGAATAGTTTTTTTTAAAAGAACATGTTTTAAGTATTTTTGCCATCAGAATTATCTCTGGGATTTGTGTCTGCACGGTTCATTTCTGTTGGCCACTGTTTTCCTTTCTTTTTAATGGGGGGGGGGAGAGGGGAGGATGAGATAGTGTCTTTGTGTTTATTTGTGTTCCAGTGCCTGGCCATTTTGATTATGGTATCCCTGTAATATCATTTGAAGTCAGGGAGTGTGATGCCTCTGCTGAAAAAGCCTTTGATAAGATTCAACATCCTTTGGTGCTTAAAACATTTTTTTAAACTAAGGATAGATAGAAAATTCCTTAAACTGGTTGAGTCTGTAAATGCAAACCTGTAGTCATCATCATCCTCAGTGATGAGAAAGAAAACATTTGTAGGTATGGGGCTTCTGAATATATTGCCATTGTGTTGACAGGCTGTTCATGACAACACCTTCACAAGAACTTCTGTAACGACCAGAAGTCCGACTAGGTCAGTGAGGTTTTTCAGTAGCTGCGAACATAATAGTTCTTAATCTGGGGTAACATGGACTTACAGCCAGGTGTAACTTTGAGCTATCTGGAAAAAGAGTCTGTTGGGAATGATGGGATCTCATCGCAGCTGTCCCAGTGGGAGACAAAAGATGGCGTGGACAGAAAAGACTGTTCTTGCATTTGCTGGCCGTCTGTATGTCTCTGGTGAAATGTTTGTTTAGGCCCTCTGTCTTTTTAAGTCAGGTTGGTTGTATCATTTATGGTTTTAAAATTCAATCAGCAGTTAATATTCTTATAGTTTCTCTCTTTTCCTTTCAAGGAGCAGAACAGTATATACTTTATTGTCAGTCATAAACACTTACCTTTTGGAAGGGGCTTTAATATCTAATTTATATTTTGTTGAAAAATATTATGCACATTACTGGTTCATAGGTTATACAGTAACTTTTTGGTTTGCTTTTTAAAGATCTTTAAAATTATTTTTATTAGAGATAGCCAGAAATTGAGAGGGAAGGGAGAGATAGACATTTCAAGCCTGATGTCTCTGGACACAGTCCAAAGTGAAACATGCTGAGGTGGTCCTGGTTGCGTTGATTGGGTTGGGATCAGCAGATGCAGTATCAGTTGGTATGCATTGGGAGAAGCATGCAGGAAAGTGAGCCCCACCCTAGAGGATCCAGGACTGGGAGAAATATGGACTTCGTAAAGAAAGGGGAAGGTTCCTACTGTCTTAAGGGTTTAAGAAGGCAATAGATATAGTTATGACCAAATTATTTGGCAATTGGGTTAGTTTTGAAAATCTATCTCATTGTTAGGATTTGCTGTGGCATACAGAACCTCACTATTAGTAATGTATGTCCTTCTATGCTATTTACATATCGGTGAATCTTATAAAGGAATGTCACCAGTCGCTTCTGTTCTCCCTGGTCTAAGCTGTTGGGTTACTGGTTGAGTACACATGTCACAGCGTGCAAGGACATGGGTTCAAGCCCCCCATTGCCCACCTGCAGGGGGAGTACTCGGTTAGCCCTTGAGGGGAGTTTTTACCTTTTCATCTAGAGACACCACAGCTCTGGTTGCCTTCCTCCACCATCCGGTAGCTTGCAGGTTGATTTTCTTTTAAGTGATGTACGGCCCGGTCACCCTGAAGGCACTTGATCTCGCCTACATTGTGTTTACAGCCAGAGTGTGTAGTAGGGCCAAAGTTAAAGAGACGCATCACAAAATAGTTCAAAATAGAAAAAAGATCTTATCAGATAATGAAAAGCTTTTATCACTTCTAAATATCATTGATACTGGTACTAAATGAAATGCTTTTCCCAGAATGTCAGTGTGTAACTTGTTGACATTGTCTCCCATTGTCAGTGACTACTTTGAATAACCTGTATTCACTGGGAATTTGCTTTTCTGAAGACTGCATGGTTCAAAGTTTATGTAACTCAAGGGCCCAGGAGGTCTTGTAAGAAGAGTGCTGAACTTGGGAATAGGTGTTCCTGAGTTTGACCACAGCACCCCATGTGCCAGAGTGTCTCTCTCCCCCTTCTGTATTGTGTTAATAAATTTTAAAAAATCGATGGTTTCATATAACTCATATGAATAAAGCAAAAGTAGAACTTGTTTTGTGCATTGACAATGGTTTTATTATCAGTGATGTTTTACACTGCACTATTTCAGGTCGTGTAGTTCATGATAGATACAGTGAAGTTGAGTTGTGTTTGTACAACTGAGTAGCAGCAGGGAGGTGACTGAACCTTCAGATGCATGCCACATGTGTGCAGGGCCTGAGCTGGACCTCTGGCATCACAAAAACACGAAAGGCTAAAAATAGAACGTCGTATTTGTTGAGGTGCTGCTCTGGTATCTGTCTTTTAGTAAGAAGAAAACTGACTAGAATCACATTTTTTTCTCTACTGTAGAAAATCGGACTTCCAAAGAAACTGGCCAGAAGGTATCCTGCCTATGAGTTGTACCTTTATGGAGAAGGCGTCTACGCAGAAGAACATAAACTCTTCCCTTTGACAGGCATTCCAGTGCTCTTCCTTCCTGGTAACGCTGGGAGTTATAAGCAAGGTAAGGCTCCTCAGAAATGAAATTTGAAAACTATTAAAATTCAGTTGGGGCTCCGCCAGCTCCTAGGACCATGGCCAACACGGAGCGCACCTTCATCGCCATCAAGCCGGACGGCGTGCAGCGCGGCCTGGTGGTCGAGATCATCAAGCTCTTCGAGCAGAAGGGCTTCCGCCTCATGGCCATGAAGTTCCCTCAGGCCTCTGAGGAACTCCTGAAGCAAGACGACATTGACCTGAAAGGCCGTCCGTTCTTCCCTGGGCTTGTTAAGTACATGAACTCTGGGCCAGTGGTGGCTATGGTCTGGGAGGGGCTGAGTGTAGTGAAGACAGGGAGAGCGATGCTTGGGGAAACCAATCCAGCCGATTCTAAGCCAGGCACTGTTTGAGGGGACTTCTGCATTCAGGTTGGCAGGAACATCATTCATGGCAGTGATTCAGTAAAAAGTGCTGAGAAAGAAATCAGCCTATGGTTTAAGCCTGAAGAATTGGTTAGCTACAAGTACTGTGCATTTGATTGGATTTATGAATAAGAAGTGGACAAAGTCCATTTTGACACCACTTGATGATCTATGGACACCGCTGTTCATTGAGGTGGAAGCAATGGGATTGATCTTCCTTTGTTTGTTTACCAGTAAAGCCATTGGAAACTGGAAAAAAAATTCAGTTGGAGAACTTACCACTTTGTGTCATGACTATATGAGGCATTCCGGAAGACAGACAGAGGTGACACTTTGTGAGAGAAAAGTCGCTGAGAACTGCACACAGGGAAGCATAGTTGACTGCCTTGCAAAGAGTGAGAAGTGTGGAAGACAGAGTTTAAGCGGGAGTAAAGTAAAATGCTTGACCTACCGTGAGGTCATGAGTTCATTTCCACTATCACACATGCCAAAGTGATGCTCTGGTTCTCTCTCCTCCTTTTCTCTCTCATGAATAAACAAGTAGGTAAATCTTACTTATTTACTTATTTACCAGAGCACTGCTCAGCTCTGAATCATGTTGATGCAGGGATTAAACCTGGGATTTTGGAGCCTCAGGTAGACATAACCACTATGCTATCTCTCCTGCCCAATAAATAAATCTTTTTAAGAAGAATTTACTGGGGCCAGGCGGTGGCATACCTGGTTAAGTGCACACATGACAGTGCACAAGGACCCAGGTTCAAGCCTCTGATCCCCACCTGCAGGGGGAAAGCTTCAAGAGTGGTGAAGCAGGGCTGCAGGTGTCTCTGTCTTCCCCTCCCATCTCAGTTTTTTTGTCTATATCCAATAATAAATAAATATTGATTTAGAAAAAAGAATTTAATTAAAAAAAAAGAAAAGATGAAGTGGAAAGATGTTACAGGAATTTAGGAATTAGCAGAAGAAAGATGTTTGTGTTCTACCTGGAGGCTTGCAAGGCTGCTCAGCAGCTCAGTTGAAATGCTTTGCCCTGTACGTGACCCAGATATGAGCCCAGCTCTTACTACGCTGGAGGAAGCTTCAGTGCTGTGGTCAGCGCCTGTCTGTCTGTCTCTCTGCCTTACCTAGAAAAGGAGGGGAGATGTGGGAAGGAAGGAGACTAAAACCTGCAGTGGGTGGAGAAGAAAGCAGGCCGTCATCGGTACTCAACACTAAACAGGAGGAGGTTGAGGGATTTATGACACAGGGTTATTCCAGAGGTAATGAAGAGGACACCGCAGGAATCAAGCTATTAGATGTTGGCCTGGAGATACAGTTCTCCTTCAAGATTTTATTTACTTATTAATGGGAAAGACAGGAGGAGAGAGAGAAAGAACCAAACATCACTCTGGTACATGTACTGCCGGGGGTTGAACTCGGGACCTCATGCTTGAGACTCCAGTGCTTTATCCACTGCACCACCTCCCGGGCCACAGAGCTCTTATATTTGACATAACCACCAAGCAATCTGTGAGTTAAGCTAAAATCCGCTGTTTTCATCATTAAATGACATACTATTTTATATAGTGAGAACAATATTTCAGCAGTCCGTGTGCACTTGTTTACAAAGCATTAGTGGGGCACCTGCTATGAGCCAGGTGGTTCTCTAAAGGTTTAGAGATCTAGAGGCCTCCCCTTGTCAAATCTACAAATTTTTGTTGAGGTGTCTGTGGAGCATAGATGTCAGCTGTGTTAAAAGCTAGAATGTGAAGTAGCCTAGGTTAGGGAATGAGGGTAAACAGAGTCAGGAGGTGGCTGGCTTGGAAGTGTCCATGAAAAACCACTAGAACTTCACACCTCAGCAAAGACTTGATTACAGCAGTGGACTGAGGTGTCTAACTGCTGGGCTGTCAGAAAAGTCAGGATGCATTTTTGCATAGAAAAACAGATGAATACTTCCTGACTTTTCTGACAGACCAGTATTTGAAGGAGACTTAGAGGCAGGAAGATGTTGTGCAATTACAGGCAGACTAGAACAAGTGGAGAAAGATAGAAATGGAAAATGTTGCCACAGACTCCATACAATCTACTACAAATTGTAGGAAAGACTGAATTTTTATCTAAATGTGATGGGATACTCTTGGTGGATTTGGGGTAGGAAATGATATGATTCGATATTTTTGCTAATGTTTTTGAAATAGAGCACAGTGCAGAGAAACGCATAAAATATAGATATTTGCTTGATTTCTTAAAAATAAAGTGGATATCTATGTTAACAAAACCTAAGTCAAGAAGCAAAACACCCTGTATTTGCTCCTTCTTGATTAACACTCTAACTAACACAGTTCTGTCCTGAGGTGGTACTTTTCTTGACCATAAAGAAAGTAAATATAAGTGAACTTGGAAACATGAAAATAAATAGACATATGAGGTCACATGTTATTCCATTCATAGAAGTGTCTGGAATAGGCACGTCTGTAGAGACAGAAAATAGATTGCAGAAGTATTAAGAAGGGACTAAAGTATGAGTTGTCATGAATACAAAGGATTTTCCTTTTGGGACTGGTCATGTCTAAGTTGGACTATAGGAAGGATTGCTGTGAATATGATAGTCGCTGAATTGCGCACTTGACATGGTGAGCTGTATAGTATGTGAATTAGAATGGCCAAGAGGCATTTTGTTTGCTAAATCACACACTGCAAGTTTACTACTAGTTAATTTAATCAGTTCATAAATAGACCCTGTTAAAAGATTTACAAAGCA
This sequence comes from Erinaceus europaeus, assembly GCF_950295315.1. NCBI lineage: Eukaryota > Metazoa > Chordata > Mammalia > Eulipotyphla > Erinaceidae > Erinaceus > Erinaceus europaeus. Next base: position 78,104 of record NC_080179.1, read on the forward strand.
AAATGAAGACAGTGGAAATAGGAAGACAAGTGAGGAAAACTACTAGAGTGGTCCTGGCCAGAGATGCTGGTGCTTGGGCTAGAGAACTAGTGGTAAAAATGGCTAGAAGTCTCATGTTGGGATGTGCAGAGCACGACAAGACCTACTGATTCTAAGATTGAAGGCCACATGTAAGAAAAATAAATTAGGGAGTCGGGCGGTAGCGCAGCGGGTTAAGCGCAGGTGGCGCAAAGCACATGGACCAGCGTAAGGATCCCGGTTCGAGACTCCGGCTCCCCACCTGCAGGGGAGTCGCAGCACAGGCGGTGAAGCAGGTCTGCAGGTGTCTGTCTTTCTCTCCCCCTCTCTGTCTTCCCCTCCTCTCTCCATTTCTCTCTGTCCTGTCCAACAACAATGACTTCAGTAACTACAACATTAAAACAAGGGCAACAAAAGGGAATAAATAAAAAATTAAAAAAATAAAGATTTCACTTTTAAAAAGAAAAGGATAAATTAAGATGAATTATCTAAACAAAGTGATTAGCAGACACTTCTTACAGGAATGTTTCTAATTAAAATATTTCTGTGTAAGTCTTGTTTCTTACTCTTCAAAGAACAATTTCCCTCCTCATAACTGGTACTGCCCCTGCTGAAGGGGAAGCAAGTAGAAGGTCCTGACAATCACTTTTTAACAATTTGAAAAGTATTTAGGGTACAGGACATAAATTGGTAGTGTAATTCTCTCAAGTTGATACTTTTAAAGGGTGCCACTCTGTTAAGTCAGAAGTCAGGTACTATCTGAAGGGGGGAAAAATAAACATACCATTCCATAGTGATAGGTGGCAGTTTTAATGACTGAGCAATCTTTATCGGACTTTGTCTTCCTTGATCACGATATATTTATCTTCTACATCTGTGCTCCAAATCCTGAAAGTTGTTTTTTCCCCGATGTGCCAGAGTTTTGCTATAGCTTCACACCTACATGACCCCATCTCTCCCAGCAGACTCTTTTTCTACTTAATTTGAGAGGATAATAGACATCTTAGCAGCTGCCACGCATGGTCATGCATGATGCTTCTATGTGGAGCTGGGTCCTTTTCCTGCTACCCCCTTAAAATGTACACAGAAGCTTTAACTGGGTTTAATCAGGAGTACCGCCCAATCGATGTTTTTAGCAGCACTTTTACCTTTGGGGTGTGTCCCTGAGCAGCTGTGGGGAGGGGCCAGCATGTGAACTGTACCTCTCAGGCGATGATGCTGGTAAGAGACATCTTACTGCTTAGGATGAGCTCCCAGGGTGGTCCTGCTCTTCTGACTCTTTCCCCAACATATCCTGAAATCGACTATTCATATTGAGAGAGTGAAAGGAGGTCTTGTTAAGAGACCTTAGAGCAAGAATAGGTGAACCTTAAAAACTAACATGCACTGCAATGTTTTCTTCTGCAGTTCGCTCTGTGGGCTCCATTGCACTTAGAAAAGCAGAGAACATTGATTACAAGTACCACTTCGACTTCTTTAGTGTGAATTTTAATGAAGAACTGGTAGCACTGTATGGTGGAAGTCTTCAGAAACAGACCAAATTTGTACACGAATGCATCAAAATAATTCTCAAGCTCTATAAGGTAAGAGATCAACATGCGGCTAGTAGACTCAACTAGCTTTAAGGGCTCAGTATGCGTTGATTTAATAATGATTAACAAGACTAGGATAAGAGGGGACAATTCCACACAGTTCCCACTACCAGAGTTTCATATCCCACCCCCTCCATTGGAAGCTTTCCTCTTCTTTATCCCTCTGAGAGTATGGACCCAGGATCATTATGGGGTACAGAAGGGGGAAGGTCTGTCTTCTGTAATTTCTTCTCTGCTGAACATGGGCATTGGCAGGTGGATCCATACCTCCAGACTGTTTCTATCTTTCCCTAGTGGGGCAGGGCTCTGAAGAGATGGGGTTCCAGGGTATATTGGTGAGGTCATCAGCCCAGGGAAGTCAGGGTGGTGTCATGGTAGCATCTGCAACTTGGTGGCTGAAAAACATTAAGATATAGAGCAGAACAAATTGTTTAGTAATCATGAACCTAAAGGTAGGAATAGAGCTGATGAGTTTGGGGTCTCCATTTTGAAAAAAGCTAGTAGGTCTATTTTAGGTATGTTCCAAGGGACCCGTGACTTTACTGATTTTTGCCTGAGCCCAACAGCTAACATGCAGGTGGGCTAAAGGTATTGTCTGGGGAGCTGGTGTCGGAGTTGGAAATAGAACTAGAAAGCTGGATCAGGGAAGAGAGTAGTTCCCAAGTATGAGGATCCAGTACATTTTAAACTAGTTAATTCTCTATAGAAGTTGATGTAATGAGAATACAAGTTTTTGTTTTGATTTGATTTGACACTTGTGATTTTTGAAGATTAAGATTAATTTTTCAGGAGTCCTATGACTATAATCTAAGCAGGCTTTGGTGATTCTCTGCGAGGACTCCCAGGACTCCATATATAGTTGTACTTCTGATTATGGCTTATTACAGTTAGAAAATACAAAGCAAATTCAGCAAAGAGGAAAGGGACAAGGGATAAATGGAGTCTGGAGGGAAGCAGCTGTGCATGCCCAAGAGTTTTCTTGTGGAAGAGTTAGGCCAGGGATTCCAGATGCATTTGATTCCAACAGCAACACATTGGAACATATGTGAAGTGTGGGTTTCAAGAGAAGTGCGTGGGAGGCTTGGTGCCCCAAGTTTTTGTTTGGAGTTGATCATACAAACACTTGTGCCTAGTCTCTACTGAAATCCTAATTAAGATAGCAGAGGTGCATGGACCAGACCATTTATCAGTCAAGTGTAGCACTGTGAGCCATTGTTAGGATTTAGGAAACAACGGGAATGACACAGATCTGAGGCACCAGACCTCAGCACGGTGCTGACCTTACATGCAGTCCATTGGGAGGTAGTAGTTTGTAACTCCTATCTCAGCTCTTGTGCACAAGGTTTAATTAATTAATAATATCAAGAGAGAAGACATGGATGGACGGACGGTGTTGAGAAAGTTTGGTACTGCTACTACTATATATAGACAGAAAAGATTTTTAAAAACAATACTTTGAAAATAAGATACATAGTTGTCAACAAATAAAAATTGTGGAATTGTGGTTTCTTTTAAACCCAGAGACACATTGGAGAAATAATTTGATAAGGTATATTGACATGATGGTAGTATATTGCTGTGGAAACATAACTATTCTGACTTTTGGTGATGTTTCTAATTTCACATAGATGATCTGACTTCTTATACAATTAATTATTCTATACCAAATATAGAATAACATGTACCAAATATAACTCTGTCCTTTAATCCATCTTCACAGTTTATAATCCATGATTTAGTAGACCAAGTGTTCTGATTTGGTTTAGAAAAACCAAACCGTAGCTGTTAAATTGTTTGACCAAACGTGAAATAGTTGTATATATTAATTGCAAGTATATGAAAATGTCTTAAGATGAGAGATTACCTGAATAGTTGACTTTTTCTGTGAAATTGGTCATGTCAAGAGAAGCATACATGGTACTTTATATTAATAAATAGTAAGCCATATTTATTTATGCCTCGTTGATTTTCTTGAATAGGGCCAAGAATTTGCTCCCAAAAGTGTGGCGATAATTGGTCACTCTATGGGTGGCCTTGTTGCAAGAGCACTGATCACACTGAAGAATTTCAAACAAGATCTGATAAATCTCCTGATCACACAAGCCACACCGCATGTCGCCCCTGTGATGCCATTAGATCATTTCATCACAGGTGATTACAGAAACAGACTGACTGTTCTACTTTTGTCTCGCGTCTGGCAGATTCTCGCAGCTCTTCTTTCCGTTGTGCTAAATGTGCTAAAGATTTATCTACATAGAGAGAAGATCAATTTTATTTTCCATTCATTTAAAAAAATTTTTTTGTCAGTCGTATTCCCTCCCTCCGTGCTTCCTTTCTGTCTTTTCCTTTTTGTCTTTCTTTCCTTCGTTCTATATTTTATTTATTTACTAGAGAGAAGAGAGAGAGAACCAGAGCATCACTCTGGTACATGTGCTGCTGGGGACTGAACTCTGGACTTCATGCTTGTAAGTCCAGTACTTTATCTACTGTGCCGCCTCGCTAACTACCCCCCTTTCCTTTCTTTTAGGGTCATGCATATGCTGAAGCAGGCATACTCTAAGCAAATATCTTGGTAGCTTTGTTGTATTTTTTCAGCTTGGCTACTGCACTCATTACTTTTGATTTCTGCTCTGGTTTCTCTCATACATTCTCTGACTAAAATTTCTCCCCGTGGGTTTTTCATTTCAGTGAACACTGTTAGGACCAGACTTCTAACATGTTCTGTAGTAATTTATGCAGCCCTGTTAAACTTTGGGTTTTCTTCGTGTTGCTGTTTTGGTCTGTCATTGAGGGGCCTTTATCTTTTCATCCTGTTTGGTGCTCTTTTAAGTTGAGGGTCAGCATCTGTGTTGATTCCAGGCAAGATCATAACATTGGCATCAGAGCATCTTCACCTCTGTTGCAACCAGAGCTTGAGGTGACAGGTGCCTAACAGACACTGCCGCCATAGACAGGAACCAGGTCTGGAAAGCTGGTACTCAGTGCAGGCTGTGACAGCATCCCCTCTCAGGAACGGTGGACAGCAGAATTTGACAGCATCCCCTCTAGGGAACGGTGGGCAGCAGAATTTGGCAGGCTGTGGATTAACTGAGGATAGCTCCTCCCAGATTTCATCACCAGGGCCTGTTTCTATGGAGACCGCATCCCACTGGAAGGCTGTCAGCAAATAGGATCCATCTTTGGGAAGGCTGCCCCACAGCTTCCACCTGCTCTATAGCTTTAATTTTCTCACCTCTTGTGAAGTTGTAGGCTGCATTGCAGGAGGATTGTGGTGCCCCCAGTTCAGCACAACCTACCCCCTGCTTGCCAGATGGAAATTCCTTGTATTTAAGTATCTTCCAGCTGCAGCTTGTTGTTGCACAGGGCTTTTATTTCTTGGAGGAAGGTATCTCTTTATTCCACCTAGGTGTGGACTTTGTGTCTCTTACAGGGGAGATGTTTTGGAGTTCAGGTCTGTCTATAGGTGGGTTTCCATATACTGTTGTATTTTTGCCATTGTGGGAAGAGAACACTGGCCACAGGCTCTCACAATTCAGTCATCTTGACTTCAGGCAAAACAGTATCTTTTTCATTTTTTTTTTTTTAAATTGACATCTCTAGTAACTTTTAGCGTTTGTATTCCAATTTAATGGGAAACACAAAACATATATAAAGTTACTGATCTTACTAAAAATAGAAAAGTATAGGTAGTATTGCTTATAGACTTCATATGGCTTGAACAGAAATTCACTTTATTATTTTTTAGTGATTTAATATTGATTTACAAAATTATAAGATAACAGGAGTACAACTCTGCACTTTTCCCACCACCAGAGTTCTGTGTCCCCAATCTCTCTACTGGAAACTGTAGTAGTTCTCCCAAGGTCACAGATACGGGTTGACTCTTATTTCTGTAACTGTCTGTCTCTCTCTCTCTATATATATATATATATACATACCCCCTTTGTTGCCCTAGGGCCCTGCCTTCTCTTCCTTTCTACTTCATTTTTCCTCTTCTTTCTCTCTGGGTCTTGAGGTCCTGACGGAATTGAGGCTCAGAGCCCTCTGGTCATCTTCCACTAATATTTCTCTCCCTCTGGAGTATGGACCAAAATTCTTTTGGGGGAGCAGGTGGGAGCTCTGGCTTCTGTCATTGCTTCCCCACTGGACATGGGTGTTGGCAGGTGGATCCACACCCCCAGCCTGTGTCTGTCTGTCCCTAGTGGGGCAGGGCTCTGGGGAGGGGAGGCTCCAGGACATATCGATGAGGTCACCTGCCCAGGGACGTCAGGGTGGAATCTGCAATTTAGTAGCGAAAAGGCAGTAAGATATAAAGCAAGGCAAAACAATAAAAAGCAAGTAAGAAGTACAGATAGAGCAGAAGAGAATAGGCGTCCTAAGGTGGAGATAAACTAGAAAGTCTATTTTATTTTAGGTAAGTTCCTAGGGCCTAGGACTCCAGGCCTTTTTGTTTTATTTTGATAGTGGAAGTGAATTAAAAACATTGTCTGGGAAGATGGTGTCAGAGTTTAGAATAGGGCTAGAAATCTGGATTAGGGCAGAGAGTAGCTCCCCAATATGAGGAAAATATACAAATACCATTGACTGTTAACCCCACGGATCTGACCCAGGGCCCATGTCTATTCATAGTCAGCACAGGAGGCTGTGTGACCTCTGAGTCCCTGTCAGTCTGAACTCGCAGTCCATGGTCACAGCTGGGAACCTTCCAGGCTGCTCTCATGTCAGGACCTGTCTTCGCCTTCCTCGAGGGGCAGAGCAGGCTGACCAGTCTCCCTTCAGAGAGTGGGGAGTCCCTACCATGGCTGCTCTGCAGTGAGGACAGGTCCTGGAGAGGCCACAGGAGGGGCTTATGATGATGTTCCTTTTGGAAGGGACCGTGATGGTGGAGAGAGGGGATCTGTTAGAGGTTTAGGCCCATCATATCTGTGTGGAAATCCCAGGATTCCCTGACTAGAGCCCCAGATGATGGGGTGGCCTGGTACTGACCAAAAAGGCCATCAATAAGTGAACCCATCTCTTGCTCTTATCCAGCTTTTGTAGACCTCTTTATCTGGTGAGCTTAGACTTTCTCCCAGTTGTTAAAACATTGAATGTCATTTGTTGTTTCCAAACTGGTATTAGGTTTGTGGCGTCTGGTCTCAATTTGGGAAGATATACACCTTGAGTGTTAGTGGGGTCTAAGTTAACCTTAAGTTTTATCAGCATTTACATGTGTGATGATAAAGGTTGTCACAGGTACAGTAGCACTTTATTCTTAATATCGTAGATAATGTTGCAGGGAACAACTACTAACTTTAAGTGTGTTTATCTCCTACCAGATTTTTATCTGACCGTAAACAACTATTGGATTCTAAATGCTGGACATATCAATTTAACCACCCTTTCTATAGCTGGAGGATTCCGAGATTATCAAGTTCGTTCAGGATTGACTTTTCTACCAAAATTAAGCCATCATACCCGTGCCTTATCTGTTGTGGTAATCTTTTTAGAGATTCTACTAAATTGGCAATGTGATGGACATGGTGGAGCTCGGAAGCAAAGAGAATGTAGCTGCTTGGAGTGGGGTGTGTGTGTAGAATGTGAGTGAGTGACAGACATGAATGTTGGGAATCAGGCATAATGGTTATGTTCATAGAGAATAAAAAGAGCTCCCAGATTCAGTGTCAGGTCTCTCTCTCTCTCTCTCTCTCTCTCTCTCTGTCATAATAAGTAAACAAAATTTTCACCATTGAAAATTTGCTAAAGATTGTATACATACATAGATATGGATGCAGAGTCCCAATGAGGGTTTTCTCTGGGACTCTACATCTGTACAACTCCATCACTCCCAGAAGACAATTTTTTTTTTTCATTTTGACAGAGGGCAAGAGACAGAAAGAGAGAGGGAGGGAGGGAGGGAGGGAGAAGGAGAGAGACTGCAGCCCTGTTTCACAGCTTATGAAGTTTTCCTCCACCTGTATGTGCTCCCTTGTGGCAGCCTGGGGCTTGAACCTGGGTCACCGAGCATAGTAACATGTATACTCTGTTGGGTGAGCCATTACCTAGTCTGGTCCTTTCATTCTGAGGAATCGTTTTATCTTATTCGGAAACAAGTGACTATACAGTGACTAGAGATGTAAATACAGTCTGAAGACCTCTTCTTATAGCTGAGTAATCTGCTATGTGACTAGTAGTAGAATGTCAATATAGCATGTATGCCTTAATGGTAAACTTGAGTGAATTAATTTTATCTCTGAGGAAATGTTGTTTATAAGACTAAGACTTGCCAGTGCAATAGTGATGTTTCAGAATGAAAAAGTAGGCCTGGGGCACTGAAAGTGCATCTGTGTGGGGCCCCATCACCATTAAAGGAAGTGCAGCTGCACACACATTCACACTCACATTCACACTCACAGACACACTCACACTCAGACACACTTTTAACTTTTTCATAAACTATGATTTATTAGATAACAAACTCTGTCCTTTACGCCAGTAATGAAGAGTTAAATTTTAGCAAGGAACCTAGATGCCTTCATTTTCTTAGATTTTTTTATTATTTACTTTTTTTTTTTTTTTTGCCTTCAGGGTTACTGCTGGGGCTCCAGGCCTGCACTATGAATCCGCTGCTCCTGGAGGCTATTTTTTCCCTTTTGAGGCCCTTGTTGTTTATCATTGTTGTTGTTGTTAACAGACAATATATGCTGAATTAAGCCATCATGACAGTTAAAGAGAATTATTTCTGCATAAATATCTCCATGTCTTTGGATCACCTTCTGTAAGAATGTTTCCATTTGAGAACATTTTTATCGTAGAATAGTAAAGCTAGTGTTACATGTTTCCAGTTTAGATTGTAAGAATTTCAAATCTTTGGGAAAATAACATTTGTGTTTTTCCTTTCATTTGATAATTTATTGTCTTCTTTTAGAGTTCAGCAGTACCTAAGACCTGGGTCTCAACAGACCACCTTTCTATTGTGTGGTAAGTTAATAGAAGTTTTAGTGTTTTGTGGTGTCCCTCCTTATCAACTTATTGCTTAGATTGTTAGCTTTCTCAGAGTTTTCTTCATAAATAAGTATTCAGATAAAGATTAAATTAGGGCTTTGAATTCTGATTTTGTTTCCTTCTCATCTGTGTTTGACCAAGACTCCTTTCCTAGTGTATAAGTTCCCCCAAAGAGTCAGTAACATTAGTCTCAGATGAAGCTAGAGTCAAATAGCAATCTATTTTTTCCTAGCTGCCAGGGCTTCACTGAGGCTTTGCGCTTTTACCACTCCCTGGGGTGGGGCTGGGAGTTAAGGGCATGAGAGGGAGGGCAGCATAGTAGTTATGGCAAAAAGACTTTCATACCTGAGTGTCCAAAGCCTCAGGTTCAGTCTCCTCTCCCAGTAAACCAGAGCTGGGCAGTGCTTTGGCAGAGAGAAAGGACACATGTGCAAGCCCGAGAGATGGCACAGTAGATAAGGTGTTGGAACCTCAAGTGTGAAGTCCTAAATCTGTCCCCCAGGAACATACGTGTATGTGTGCCAGATTGATACTCTGGTCTCTTCTCCCCTCACAAATCTTAAAAGGGAAAAAAAAAAAAGAAGAAGATGTCATTGATGATTTCAGCACTCCTACTGGAAGGTTTTTGCTTTATCTTTTCTTCAAATAAAGTGTTAAAAATGAGGTGGGGGGATGAAGAGGAGGTGTAGCAGGAGGGACACCACAGCACTACTTTAACACGCATGAAGCTTCCCTCTGCATGGCTCTCCCGTGTGTTGTCCAGGGCTCAGGATCTGGGTCCTCACACCTGGTAATTATCAGTGTGCTATGCCAGGTGAGCCATCTGCCTGTGTCCCACATGCCACATTTTTAGTCTGTCTTAGGCATGTCTTAGACTCAAGTACACTGTAGTCAGACTATCTGAGCTCATGGCCTGTCACCAAACTCAGACTTGATTATTTTAAGGAGTAGCGTATGGTAAACATCGTAAATTTCATTTATCTTTGCTATAAATGAAATTTACATATAGGTGAAATAAGGGCTGTGTGGTGATGCACCTGGCAGAGAATGTGCTCCAGTGTACAGGGTTACAAAGACTTGGGTTTGAGCCCCTGCTCCCCGTCTACAGTGGAGGGAGCCCCTGGAGTGAAGGAGGAGTGCTGCAGATATCTCTCTGCCTTCTCCTTCCTCCTCATACAGTCATGACCTTGGTGGTTATGACTGGATGAGTAACCCACACATAACCTTGGTGGCAAAAGAAGGAAAGAAATAGGTTAATATGGCTTAGAAAGCTCATTAGAATATATGGATAAAATTTGCCTTAAAGTCTGTATTTGAACATTCCTCTGGCTGAGCAGTCTGTAAGAACTGTATATAAAATTGGGGTGGGGCTCGGGAGGTAACCCAGGGGAGCATATGAAGCCAGGTCCCCGGCTCAGTCCCTGGGACCTCTGTGTCAGAGCTGGACAGTACTGTGGTGTCTCTCTTTCAGAATCTGAGATGGGACAGACAGTGCATCTACATAGATAGAGGAGGGGATTTAGAGAAGTTAGAAGGGGCCGGGTGGCGGTGCACCTGGTTACAATATGCAAGGACCCGGGTTCAAGCCCCCAGTCCCCACTTGTAGGGGGAAAGCTTTGTGAGTGGTGAAGCAGGGCTGCAGGTGTCTCTCTGTCTCTCCCCCTATCACTCCCTCTCTACTTCTGGCTGCCTCTATCCAATATATAAAGATAATAAAAAAAGAATTTTTAAAAAAAGAAGTTAGAAGAACCCTTGCAGTTATACTAGCAAATAAACATCTGGGAAATTTTAATTTGCTTTATTTTCATGAGTTTTAACTGTAAGATAATGTGCTTAACCACAATGACTTGTTATATAAATTTAGTTTATAGCGTTAGAGTTAAGGGAAGCAAATATTTAAAGAGTTCTAAATAATAAAATTGCATGTAGATAAAGAAAGAAAACAAATTTTAAGCTCTAAGAACAAAATGGTGGTTATGAAAAATGGGAGTAGCTGAGGGATCCAAGTGGCTTGGTGACAAGTGGTACTAGACTTCCTGGGGAACATCCCTGTACATACATACAGGTAACAGGTGAGCTATAAAGCTGTAAGTCTAAGTAGAACTGTGTGTACATACATACAGGTAACTGATGAGCTATAAAGCTGTGAGTCTCTAAACTGTGTGTGTAGACTTCCTGGGGAACATCCCTGTACATACATACAGGTAACTGATGAGCTATAAAGCTGTGAGTCTCTAAGTAGAACTGTGTGCGTAGCAAAGTATATGTGTGTGTCTCTATTTTGAAGTTTTATTTGTGATACTTATTTGACTTCATAGGTGTAAACAGTTGCAGCTGGCTACCGTTCGAGCATTCTTTGATCTTATTGATGCAGACACTAAACAAGTATGTATTTTTGAACTGTGATTTACTACAGTAAAGTAAAAGTGTGTTTTACAGTAGTGATGCATTTAATGTTTTTTTACCTTGACTAAAACAGAAAGCCTACACCTTCAGAGTCAGCTGCAGTTCATTTCAATAAGCAAATTATCTCTTATCTGATCACGAGTAATAGTTTGTGTAGAATATAATTACAAAAAGAAGTTACACCTCAAATCTTTTTCCAGTTCTTTCCCCTTTGCTGTTCTGAATTTAATGTACATCCTAAGTTTTACTTCCCTTGTCATATCAAGTAGAAACAGACAGGGAGGGAGGGAGGGGTAGAAGGAAGCCACCGTGCCACTTCTGTGTTGATGAAGCTTCCCTGGCACCTTGCATGGGGTTCCCAAGTGATGTCAGGACCTTGATCCCGGCTCCTTCTGCATCGGAAAGCATGCACTCTGCCAGCTGGGATTTTCCCAGCTCCTATTCTCACTTTTTTCATTTAAGGAAAATAGTTCTTGCAAGGTGCTTTACAGCTTAATTTTTTTGTAACATATCATTTATTTATTGGATAGAGACAAAGAAATTGAGAGGGAAGAGTGAGATGGAGAGAAAGACACCGGCAGCCCTGCTCACCACGCATGAAACTTTCTCCTGGCAGGTGGGGCTTGGACTCAGGTCCTAGAGCACCGTGACGTGCACACCTCCACCCACCCCCAGTAGTATATTATTTACATCATGCTGTATATCTCACTGGATTGTAATTTTCTTTTTCTTTTTCTTTTCTTTTGCTATATTTACCTGGTAGAATTGAATTGTGGGTTTTTGGGCAATCGGGTGATGGTTCATCTAAGAGGAGAGACACAAGAGACATAAGGGGATTAAGTAGTCTGTAACAAACAGTGATGTGTTTGGGGTTGTTCTGTCTGCAGAATTGCTTTATTTGGATGGGGAGTGTAATAGTCTCGGTTCTTTTTTGAAGAACTGTCCCAATCTAATATGTAAGAATTACAAGGAGTCAGGTATTTGTTCTACGTGGTGCAGAACCATTCTCTTGGTAAGAATTGCTAGTATTCAGCGGGTTAAGCTGAGGTGGCGCAAAGCACAAGGACCGGCATAAGGATCCCGGTTCGAGCCCCTGGCTCCCCACCTGCAGGGGAGTCACTTCACAGGAGGTGAAGCAGGTCTGCAGGTGTCTGTCTTTCTCTCCCCCTCTCTGTCTTCCCCTCCTCTCTCCATTTCTCTCTGTCCTCTCCAACAACGATGACATCAATAACTACAACAATGTTAAACAACAGGGGCGGGGCCAGGTGGTGGTGCACCTGGTTGAGCCAACATGTTACAACAAGGGCAACAAAAGGGAAAATAAATTTAAAAAATAAATAAAAGATTGCAATGCCTGGTGAATCCTAAGGAGTTGAAAAGCTCTCGGAGACCATGGCCCTTGCCGGCACTTCCTTGTCTTTCTCATCGTGGGTGCTTGCTGGGGTCAGTGACCTGTCAGTGCTCAAGAGGAAGAACTGAACCGTGGTAGATTGCAGATGGACTTGATACCTCAGTGTATGTATTTTTAAAGTGATGAGTCGATTAAAACTTGCCAACATTTACTGTGTTAGAATATTTTAAAAACAGACAAAAAAGCTAGTGTGTCTTCTGATTTTTATTCCATGAAAGAAAGGGTTATTTTGGTGCAAAGAAAGTGAGTAGCAGCAAGGGTCAGGGCATCCAAGGGAACATGATTGACAACTCACATTTCCTCTAGTAGCCAGTATCTCTTTTAAGGATCTACCTTAAAAAAAACTTTATTTATTTATTGGATAGAGACAACCAGAAATCAAGAGGGAAGGGGGAGATAGGGAGAGAGACAGAGAGTCACCTGCAGCCCTGCTTCACCACTTGCAAAGCTTTCCCCCTGCAAGTGGGGTCTGCGGGCTTGAACCCGGGTCCTTGTGCATTGTTAACATGTGTGCCCAACCAGGTGCACCACCACCCGGCCCCATAAGGATCTATCTTTTATATATACATAATTCTTTATTTTTTTTTAAATTTTATTTATTTTCCCTTTTGTTGCCCTTGTTGTCTTTTTTATTGTTGTTGTAGTTATTATTGTTGTTGTTATTGATGTGGTTGTTATTGGATAGGACAGAGAGAAATGGAGAGAGGAGGGGAAGACAGAGGGGGGGAGAGAAAGATAGACACCTGCAGACTTGCTTCACCGCCTGTGAAGCGACTCCCCTGCAGGTGGGGAGCCGGGGGCTGGAACCCGGATCCTTACGCTTTGCGCCACCTGCGCTTAACTCACTGCGCTACTGCCCGACTCCCAATTCTTTATTTTTTTAATATTACTTATTACTGGATAGAGACAGAGAGAAATTGAGGGGAGATAGGAAGAGAGACACCTGTAGTCAGTCCTGCTTCACCACTTGCAAAGATTTTCCCCTGCAGGTGGGGAGTGGGGGCTTGAACCCAGGTCCTTGTGCACTATAATGTGTGCACTTAACCAGGTGTGTCACTGCCTGGCCCCTGCCAGTATATTCTTTATTGTAGGATGACACTGGTCTGAGTTGGCAAGCTAGTCATTTACATTCAGTAGACTGAAAGAGCTCTTAAATTCTCTTCTGAGTCCATATATCTTTATATGTATTATTCTTAGTTGTTACTGGAGATACCATATGTAAGGATTGAAAGCCCAGACTCTTAAGTAAAACTGCCTGTACTTGAATTCTAGTCTAGATTCTTCATAGGAGCATGCTTTAAATTATCTGCGTTTTAGTTTCTTTATACGTACAATGTAGATTACAAATGTACTATCTCTTTGAGTCCTTACGATAACTAAATTTGTTAATAACATAGTAAACACTTATGAGTGCTGCACTCAGAGGAACTTGTCACTTATTATTTCTGGAAGCACAGTGTTATGGAACAGTAAGTGCAGAAGGATACAGAATGTATCACTGTTATTTCCAGATAACTCAGAATCCCAAGAAGAAACTGTCTGTTTTGAATCACCACTTTATAAGACACCCAGCAAAGCACTTTGAGGAAAGTCCAGTGATCATTTCTGATTTAACAGGTTGGTGGTAATAACACATTTTAATTTTAAGTGAATATTTGATGGTTACTTTAGATATATTTGGAACCATCAAAGCCTTTTAAATTGTGATCCTTAAGGTTTATTATGAAGTTATACTTTTATAAATGTCCTATAAAGCTTTCTTATGAGGCAAAGGAAAATGCTAATGAAGGAATAAAGTTAAGAAGAAAAAGTAGAAAATCAACTTGTAAGATGCTGTTGATGGAATATTTCCCCTGGATGTAGCACAGCAAGTAGAAAACTCAGAAGACAGACTTGTCTCTAGTTTCTTGACAATAAGTTCAGCTATTTTTTATTTCATTTCTCAGTATCAGTCATTCTTCAGTTTTATTCTGGGTTAACAGCACATCTTTTGATGGTAAATTTTGCTTTTATTTATTTTTTTTGTTTGTCTAGTTTATAAGGCAAAAGGAAGAGAGAAGGAATTTTGCTTTTAAATGTAATAATATCTATAATACTCTACTCATGGCTGGTAAGATGGGCTGGGATGGAGCCTGAACATGGACCAGGTTCAAGGCCCCATCTTCCGTCATAAGTGCTGTGTTCTCTCTCTCTGCTTTCTCTGCGCCTGTTTCTCTCTGTCCATATGAAAAAACGTCAGCCCGGACCAGACCCGGCAATCACCAAAAAATGGAAGGGAAAAAAAAAATACTGGCCTTGTTCGGGAAATTAAATATTTCAGTTCTTCTATGATGCTTCCATAGAATTTGAGATGTGAAATTTAATATATACACCTGTTAGTGACAAGCGGAGAATATCTCAGTAAACTTAACTTTGTTTTAGTGTAACCGGTATTCAAAAATCAACTTCTCTTTCTAATACTATTTTGATTAAGAAGCATTTCACCAGCATTCATAAAAACAAATCATATATATATATATATATATATATATGTATAATTTTTTTTAAAATCAAACAAATGAATTTTCTTTACTCAGGAACGTCTAGATGGGTCCCAGTAGAAGTGTCTAAATGGACCTACGTTGCTTACAATGTAAGTGCACCACCAGTGGATTCTTCCACTTTCCAAAAGCCATTTTAGTTTTTATCTTTAATGATTACTTTTTAAAACATAATCACCTATAATCTTCCCATCATTAAAATAATTCAATAGTTCCTTAAAAATAAATATCTAGTTAGCATCAGTTTTCTGGTTTTATCATAATTGTGAAATTTTCTGTGTTTTTGTTTTTCAATTGTTTAAATCAGAATACTAGCAAAACTCACACGTTATTACTTGCTGATACGTCTCTTATTTCTCTTTTCATCCCTCCACTCCCTTTTTTTCTCCTGAAGCTTGTTTAAAAAGTTATTTGTTTTGTAGGGCTTCATAAGTCTCTTTCTTCCTCTTTTTTTTTGTTTCAAATTTTATTTATTTTAAGGGAGATTAATGGTTTACAGTAAATGCAGTTATTGATACATATGTAAAGTTTCTTAATTTTCTGCAAAAGCACCTGCACACCCAGCCTGGATCCTCCTCCATCTGCAGGCACCAGGATCTGAAAGCTTCCCCACCCCACCCTACCCCACCTCCCACTTCCCAAATCCTTTGCTTTGGTTCCAAATTCTGGTTTGTTTGTTTTTTTTGAATTCCATATTACCACTGGAACTTGGTGCCTGCACACAGAATCTGCTGCTCCTACCAGCCATTTCTTCCTCTTTTTCTTTTTTAATTTTGATAGGACAGAGAGAAATTGATGCGGAGGGAGGGAGACAGACATCTACAGTGCTTGCTTCATCACCATGAAGCTCCCCTGCAGGGTCCTTGCATACGGCAACATGTGCATAACCAGGTGTGCCACCGCCTGACCCCTTAAGTCTTTATTTTTATCATTCCTGTTTGGGTGTTTCTTAAATATCTGATTTGTTTATTGAATAGAGATGGAGAGAAATTGAAAGGGAAGGGGGAGAAAAGCTTCACCACCTATGAAGCTTTCCCCCTGCAGGTGGGTACTGGGGCTTGAACACAGGTCCTTGCTGCTTTCCCGCATGTATGCTCAGCCAGGTGTGCCACTGCTCAGCTTCCACGCTCTTATTTATTCACATGGGGCTGGGGAGAAAACTGTCACTTGGGCACATGTCACATGGGGATTGAAACTCAGGGCCTCATGACTCTGCACGTCTTTCGAGTCTCTGACTGCGTTTCTGTTTTCTCCTTCCACATATTCCTTGCCTCCCCTTTCCTGTGTCTTAATGGTGGGAGCTGAACTCTTGATCATATCCCTGTTTTCTCGTGTTTCTATGTTTGCTGGACTCTGCTGTTGTGATGTTAACAGTTACAGAGAAGAATGCCCAATCATGAACACATTTATGGAGGGCATGCAAAAGTAAATATCTAGTTTGACTGGTCCTTCTTCATTTTTTTACTGGGACACTATATAGAAAAACTTCTCGGGAGTCCGGCAGTAGCGCAGCGGGTTAAGTGCACGTGGCACAAAGTGCAGGGACCGGCGTAAGGATCCCGGTTCGAATCCCCGGCTCCCCACCTGCAGGGGAGTCCGCTTTACAAGCGGTGAAGCAGGTCTGCAGGTGTCTGTCTTTCTCTCCCCCTCTCTGTCTTCTCCTCCTCTCTCTATTTTTCTCTGTCCTATCCAACAAAGACGACATCAATAACAACAACAATAAGAAAAAAACAACAAGGGCAACCAAAGGGAAAATAAATATATATATATTTTTTTTTTAAAAAAGAAAACTTCTCATCTATGAAATTTGTCAAAAATAGAACAGACAGTAAATTTAAAAGTTATTAACTTCCTGGGACTTAGAATCTTACATTTACTGACTCTGAGAATAGTTTTTAAAAAGTTTTATGTATATATTTATTTAAATGAGGGTTGTGGTGGTGAGAGAAAAACCAGACATCACTGGCGCATGTGATGCCAGGGACTGAGCTCACGACCTCATGCTTGAGAGTCCAATGCTCTATCTACGTACTCCCTTCTGTACTGCAAGGATAATATTCTAGGGAGTTGATTTATTAATGAGAGAGGAAGAGGGACAACTGGAGCGTCGCTCTGGCATAAATGGTAAGAATAGTGATGAGGCTTCTCTGCCAGAAGTTCCCACCCTAATATTATTATGAATTTGCAGGTTTAAAACATTTTTGCATTTCTGTATAAACATATTAATGTTGTTATATTTCTGATTCTAAAATTGTTAAAGTTATTCTATGTCTGGTCAGTGGCCTCCATGTCAAGGTAGGCTCCTCTGAATGTCTGACAAGTTATCACTAATATTCCTAGTATGAGAAAGCGCATGAGCTCATTCCCATCATTCCTGCCTAGAAAGCCTGAATCAGATTTTTTTCCCCTAGAAGTTGTTCCTATTATCTGGGGAGTGGTACCTCAAAAACATAATCTGGGCAATAGAGATGTGTATGGATCAGCCTTGTTAGGCCTTCTCAGGGAACTGAGCTAAAAAACAAACATATTTGATGTTCAGCATGGAGCCCAAAACCAAACTAAAACAGATGCATGCATTTGTACTGATATTTCCAAGACCAGTTCAGGACCACCTGATACCTCTTTTACATCTGCATTCTTGTTTTCCTCCTAGAACAGTAGTTTTCAACAATACCAGAAGTAGAATAGTAACTCATTGCATTATCTGTTTTTTTAAATTGTCCATCCTCTCAACTGTTTCACTGAATGTACCCTCCCCTTCCTTTATATTTTTTTTAAGGAATCTGATAAGATCTACTTTACGTTTCCTCTTGCAAACCATAGAAAAACCTACACCCATGTGTACTGTCAGAGCACCATGCTGGTAAGATAGCTTTCATTTAAATTTAAGAGTAGCTATTACTCATTTGTCAAACTGGATTTCGTCTTTATCAGCTATGACTAAATCTGACCAGTGGAAGATATCTGTCTGAAAGAGAAAATGCTGGGCCAGAGGACTGGCCACCTGTACCCCACATGCTGCCCAGGGCTGGTTCCCAGCAGCACCTGTGGCGCTCCTGCCGCTAACAAGCACACTCACGTCTCTCACTCTCATGATGAAAAACCAGCTCCGGGGTGATGGAAGCAAATACTTATGAGCTTCTCGATTTGTCAAAAAGAAATATATTAAGTCAGAATGCTTTTGCAACTGTGATACATTATTAAAGTATACGCTTCAGTCCAATGAGGGGCTCCATGCTATGTTATGTGTCTGTCCTAGCTACCCTGTAGTTAGGATAAAGGGATTCAAAGCAAAACCCCTTTAGTTTATAAACTTTTGTTAGTTCTTCAGATAATAGGTATATTTATTTATTTTTAATTTTTAAAAAATATTTCTGGGGAGTTGGGCGGTAGCACAGTGGGTTACGTGCTACAGAGCCACTGGCATCAAAGCTGCCTGGTCCTGGAACCTACGTGCACGTACAGGCGTGGATGGAGTAGGACTGAAAGCACCCAGGCCTGTGTGCAACTACTTTTTGGCATCAGATGGAAAACGAGAGCACATTCAGCAGAGCCGCTAGGAAAACTGGGCTGAAACATGCAGAAGAGTGAAAATCTTGGATATGTTTTCAAAGAAAAGGTTGGAGATTTATATTTCCACTGTGTTTACAGAAGTTGTGTTGTATAGCGGTGAATTACTGAGGATTCTTGTCTCATTGTTTCCTGCTTATCAGTGTGCTCTGCTTGCCTCATTTACAGGATACAGATAGTTGGGTTTTTGGCTGCGCCAACAGCACTTCTATGTGGTGAGTCTTTGGGACCCAAGACCTGTCATTGCTGTCTTTCTCACCATAAGCAATACGGACAATTCACACAATTCTAGGACAGATTCATACATGAAATTCATTTTCACCCACACTAAGTTAGGTACTGATCTTAATATTTAATAATAAGGAAATTAACATGCCCAGGATTTATGTAAACATTGAAAAGTTGGTTGTTAGGAAAGGTAATATTTTTGTCCCTAAATACGACTAGTTTAAATTGAATTAGAATTAGCAGACATCCACATTTTTTAGGAGAATAGAACAAATGCTACAAATGTTTATCTGGAACCAGAAAAGACCTAGAATTGCCAAAACAATCTTGAGAAAAAAGAACAGAACCGGAGGCATCACACTCCCAGATCTCAAACTGTATTATAGGGCCATTGTCATCAAAACTGCTTGGTACTGGAACATGAACAGACACACTGACCAGTGGAATAGAATTGAGAGCCCAGAAATGAGGCCCCACACGTATGGACATCTAATCTTTGACAAAGGGGCCCAGACTATTATATGGGGGAAGCAGAGTCTCTTCAACAAATGGTGTTGGAAACAATGGGTTGAAACATGCAGAAGAATGAAACTGAATCATTGTATTTCACCAAATACAAAAGTAAATTCCAAGTGGATCAAGGACTTGGATGTTAGACCAGAAACTATCAGATACTTAGAAAAAAAAAGAAAAAAAAAAAAAAGAATTAGCAGACATCATGCATTAGAACACTTTCTATAGTCAGTAGATCAGTTCTTCTTCCTCACAGCCTATTTATAATTTGTAACTTCTTAATCTATTTGGCTTTAATTATATTTTCATATTTGGTTTAAAGCCAGCAGGGTGTTGATTTGTCATGGAAAACTGAACTACTGCCAACAATTAAGGTAAATGATGGGTTTAAGATTTTAATGTTTAGGTGAAAAATATTTCAGCCCATAGGAATTTTGGAATATATTTTTATATATTCTGAATATGTAATATTTAGGTATTTAAGTATATGGTATTTGCTAACATACATTTTAAATGTCTTCTACAAATAAACTTAATTAAGAGCTACATGCATTTCTTTACTTTCACAGTTAAAGTTATGTTAACAATATCAATAAAATTAATTCTGTATATTGCTGCTTATACTGTGAGCTAAGAAGCAGTGAATATGAAATGTGAAGTCTGTCTTAGGTACTTTAATAAGTGGAAAACAGGTGTCTTTTACTTTTCTTTCTATATGCACTCTATCCCCTAAGATTAAAATCATATTTTATTTTCATATTTCTTTT
The DNA here is from genome assembly GCF_950295315.1 of Erinaceus europaeus. Classification (NCBI taxonomy): domain Eukaryota; kingdom Metazoa; phylum Chordata; class Mammalia; order Eulipotyphla; family Erinaceidae; genus Erinaceus; species Erinaceus europaeus. Next base: position 98,133 of record NC_080179.1, read on the forward strand.
AGTCTCTGACCTTAAGACTTCAAGACTACCCATCTTTGTCTCATCTTATTGTTCATGTGCCATCTGTTCATGGGAGTAAGGTAATAAGTGGACTAAGGTTGGTATCGGAATGTTTGGGGGATGCATACACCAAAATTCTAAGTCATTCTTTTTTTTCCCTCTCTTAACTCTCTAAGTCATTCTTTTATGCATTTCTAAAATTACTCATTTCTTTAATGAGAAGGAGAAACAGAGAGAAAGATCTGTTCACTGCTCAGCCTGGTTTATGGTGGTGTTGGGGATGGAACCTGGAGACTGGGCGCCTCGGCAAGAGAGTCTGTTTGCAGAACTATTATGCTGTGTCCTCAGCCTTTTTTTTTTATGATTTTTTTCAACATAGGGTTTTTCCATAATAATGACCATTTTGGTGGCCCGTCTAAGACTGTTAAGTCTTCTAACTTGATCTAAGTAGAATAAGCCCAAGTCTCTGTTCCACATGAGACCAGTTCTACTTTATCTTCCTTTCAATTTAAATTATTTATTGTGTGCCTTTTATATGCAAAGCTCAGATATTACAGAAAGCACAGAAATTAGCAAGCCTCACACACTGTTCTCAAACAGCTGCATACTGCTGTTTGAAGCATCGGATTTCTTCATCTTGGCATCTCTCACTTTTTTTTTCTTGTTTGCCACCAAGGTTATTGCAGGGCCTTTGAGATGAATCCATAGCTCCTGGTGGCCTTCTCCCTTTATTATTGCTATTTTTCTGACAGAAACAGAATTTGAGAGGTGCTGGGAAGACAGTGAGAGAGAGAGAAAGAGAGAAACCTGCAGCCCTGCTTCACTACTTGTGTAATGCTCCCCCCTGCAAGAGACCAGGGACTTGAACCTGGGTCCTTGTGCACTTTACTGGGAGCACGCCAGCCACCCTTGCGACCTCTGCTTTGGGAAACGATCTACACATAAGCAGAGTTAGAATGTGATAGATAATACCTTCTTCATTCCAAATTTCAGGTGAAGATGTTACACATTTAAGTCTTATTTTTCCTAATTGGTGTTTAATATTTCAGTTCATTGTAGAATGTGAATTCTTTAAAAAGGAGACAAGATCAGTACAGCTTCCTGTGACTCATCTCTTTTCCTTTGGTAAGTCAGTTTCTAAGAACTGCTTCTATTTGTATAGGAGTGCTGGTGTATTTTTCTAGTCACTTGTCATTAAACAGAACTTTGCACTGTTAAATATTGTGTGTGTCAAGTGCACACCTTAGAATAGCCATGTGGTGTTGCTCCTTGATGTGCTTTTGATTTAATACTGCGCCAGCTTTAAAGTACGCAGTGGTGATGTGCGTGCGTGTCACTTGAATTCATACTATTTCAGTGGGCCTGGGAGTCTCGTCTGGTAGAGCATAGAGCACACACTTTACCATCCTTAACGTCCTGCATCTGAGCCAGTACCACGTGGGAACATCTGGGAGAGCACCAAGAGAGCTCCGCAGATGACAGAGGAATGCTGCAGTCTTTCTTCCCACCCTTCCTCCCCCCTGTCTCTATCCCCTCATCTCTCACTCTTTCTCCTCTCACCACCCTCTAAAAATGAGGAAGTGACTGACCGGGGAAGGCCGTTAGCAGTGGTAGTCAGGAGCTGCGAACACGAGCCCTTGGGTCCATTTCTCCGTGCTGCACACACTGCTCTCCACAGAGACCCAGGCTGGAGCCCCGGCCACCACACGAGAGCTCCCGGCAAAGGGAGACTTCCCAAGTGGTGCTGTGAGGCCTCTCCTCTCTCTCGTTCCCTCTGACCCTCCTGTGTCTCGCCCTCTAGCTGGGGGAAAAAAAAAGTCTGCCAAGAATGGTGGAATTGCACAGGCACAGTGCCTTGGCAATACTACTATTAATAATAGCAACAATGTCTTTAAAATATGTAAGTAAAGGAGTCGGCAGTAGCGCAGCGGGTTAAGCGCATGTGGCCCAAAGCACAAGGACCGGAGTAAGGATCCCGGTTCAAGCCCCCGGCTCCCCACCTGCAGGGAAGTCGCTTCACAATCGGTGAAGCAGGTCTGCAGGTGTCTGTCTTTCTCTCCCCCTCCTCTCTCCATTTCTCTCTGTCCTGTCCAACAACGAACAACATTAACAATGGCAATAATAATAACCACAATGAGGCTACAACAAAAAGGGGGAAAATGGCCTCCAGGAGCGGTGGATTCATGGTGCAGGCACCGAGCCCAGCAATAACCCTAGAGGGAAAAAAAAAAAGTAAAAGGTTTTTTAAAAGTTCATATCATTTTCAGTTTGCCCACTTTGATATTGATGATATTGACAAAATCACCATAGAATTGATGGATACATCTCTCGTATCAGGACATATGTGGTGCCTCTATATCTAGCTCTGATCACTTGGCTAAAGTAGTGTTTGCTGAATTTCTTTGTTGGTCAGCTCCTGTTTCCCTTTTTGTAACTAATAAGTGCCTTGGTGGAGAGAGTTGATATTGTGATCATGATCTGTTCCTCCTAAATAACTCACTGATTTTAGCACTCACTGTCTTGTTACTCCTGAATAACCCACTGATTTTAGCGCTCACTGGCTTGTTACTCCTGAATAACCCACTGGTTTTAGCATTCACTGGCTTATTACTCCTGAATTACCCACTGATTTTAGCGCTCACTGTCTTGTTACTCCTGAATAACCCACTGATTTTAGCGCTCACTGTCTTGTTACTCCTGAATAACCCACTGATTTTAGCGCTCACTGGCTTGTTACTCCTGAATAACCCACTGATTTTAGCGCTCACTGGCTTGTTACTCCTGAATAACCCACTGATTTTAGCATTCACTGGCTTGTTACTCCTGAATAACCCACTGATTTTAGCATTCACTGGCTTGTTACTCCTGAATAACCCACTGATTTTAGCATTCACTGGCTTGTTACTCCTAAATTACCCACTGATTTTAGCACTCACTGGCTTGTTACTCCTAAATTACCCACTGATTTTAGCACTCACTGGCTTGTTAGTCCTAAATAACCCACTGATTTTAGCATTCACTGGCTTGTTACTCCTGAATAACCCACTGATTTTAGCACTCACTGTCTTGTTACTCCTGAATAACCCACTGATTTTAGCACTCACTGTCTTGTTACTCCTAAATAACCCACTGATTTTAGCATTCACTGTCTTGTTACTCCTGAATAACCCACTGAATTTAGCGCTCACTGGCTTGTTACTCCTGAATAACCCACTGATTTTAGCGCTCACTGACTTGTTAGTCCTAAATAACCCACTGATTTTAGCATTCACTGTCTTGTTACTCCTAAATTACCCACTGATTTTAGCATTCACTGTCTTGTTACTCCTAAATTACCCACTGATTTTAGCACTCACTGGCTTGTTACTCCTGAATAACCCACTGATTTTAGCACTCACTGGCTTGTTACTCCTGAATAACCCACTGATTTTAGCATTCACTGGCTTGTTACTCCTAAATTACCCACTGATTTTAGCACTCACTGGCTTGTTACTCCTGAATAACCCACTGATTTTAGCACTCACTGGCTTGTTAGTCCTGAATAGCCCACTGATTTTAGCGCTCACTGGCTTGTTACTCTTGAATAACCCACTGATTTTAGCACTCACTGGCTTGTTAGTCCTGAATAACCCACTGATTTTAGCATTCACTGTCTTGTTACTCCTAAATAACCCACTGATTTTAGCACTCACTGTCTTGTTACTCCTAAATAACCCACTGATTTTAGCATTCACTGGCTTGTCTGGTCAGAAGCAGATATTACTTGTAGTCTGTATTTATTTGTTGAAACTTAACTTAAAAGGGGGTTTGTGGGGGCTGCTGCGGTGTGTAAAAGGATTCACAGCGGGGAGCTGGGAACTGGCTTAAACAATACGAGGTGTATTAGGGAGAAACAGGTAAAAGGCAAAATAAGCACTGATCATCAAGGGTTAAGAGTACGCTAGGTCCATAAAGTTTGAGTGTAGTTATCAAAAGTCTAGTCCCATAAGATTAACAATTATCAGCTCTGGTAAAGGCTGCTCATGGCTGTAGAGGGGTATAAACGTTACTGGCTAGCAGCGTCACACGTGTGCAGTTCCCAGGAGAAGTAGCCATAGCGGAACCTGGCGCACCTCCACCAAGATGCTTCTGACCAGGTGAAGCAGCAGCAGCCAAAGAGAGCAGCTGCTCCAAGTCCCTGCTTTACACCTTCCCTTCTCTGTGTGTCCCGCCGCAGGGTGACCTCATTCGTGTGCTAATAGTCCCGAACTCCTGTTGGGGTCACAACATTTATTAAAGTTCTTCCTGAGGGAAGATTGACCCTTCTATATTTATATACTTATTTAACTTTTACTTATGTCATTTTTGACTCATGGATATAATTTTACTAGGTTGTAGTTCAATGTTACTATTTGTTTATTAACATTTTCCAGCTTTGAATATTAGAGGCTATTTTAAGGTTGACTCATATAGTTATTATATAGCCTATCTTTTGCATATTATTATCTTTTTTATATTCTGTTTATGAAAGGTGTTTGTTACTTGATATAGTAATCTTCCTTTGAGCATCTTAGCCCTTCCCAACACTTCTTTTAATGGAAAAAGCAGAACTATATAGGAAATATCTTTGAATCATATATTTCATTAAAGACAGCAAACTTATAACATCTGCCAAGAAGATACCCGTTTTCAACAAGCTATTTATGTATTTGATAGGACAGAGGGAGATTGAGAGTGGAGAGGGAGGGAGAGAAGGAAAGAGAGAGACACCTGCAGCCTGGATTAACTGCTTATGAAGCTTCCCCCTGCAGGTGGGGACTGGAGACTTGAACCGGGTCCCTGCGCCTTGTAATCTGTACACTCAGTGTGATACTATCCAGGCCCAAAAGTATCCATTTTTTTTAAGTGAAACTGTACACTTTTTTTTTGTTTGTTTTGTTTTGTTTTTAGTTTTTATTTATAAAGTGGAAATACTGACAAGACCATAGGGTAAGGAGGGGCACAACTCCACACTATACCTACCACCAGAAATCTGTATCCAATCCCCATTCTTTCTCATTCTTTATCCCTCTGGAAATATGGACCCAGGATCATTATGGGGTGCAGAAAGTGGGACCTTTCACATAAATCTGATTGCAACTTGTCATACATGTTACATGCTGTCCTGAGTTTGTTGAAGGTAGGTTGGGTTTCTAGGAATTCATCCCTTCATTTTTTAAATAGGGAAAAAAAAAAAAACCTGTAGCTATCTTGGCATCATTTTGACATTATTGTAATGATTTATATTTGTTATTCTTTAGTATTCTAACACTATTTAATTCACAGGATTGTCTTCAAGAAAAGTAACACTAAATGCAAGTGGCCTATTCTACAATGTGGAACTTCTGAATTTTAGACAGGTAGCTATTCTGAATATAACAAGGGTTTGATGTTACTTTACTATTTAGTTGAGCAAGCAAATAAACTACTTTATTTTTGTGGTTAACCTTTACTAGATATATCAAGCTTTTAAAATCAACGTAGTAAGCAAGTGCTCAGGAGTCAAAGGTAAGTGTATCGTCTAAAATTATATAGTAGCTTGTCATGTGAAGAATCCATAGGCCTTCATTTAGTCTCACATTGTATGTGACATAAAAGCAAACATATGATAGTGGGGAGCTGTTTATATTTTCATCAAATTTAACACAGGCCCGCTGTCAATAAGCATTTCCTCTACTGCAGTTTAAAGACCAGCATTTAATTGCCATCTTATAAGTCACAATTAGTTGTTTAATATTCCTTCAAGTATTCAGTACTTTTCATATGTTCTAGCATCTTTCGTAAATCTAATTATGTATTATTTAATTCTCTATATCTGCTATGTGATATGGTTTGGTTTTATGTATTTATTTAGTTGGTGGAATGCACCATTGTATAATTAGCAATTGTTATAGTAGCTTGGATAACACTTTGATAACAAAGTTAGTAACACATATTTCCTTTGTAAAGCTTTCACAGAAGAAGTAACTAGTATCTATAAACTTCATATTCCCTGGTCTTACGAGGATTCACTAACTATAGCACAGTAAGTTTATGAATTTGCCGTAATGATTAGTGGATTTGAATAAGACATATACTACTTGGTTTTTGTTTTTCACTCAAACTGGGGTGAAATTATTGAACTGCTTCTTAGTAAAATGTTGGTACCTATGAAGGATGATAAATGACATAGTGGGGGTTATATTGTTAAATGGGAAACTGGGGAATGTTATGCATGTACAAACTATTGTATTTACTGTTGAATGTAAAACATTAATTCCCCAATAAAGAAATAAATTAAAAAAAAAATGTTGGTACCTTTGTATAGCACTGTACCCATAAGGTAATTTGATATATTTTATTTAAAGGAAATAGTATTCATGCTTGAAACATGACCCCCTTCCCATCTTCTCCTTTAGTCTGTGTCTTGGAGCATTCAAACTGTACTACTAACAGAAAATGTCCGTCCATAATACGCTGGCATGTGGCTTCCTCTACGTCATCATATTGTATTATGTTGAGGATTTAACAGTATTTTGTATTTGAGACTGATATTTAACTGCCTTTTCAGGGTTCCATCTAACACAGAAATACCTGTGAAGCTCCATATTGCTCAACCAGACAGTGACAACCAGGTAGCATCATTAAGAATGTACACATCATCAGACTGTGACTATGAAGTAAGTTACATGTTTGCCTAATCTTTCAGACTTAGTGACAAAACAAGCTGAAACGATATATTCACATTAGGCTTACAATAAGACAATGTGGGAAAGTCGGGCGGTAGCGCAGCGGGTTAAGTGCACATGGCACAAAGCGCAAGGACCGGTGTAGGATCCGGGTTTGAGCCCCCAGCACCCCACCTGCAGGGGAGTTGCTTTAGAAGCAGTGAAGCAGGTCTGCAGGTGTATCTTTCTCTCCCCCTGTCTTTTTTTTTTTTTTTTTTCCTCCAGGGTTATTGCTGGGCTCGGTGCCTGCACCATGAATCCACCGCTCCTGGAGGCCATTTTCCCCCCTTTTTGTTGCCCTAGTTGTTGCAGCCTCGTTGCGGTTATTATTGCCATTGTTGACGTTGCTTTGTTGTTGGATAGGACAGAGAGAAATGGAGAGAGGAGGGGAAGACAGAGAGGGGGAGAGAAAGACAGACACCGGCAGACCTGCTTCACCACCCGTGAAGCGACTCCCCTGCAGGTGGGGAGCCGGGGGCTCGAACCGGGATCCTTATGCCAGTCCCTGCGCTTTGCGCCACGTGCGCTTAGCCTGCTGCGCCACCGCCCGACTCCTTCCCCCTCTGTCTTACCTTCCTTTCTCCATTTCATTTCTCTGTCCTACCCAACAACGAAGACATCAATAACTACAGCAACAATAAAAAACAAGGGCAACAAAAGTGAAAATAAATAAATATAAAAAATAAAAATTAAAAAAAAAACCAGTATGACAATGTGGAAGACAGTATTTTTATTAGAGCACTGCTCAGCTCTGGCTCCTGGTAATGCTGGTGTTTGAACCAAGGATCTTTGGTGCCTCAGGCATAAAAGTCTTTTTGCATATCCATTGTACTATCTCCCATGCTTGACAATAAATACTCTTAAAAGGGCATGTGTAGTACTCTCAGTGTTCTCCATTTCGCTTACCAGCACCACTTCACTATTTTTGTTAGCTGGGCCATTGAAAGTTTACAACTTAACAATAGAAAAGAAAACACTGAGATTAGAGATTAGACTTCTAAATGTGGAGCCCCAAGTGCTCTATAAATTGAAGACCCTGTTGAGACCAAATTACAGAATTCTCTGCAATAACTGGAATGAAATGTATTTGTTTTCAGCTCTACTGAATAAATTTAAGGCTCTCCTTTTCAGTAATTTAAGCTCTGGTTACCGTTAGTACATGCACTGCAGTATCTTTTGTTTGCTTTACAATCACACACACAATCTCTCTGAGCTAAGAGACTGAAAAGTAGCATTTATTTATATATTCATGAGCTAGCAAACCCAACCCCAATATGCCTGGTCCTTAATATCCCAGATTTAATTGGTTGACGTGCATACCTCAGCAGCGGCGACATAAGTTTGGAGTCTGTGTCTAATTAGAGCTAACTTACGTAGCATAAACTAGGTTGATATGTCAAATTAATAGAATTTATTCTGCAATTTAGTTTTAATTGTACTTGCTTTATTAGTAATAGTATTTTTTAACCAGAGCACTGCTTAGCTTACGGTGGTGTGGGGGATTGAACCTGGGACTGTGGAGCCCCAGGCAGGAGCGTCTCTTTGCAAACCATTATGCTATCTACCCCCACCCAATTGTGCTTGCTTTTATATCTTCCTTTCTTCTTCTAACTTTGAAATACTTGACAGCTATACCTTTATATTTCTAATATTAGAGAGACCTTAATAACTGTATTGGCTCCAAATATTGCCTTTCCTCTAAATAGCCATAGTCTTGCAAAGGACATCATATTTTCAGAGTTGTATAGTTTGATAGAATGTTTGATAACTCCCCTATGAAAGATATATTACTTCAAATTTTCTAATATTAAAAAGTTGTATTTATGACAGTAATAATTAATGACTACTGAAAAATAAAAGAAATATTCTTTTTTTTAACCAGAGTTATGGTGGTGTGGGGCATTGAACTTAGGACTTTAGAGTCCCACACATGAATTTTTGGATAAACATCATACTGTCCCCCCACATATAAGAATTTCTTGTGATCCAGGAGGTGGCCCAATGGATAAGGCACTGAACTCTCAAACATGAGGTCCCAAGTTCAACCCCTGGCGGCACATGTACTGGTGTGATGTCTGGTTCTCTCTCTCTCTCTCTCTCTCTCTCTCTCTCTCTCTCTCTTCTATTATCATTCTCAATAATAAATAAATAAAATATTTTTTAAAAAAGAATTTATTTAAACTTTTTGTTTACTTTTGTAGCACATACACTAAAAATATTTTTAGCTTAATTTTTTTTTTCCTCCAGGGTTATTGCTGGGGCTCAGTCCCTGCACCATGAATCCACTGCTCCTGGAGGCCATTTTTCCCCCCTTTTGTTGCCCTTGTTGTTGTAGCCTTATTGTGGTTATTATTATTAGTGTTGATGATGTTCGTTGTTGGATAGGACAGAGAAATGGAGAGAGGAGGAGAAGACAGGGAGAGAGAAAGACAGACACCTGCAGACCTGCTTCTCTGCCTATGAAACGACTCCCTTGCAGGTGGGGAGCTGGGGGCTCAAACCGGGATCCTTATGCTAGTCCTTGTGCTTTGCGCCATGCGTGCTTAACCCGCTGTGCTACACCCGACCCCCAGCTTAAATTTTTAAATGTACTGCCTACTCCTGATTTTATATCAAGTGAAGCTTATTTTTATGAAATTTACTCAGAAGTATCTATTTTTAGTGCTATAATTACATTTGATATTTTAAACTTCTAGTTATATGGTAGCATGATTAATTTGTATGTACATTTTCTTTTTTCAACTTTTTTAGTTTACTATTAGGTGTTTATTATTGGATAGAGGCAAAGAGAAATTGAGAGGGAGGGGAAGTTTGAGAGACAGACACCTGCAGTCCTGGTCCACCACTCGTGAAGCTTTCCCTCTGCAGGTGGGGACCTGGGGCTGGAACCTGGTCTTCGTGCACTGTAGTGTGTGCACTCCACCATGTGCTTAACTGCCTGGCCCTGAACTTATATTTTCAACAAACATGTATAGTTATGGATCCAGCCATTCAATAAATTTCTTAAGCTTGTATGATCAGATATTTTGACTGTGTATTCCAGTTAGTGAAATGTTAGCACATATACCATTGCAATCATCTTATTGTCAATAAGAATATGGGAGAAATATAGCAAATAATAGTTACTCATCATACACATTGAATGTTGGTGGTCAAAGGATTCTTACAAAATTTTCAGTACTTTTCTGTTATTATAGTTTGTGATTAAGTTCAGGTATGTGTAGATGTGTTTATTAAAATGTGAATTATAATAATTTAAGGTAAATAAACTTTTCTTAATGATTGCTTTAAACTAGGTGACAGTTAAGACTTCCTTTCCACAAATACTTGGACAGGTAAGAGAAACTACTGTTTATTGCCTTGTTAATACATACTGGGACCTAGAAATCGCTTTTTTTTTTTTTAATTCTGTAAAAGGCTAGAAAATGTCCTAGCAGACCCGATATAGTATCTTGCTATTGCTGTCACTATTGCTTCATTATTATTATTTAATTTTTATGATCTTTATCTATTTATTGCACAGAGACAGCCAGAAGTCAAGAGGAAGGGGGAGACAGAGAGACTTCTTCACCACTTGTGAAGCTTTCCCCCTACAGGTGGGGACTGGGTGATTGAACCCTGGTCCTTGCATACTGCAACATATGTGCTCAACCAGGTGCGCCACCACCCAGCCCCTTATTACTTTTTATTCTTCTACATTAATAAACTCTAAGCCATTCTTGACACATGTGCCATAGTTTATAAGTATTAAAAAACAATTCATCAGGGGCCAGGCGGTGGCAGAGGTCACAGAACAGAGACTTCTTTAATGTGGGAGAGGCCAGCCTCAAAGCTGGGCCATGCCCATGACTGGCAGCTACACGAGCCAGAGGAGCTGGGTTGTGACCTTATCCCAAGCCCAGGTGTATGTGTACCCCAAAACGGAAGGTTAGCATTCTTGCCATGGAAATAATTTCTTTGAAGGAACAAAATGAGCATGTGGTACAGGATCAGCTGTGGATCCTTTTTTTAAATATGTATTCCCTTTTGTTGCCCTTGTTTTTTTATTGTTGTTATTGATATTGTTAGATAGGACAGAGAGAAATGGAGAGAGGAGGGGAAGACAGAGGGGGAGAGAAAGACAGACACCTGCAGACCTGCTTCACTGCCTGTGAAGTGACTCCCCTGCAGGTGGGGAGCCGGGGTCTCGAACTGGGATCCTTACTCCGGTCCCTACGCTTTGCTCCACCTGCACTTAACCCGCTGCGCTACCACCCGACTCCCAAGATATAGATACTTTTTAAGTACAGGATATCAAAGGATTTGTCATAATGAGTCAGATCTCTCTCAAATTACTGAAAAAATATGAGGACCAGGAGAGTATTGCAGCAGCAGTGCACAGAACTTGCATTAGAGAGCCCAGGCTGAGTCCCCAGCACTGCTGCCACCGAGTGCTGCTTAAAATAAAAGCCTTTCAAAAATTGGTTTGGGAACAGTGGGAATTGAAATAGTGTAACCTGTCTCCTAAGCCCTTCTAAAATAGACATTTTCAGTATGACTGTTTAAGGTAAAGGAAGCCGCCATGAACAGGACGAAAGACTACTACTTCAGAGATTATTTTGTCTTTTAACTAGTTCATCTTTCACAAGATTAAATATTTTGGGAGTCGGGCGGTAGCGCAGCGGGTTAAGCACAGGTGGTGCAAAGTGCAAGGACCGGCATAACAATCCGGGTTCAAGCCCCCGGCTCCCCACCTGCAGGGGAGTCGCTTCACAAGTGGTGAAGCAGGTCTGCAGATGTCTGTCTTTCTCTCCCCCTCTCTGTCTTCCCCTCCTCTCCATTTCTTTCTGTCCTACCCAACAACAATGATAACAACTACAACAATAAAACAAGGGTAACAAAAGGGAATAAATAAATAAAAATCCTTAAAATTTTTTTTCAGAAAAACAATGAAGCAGAAAGTACTTAGTCTTTAGTCTGCTTCTATGAAAAATAAAAAATTTGGTGCAAAGCGCAAGGACCAGCATAAGGATCCAGGTTCTAGCCCCCGGCTCACTTCACAGGCAGTGAAGCAGGTCTGCAGGTGTCTATCTTTATTTTTTTTAATTTTTTATTATATTTATTTATTTATTGGATAAAGTCAGAAATCAAGAAGAAGGGGGAGACAGAGAGATACCTGCAACCCCACTACACCACTCCCAGAGCTTTCCCCCTGCAGGTGGGGACCAGGGGCTGAAACCTGGGTCCTTGAACATTGCAACATGTGTGCTTAACCAGGTGCACCACCACCTGGCCCCAGGAGTCTGTCTTTCTCTCCCCCTCTGTCTTCCTCTCCTCTCTCCATTTCTCTCTGTCCTATCCACCAACGACACCATCAATAACAACAACAATAATAACTACAACTACAACAAAAAAAACAAGGGTAGCAAAAAGGAAATATTTAAAAAATCTTAAAAAAAAAAAAAAAAGAAAGAAAGAAAGAAAGACCAAAGCACAAGGACCGGCCTAAAGATCCTAGTTCAAGCCCCCGGCTCCCCACCTGCAGGGGAGTCGCTTCACAGGCGGTGAAGCAGGTCTGCAGGTGTCTGTCTTTCTCTCCCCCTCTCTGTCTTCCCCTCCTCTCTCCATTTCTCTCTGTCCTATCCAACAACGACGACATCAATAATAACTGCAACAATAATAATAACTACAACAGTAAAACAAGGGTAACAAAAAAGGAATAAATAAATATTTAAAAAAAGAAAGAAAAATAAAAAACTGAAGAGAAAGCTACCTTTTCAAGAAAATTAAATGCTCAAGTGAATCATTTCTGTTAGGAGTAAAATCCGGTATTTCAATGCTTTCGCTGTTAGAAAAACTGGAGAGTTGGCAAAAGGGCTTACTTGGACAGTGTGCTGCTTCGTTGTGTGCAGGCTCGGGTGGAGCCCAGCCTCCCATGTTGGAGACAGCTGTGCTATCTTTCCCTCCCCCCCCCCCCCCCGCTTAAGTTTCCTTATACTATTTTTTTCTATTATTGGGGGGGTTAATGTTTCTTACAGTACTTTTGATATTCGTTTATTTGATAGGAAAGAGAGAAAGTAAGAAGGGAAACTTGAGCACTGCATCACCTGACTCATGAAGTTTCCCTGCAGATAGAGACCAAGGACTTGAACCCAGGTCTTTGTACGTGGCAGTGTGTGCACTCAACTGGATGTGCCACTGCCCAGCCCACGTCTTTATACATTCCCCCCTCCCCCCCCCCCGCCAAAGCACTGCTCAGCTCTGGCTCATGGTGGTGCAGGGGATGGAACCTGGGGCTTTGGAGCCTCAGGCATGACAGTCTCTGCAGAATCATGATGCCATCTACCCCTGCCCTCCTTATGTATTCTTGAATAACTGAAGCATGTGTATATATTGCTAGCGTGGCATTAACAGACAGCACCGTTTAGTCAAAAGTACAAAAACGACCTTTCACTTTTACTGAACTCTCCTTTACTTCCTCCTGAAGATCTAAACACTAGACCAGGGCTATGGAGTATACTTTTTTTTTGAGTATTTATAATTTATTTAACCTGAGAATCCACAGAGGAGCTTCAGGGAGACTCTGAACTTGCTGATTTATTTATTTATTTTTACCAGAGCACTTCTCAACTTTGGTTTATGGTGGTGCAGGGGATTGAACCTGGGACTTCAGAGTCTCAGGCATGAAAGTTTCTTTGCATAACCATTATGCTATATACTCCTACCCTGCTGAATTCTTATGTGATATTTTGTGTAAGGAGGGATGTATTTCCATAACTCTTGCTGGATTGCCCAGAGATTGTTTATTTTCTAAAAATTTGCATGGCATAAGGTAAATTTCCTTTAAGATATAATATTTAAGAAAAATAGGCTGGGGAGACAGTGTAATGGTTATGCAAAAGATTCTTGCCTGGTGATCTGAGATCCCATGTTTAATCCCCTGAACCACCATTAGTCAGAGTTGAGCAGGGCTCTGGTCTCTCTCTCTCTCTCTCTCTCTGTCTCTATATTTCTCTTTCATTAATAAATACATAAAGAAGGGGCTGGGTGGTGGCGCACCTGGTTGAGCACACATATTACAATAAATACATAAAGAACTTAGCACATTATTTTTTTTTTTGTTTTGTGTTCAGTAATCTCACCTTTGGCCACAGTTCTGAATTACTTGCTTTCTGTTACTAGTAGTCAAGTAGGTTCCAAAGATATGTTCAGTAAATGTGTTGAAAGAGAAAAACCACATTTGTGTAAATTTTATTACAGTATGCTACTATTACAGCTGTTTTCTTATATTGTTAATCTATGTCTCTAATTTTTATAAATTAAACTTTAGCTTGGGTATATGGGTATATATCCTAGTGAATTTCAAGCTTGGTACTATCTAGAGTTTCAGGTATTGATGGCAACCCTAAAACATGTGTTTTGCATTACTGATAAGGTGCTGGGTGGTGGTGCACCTGATTGACCATACATCTCAGCATGTGCAAGGATCCAGGTTCAGGTCCCTGGTCCCCACCTGCAGGAGAGAAGCTTCACACGTGGTAAAGCAGGGCTTTTGGTGTCTTTCTCTCCCTCTGTCTCTACCCCCTCAACTTCCCTGTTCTCTTAAATAAAGGGGTGAGAGAGAATGGCCACCTGGAGTGGTTACTAGCATTACTGAGCCCCAATGATAACCCTGGTGGCAATTAAAAAAAAAAAAGTTAGATAATATGTTTTAATGTTCTGTGTGTTAACTTAGAATTTTGTTATCCATTCCTAGCAGTGTCTCTGTGGCCATGCTAAGAAAGGTATAGAGTAGAGAGAGCCACATTTTTATTTCACATGAGAGCATCTGTATTTTGTTAACGAGTATCCAGAAGTCACCGCTAGTGTTCTGTTTTCTAGGTAGTCAGGTTCCATGGAGGAGCACTTCCTGCTTATGTCATATCTAGCACCCTTCTCGCTTATGGAGGACAGCTGCACTCTCTTTTATCAACAGGTAAGAATGTTCTGTTCCTCGCTGCCTTTCTCCCCAACTCCCTCCCTTCATTGTTTCATCTTTACATTTTTTATCCTACACGTGTGACTAATGATGTCACATCTTTTTTTAAAAAAAGAATTGTATTTATTGCTCTCAAATGTATTGAGGGATGAGGCTCTTAGTTTTACAGCGTCATCAAGAAAATGTCTTAACTTGTTTTGTCCACTTTATACCCACATGCTGGAAGCCTCTTCCTCTGTTGTGAGGACTTAGAGTGGTAGAGGCTCTCAGTGGGTATCATGTTCTCCATTCTGTTCTCGCTGCCTAACTATATAGGGTCAAGCGTTCGGTTCAAAATTTGGACCATGTCAATTAGTTTTTGGAACAGTGAGTGGAATAACTGAGAGTTTAACTAAGGGGCAATCACAGAGCTTTAGACAGGGTTAAGAGAAACCAACAAGAAGTAATAACGGGCCAGGTAAGCAACAGAGCCGTTCATCTGATGCACCTGTGCAGCAGACCACCACCTGCAGGTGGGGAACAGGCTTGAACTTGGGTCCTCACACACAACTGAGTGTGTACTCCACTGGGTACATCACCGCCTTTTCTTCCCACCAGTAACATTTTCAAAGAAGAAGAAGAAAAACGGAGTCTGTGAAAATACAGATGATGAAACTCCAGCCTTGGGTCCCTAAAGGTGTCGCACAAGGGACAGAATGTGTACGCTTATACACATCAGTAATCAGTTATTTTCAGTGCTTCAGTTTCTTTCTTTTTTTTTTTTTTTTCCTCCAGGGTTATTGCTGGGCTCGGTGCCTGCACCATGAATCCACCGCTCCTGGAGGCCATTTTTCCCCCTTTTTGTTGCCCTAGTTGTTGCAGCCTCGTTGCGGTTATTATTGCCATTGTTGACGTTGCTTTGTTGTTGGATAGGACAGAGAGAAATGGAGAGAGGAGGGGAAGACAGAGAGAGAGGGGAGAGAAAGATAGACACCTGCAGACCTGCTTCACCGCCCGTGAAGTGACTCCCCTGCAGGTGGGGAGCCGGGGGCTCGAACCCGGGATCCTTACGCCGGTCCCTGCGCTTTGCGCCACGTGCGCTTAACCCACTGCGCCACCGCCCGACTCCCAAGTGCTTCAGTTTCTGATGCTTCTATTTACCCTGGCTTTTTCTGACATGCATCACATTGCTGTCGCAGATACTGCAGGATATAATACATCTTGTGGATGGTTACTGAAGATTCTGTACTGCATATGATTTCTTCTTTATCTCCAGGCCACTGCTTAGAGTATGTTACGATGTTGGATAAAGAGGCCAAACCTTACAAAGTTGATCCTTTTGTAATCATGATTAAGTTTCTGTTGGGGTAAGTTCTCTTTTCTGTAGTGATTAGCCTAAATTTGTCCCACATCTAAAACACTATTTAGTCCTGAGATGAAGCATAAGTTCTCTTACCAGTATGTCATCGGACTTGAGGGCTCTTTTTTTTCTCCCGGACACAGACCTAACAACTGTATCAGTATTTATTCTAGTAGCATAACCATTTTGAAAGTAATTATTAAATGTGTGTGTATACATACATACACATACGCATATCAGTCTAAACTTAGACTATACCTAATCAGAGCTTCAACAAATAAGTGTGTGTGTGTGTGTGTGTGTGTGTGTGTTTAATGATCTTTGAATAACCAAACATTTGAATACAAACCATTATAAAGTATCATTGAAACAGTGCTGCAGGTCACTTTTACTTACTTCCAAATTCAGTCTGCTCTATTTAGCATTCCATTATTAATTTATCCACCGTGTGTGTGTGTTTAAAAAAAACCATTACTTAGCTCTTTTTTCTTACATCCTTACAACTACCTTTTGGCTTTCAAAGTAAAAAGATAAGTTGTGTGCCCAGGTGCCACCTGTTCACACAAGGGTCAGAAAAGAGCAGCGGTAACGTTGCCGTATTGCTCAAGACTCAGACATTTGGAGGTCAGTAGACATCATTGGAAGATAAATGACTTGTTCTGTACAAATTTACATTTGTTTTTCAATATGATTATAAATTATCATGGAGTGTTTGGCACTCTGATAAGAAATAGCCAAACATCTCATTAAATTTTTGACTCTGTTTTCTTTTGTTCACAGATACAAATGGTTTAAAGAACTGTGGGATTTGTTCTTGCTACCTGAATTAGATGCTATTGTCTTGACTAGTCAAAGTATGTGTTTCCCCCTGATATCCTTGATTCTCTTTCTGTTTGGAACATGCATTGCCTACTGGGGTGGCCTGCTCTCTTCTGCATCTCTGAGGTTACTGTCTTCATTGTGGCTAGTTTTGAAAAGGTAATAAGTTAATGACTAAATTTTTGTTTCTTATAATTAAGAAAAAAACTTCATTTGCTTTCATTGAACTATAACTTCTAATTAAAGATTTATAACAAAATATGGATTAGTGTTCAAATTTGTGCCTTTGTCAAGATTAATTATTCATTGCAGTTAAATACATTTGATTTAAATTTTTCTTTATTATTGGATCGATACAGAGATAAATTAAGAGGGGGGAGATAGAAAGGGAGAGAGACAGACACCTACAGACCTGCTTCACCACTTAGGAAGCTTTCCCCCTGCAGATAGGGGTCAGAGACTTGAACCCGGGTCCTTGGGCACCATAATGTGAGCACTTAACCATGTGCGCCACCGCCTGCCCCTTGATTTTTACCTTCTTTCTTAAGAACTTATTAGAAAACTGACAGATTGCACACAAAATTTCCAATTTATAGCTGTAAGTCTTTCCAAGGAATAAGTATTTTCATGACAACACTTATACATAGATATTGAAGTCTAGGGGCAAGAGGTTTTAACTGAGATGCTTAAGTTCTGTTTGGATAATATACAAAAGAACTCCAAAAGATTGGCTGGAGTTAGTTGTGCTAAAAACCTAAGCTTGCTCTGAGGGTTTTGGTGAACCACAGATCTATCTTGACTACCACTCGTGCTCACCAGGCACGTTAAGTGGGCCGCTGTTACAGGTGCCACCCTTCTCTACCCTCCTGGGGTGTGTCTGACATCGTTGAATGAGATGCCCATATCTTGGCTACTGTGATTGCTGATTTAGTATTTTTGTTTGTTTTCAGAAGTAAAACTAGTGAATCATATAGTGGCCTAATACTTGCTTTTTGTTGTTGGACCTCTATAATGTTTCCATAATAGCTGCACCAGTTTCCATTCCCTACAGTAGTGCACAGGGCTCCCTTTCTGCCTGTTTTCACCAAGATGCATTTCTCGCCTCCGTGACAATAGCTGCTCTGACAGGCATGAGGTGACACTTGATTGTAGTTTTGATTTGCACTGCTCTGGTGATCAGTAACACTGAGCATATTTCATGTGTCTGTTGGTCTTCTGTATGCCTGTATGTGAAAACGTTGATTCAGAATATATCTGTTTAAATAAGATTTACTTACTGCTTTAGTGTGTAAATTCTTACACATTTTGGGTGTTAACTTGACTAGATATATTTGTTGTAAATACTTTCATTTTGTAGTTTGTCTCTTTGTTGTGCCGATGATTTTATTTGCTGTGCAGAAGCTTTTTTTTTTTTTTTTTTTAAGATTTTATTTATTAATGAGAAACATAGGAGGCTCTAGAAAGAGCCAGACATCACTCTGGCCAGGGATTGAACTCAGGACCTCATACTTGAGTCTAGTGTTTTATCCACTGTGCCACCTCCTGAGCCACCAGAAGCTTTTTAGTTTGATGTAGCCTCACTTGTTGATTCTTTTGTTGTCTTTGCTTTTGAAGTCCTGTCCCCAAATGACAGCTAGTCGTGATGTCCGGGAGCTTGATCCCTGGGCTTTCTTTTAGGATTTTTATGGCTGCAGGTCACAAATTCTAGAATTTACTCCATCATTAAGTGTTTTTGTACTAATTAATTGTGTGTGTGTTTCATAATCTGATTTTAATATTTTTGCAAATAACTATAAAGATTTCCTAAAATAATTTCTTGAAAGGTCTTTATTCTACCTTATATTCTTGAATAATTTTTAAATAAATTAGTTGATCATATATGCATAAAAAAGAAAAAATCGTTCCAGGTAGTGGCGCACCTGGTTGAGTGCACATGGTACAGTGCGCAAGGACCTAGGTTCGAGCCCCCAGTCTCCACCTGCAGGGGGAAAGTTTTGCAAGTGGTGAAGCAGAGTTGCAGGTGTCTCCCTGTCTCTCACCCTCTCTATCCCTTCCCTTCCCTCTCGATTTCTGACTTTCTCTACCCAATAAATAAATTAA
This sequence comes from Erinaceus europaeus, assembly GCF_950295315.1. Classification (NCBI taxonomy): domain Eukaryota; kingdom Metazoa; phylum Chordata; class Mammalia; order Eulipotyphla; family Erinaceidae; genus Erinaceus; species Erinaceus europaeus. Next base: position 117,073 of record NC_080179.1, read on the forward strand.
TTAATTTAAAAAATAAAAAAATCTTATTTTCGTATCGATTGAAAATGTCTGCTATAGAGCCTTTGTAGCTCTCTTTAGTAACGTTGTTCCTTGTACAGATGTCAACCATATTGTACGTAAATGGACACATTGTTTTACAGAACTTATAATGGAATATTTGCCACCCGTATTACTTACATTTATTTATTCACTGATGTTAACTAATGATATGCACGTCTGATATATGCATATTAACAAGCAAGAGGGTGGCAGTACTGTCTTAAATGTGACTCTATATCCCACTGTCAACGTGCTTTTAAAAAGTACTGTTCTTGTTTTTCCAGGACCTCTGAACTTCCACAAGATACCAAGACAGCATCCCTAGACTTGCCCTGTCTGACAGCTGTTTTAGTGATAGTTACCTGGACCACGTGTGGAGCCCTTGCTATTCTTCTTACTTACCTCTACTACGTATTCAAGGTATGCCCAACAGTAGTCAGAATGTGTAAAGCTTGTCCGGCAGGATCAACTTCCCTGTAGTATGACTAACAAAAGTTCTTATTGTTGTAATGACCTGTTATATGGCAGGTTTAAGTGTAAAGATTTCTTTCTCATCTTACTTAAAATAGATGTGCCTAGTGCTGCATCCGTCTCTCTTTCACTCTCCCTTCCATTCTTTCTCTCTCTTTCTTTTTCAGTGGTTTTCAAAATTTTTTTTATTATCTTTATTTGATAGACAGCCAGAAATTGAGAGGAAGGGGGGATATAGAGAAGGAAAGAGGCAGAGACACCTGCAACACTGCTTCAGCACTTGGGAAGCTTTCCCTCTGCAGGTGGGGACCAGAGGCTTGAACCTGGGTCTTTGCGCACTGTAATGTGTGTGTGCTTAACCAGGTGTGCCACCACCCAGCCCCTTAGTGTTTTTTTTTTTTAAGTGATTTAGAAGATGATAAGACAATAGGATATAATTCCACACCACTCCCACCACCGGCTTTGTGCCTCGCTCACCCATTGGTGACCACCATAGTTCTCCCAAGGTCATAGTTATGGGTTGACTATATATATATATATAATTTTTTTATTATTCGAGTTTATATATCTCAATTTTATGTATTCCACGTATGAATGAAATTATCCCATAGTTCTTCCTTTTTTGTCTTCCCCCTTAGATAAGAGAAACAGTGCCTCACTTTCTCCAGTGTTCTCGAGAATCTCTTCCCTCTCAGTGATGGTGCAGAAACAAGGGTTCCTTGTCACAAAAGTTATGCATCTTGGTGGAACTGGGGTTAAGAGCCCTCTGGTTATCTTTCCCTAACATTTTCCCTTCTGGGAGTATAGCCAAAATTCTTTCTGGGGTGCAGAAGGTAAGAGTTCTGGCTTCTGTAATTGCTCCTCTACTGGACATAGGTATTGGTAGGAGGATCCATAACCCCAGCCTGTTTCTGTCTTTCCCTACTGGGGCAGGGCTCTGGGGAGATAAGGTTCCAGGACACATAGGTGAGGTTGTCTGCCCAGGGAAGTCAGGATGGCATGATAGTAGCTCTGCAACTTGGTTGCTGAAAGGTGGTAAGATATAAAGCAGAACAAAATGTTCAGGAACCAAAAAGTAGGAATAGTGCCAGTGAGAGTAGGGACCCTAAGGTGGTAAGAGGCTAGGATACCTATTTTGGGTGTGTTCCTATGAGCCCAGGACTGTAGTAATCTTTGCTTGAGCTTGATAACTAACGTAAAGGTGGACTAGAAATACTGTCTGGGAGGATGTTGTCAGAGGATAGTGGAACTTAAAAACTGGGTTAGGGTAGAGAATGGCTTCCAAACTTGAAAAAAATAAGTTAATACAATTAACTGTTTACTATATCAATCTGACCCAGGGCTCATGTGTATTCACATTCAGCACAGGAGCCTGTGTGACCTCTGAGCTGGGAACACTCTAGGCTGCTCTCATTTCAGGACCCGTCTTCCTCAAGTAGCAGAGTAGGTTGATCTGAGTTGGATTAAAAAAAAATTTTTTTTAAAGATCAGGAAGAAGATATACTGTGCTCCATAAAACTTTTTGCTCTTTCAAGTAATGTTAACATTAAAGAAAAGATTTGCTACAGCACTTTTTAATCATATCTCTGTTAGAACATCAGTAGTAAAGTTATAACTTGCAATCTAGGTTTAAGTGGAAACTATTTGATTAGGTACTTTATGGTGTCTTTTTAGGTCTTTCTACTTGCTTGCTGCACTTGACTCACTGCAAACTATTTAGCGCTATTGCTTTCAGGTATATATTTTCCCATAACTTACAGATACATGTGTACATCTGCCCTATCTCATGGGCCCTGGTCTATATCTAGGTTCTGAGGCTTTGTTAGGAAGTGCACCAGTCAAAATGGAGTTGAGGAGTCCTCTGAGCTAGGGAAGGTCTCACCAAAGTAATGAAGCTGGAAGGTTGACATTCCACACCTGACGTCTCTGGACACGATCCAAAGTGAAACATGGTGAGGTGTGGTACTGGCTGCATTGATTAGGTTGGGATCAGCAGATGCAGTATCAGTTGGTATGAACTGAGAGAAGCATGCAGGAAAGAGAACCCCACCTCAGATTCGAGGACTGGGAGAAATATGGGTTTTGTAGAGAATGGGCAAGGTTCCTGCTGTCTTAGGGTTTAAGAAGGCAGTAGATAGTTATTGCTATCACCAAATCATTTGGCAACTGGGTTAACTTTAAAAATTCCATTGTTAGCATTTGCTGTATCATACAAGACCTCACCATGATTTATGTCCTTTTATGCTATTTACCTATAGCTGTATCTTATAAAGTGATGCCACCAGTTGCTTCTATTCTCCCTGGTATAAGCTTATAGATGATTAAATATTTCAAAGAACAAGTCATTATTAGAGATGTATTGTCAATTTGAGTCCGCTGTTAAGATTCAATCTGAAGTTTTATGTGCTTAGATTGAAGGAACATATCCTCAGCTATGGTCTATGCATTTGAGACATTCAATCCATTTTCCCCTCTCATATGAATTAAATAGTCATTTGTGAGACTGAGCTAATAGGAGTGTATATTAACACCATTCCCACCACCAAAGGTCTGTGTCCCTCCCCCTCCCACCCTCCCCCAGTGACGCTGAACATCTACCCTCACCCTCCACCCAGAGATTTTTACTTTGGTGCCATATTCCAAACTCAGTCAGATTCTGCTTTGAGTTTCCCTTTCTGATCTTCTTTCTCAGCTTCTGTTCATGAGTGAGATCATCGCATACTCATCTTTTTCTTTCTGACTTAGCTCACTTAGCATAATTCCTTCTAGCTCCATCCAAGATGGGTCAGAGAAGGTGGGTTCATTGTTCTTAATAGCCATGTAGTATTCCATTGTGTATGTAGACCACAGCTTTCTCAGCCCCTCATCTGTTGTTGGGCACCTGGGTTGCTTCCAGGTATTGGCTCCTACTAATTTTGCTGCTGTGAACATGGGTGTACATATGTCTTTTTGGTTGGGTGTTATGGAGTCCTTAGGATATATCCCTAGGAGAGGAATTACTGGGTCATATGGAAGGTCTCTTTCTGGCTTTAAGACTTTTTGGTGTTTTGTTGTTTTTTTAAAAAAAACTTACTTTTTCATATTTATTTATTTTCTTTACCAGAGCACTGCTCAGCTCTGGCTTATATTGGTGCAGGGGATTGAACCTGGGACTTTGGGGCCTCAGGCCTGAGAGTCTGTTTGCATAGCCATTATGCTGTCTCCCCCGCCCTTTACAGGATTTTCATTGTCACATTTCCCCAAGGTGGGCATCAGTATATTTCACCCTCATCTAAACCATCATCTGTATTTGTTTATTTACTGGGGAATTAATAGCTTACAGTCAACAGTAAAATAAAACACAGTAGTTTATACATGAGTAACATTTCTCAGTGGAAACCCCACTAGGGCCTCCTCTGTCTTCCAGGACCTGGACCCTCCCCACCCCCCAGTCTTACTTTGACGCTACAGTAACTTGGGTCCCCAGCTCCTGTTAGTAACCTGCCCTCCCCACTTCTGAGTCCCTGACCCTGCTCGCGTATATACTCCATTGAGGACTCATTCTGCGTTGTCCTTTGCTTTGTCATTTTGTTAAGCTGAATTTTATTTGTCTAGATTTTTTTTTAAATTTCAGATTACAATGCTTCTCAAATTTTGTCCTTAAAATAAAAGTAAACCTAAACAGAGATTCCCTTTTGCCAGATTGTTCATCTGCAAGCCAGCCTAACAGCTTTTAAAAATGACCCAACTCTGGTAAGTTTTAGTTTTAAAATTCTCTCACTGTAATATGAATTTTTTTAAATATTTATTTATCCCCTTTTGTTGCTCTTGTTGGTTTGTTGTTGTTGTTGATTTGTTGTTGTTAGATAGGATAGAGAGAAATAGAGAGAAGAGGGGAAGACAGAGAGGGACAGAGAAAGATAGACACTTGCAGACCTGCTTCACCGCTTGTGAAGGACTCCCTGCAGGTGGGGAGCCAGGGACTTGAACCGGGAGCCGTACACCAGTCCTTGCACTTTGGGCCACCTGCGCTTAACCCACTGCACTACCACCCGACTTCCCTGTAATATAAATTTTTAATTGTTTAGCATTTTAAAGTTTTTTTTTTTTTTCTTTTTTTTTACCAGAGCTCAGTTCTGGTTTACGGTGGTGCTGGGGATTGAACCTGGCACTTTGGAGCCTCAGGCATGAGAGTCTGTTTGCATAACCATTATGCTATCTATCCCTGCCTGATTTTACAGTTTTTAAACAGGGTTATAGATTTGACTTTAAGACAAGGGAACCTGGGACCAGAAGATAACATAGCATTTTATCAACATTCTTTCATTCCTACTTCCATTTCATTTCTCAAGTTCAATTCTTGGTACCACCATAAGCCAGAGCTGAGCAGTGCTCTGGCTATAAAAAGATAAAGAAATATTTAAGTAGATACAGATTGTCTTAAGTCTAATGTGATCTTTGTCCTCCAAAGACAATTAAACTTTGATCTTTGTCAGATTGTTATACTCATTTCCTTTTGTTGTTATGACCAATTAACTTTTGATTTTTTTTTTTAAAGATTTTATTTATTTATGAGAAAGATAGGAGGAAAGAGAAAGAACCAGACATCACTCTGGCACATGTGCTGCCGGGGATTGAACTCCGGACCTGATGCTAGAGAGTCCAAAGCCCCACCACTGCGCCACCTCCCGGACCACGATTTTTTTTTTTTTTTTAATTGATTTATTTTTACCAGAGCACTGCTCAGCTCTGGCTTATGGTGGTGCGGGGGATTGAACCTGGGACTTTGGAGCCTCAGGCATGAGAGTCTCTTTGCATAACCATTATGCTATCTGCCCCCACCCTACCTTTTGATTTTTATTTCAAGTAGTTACTTAGAGGAAATATAATCAGCATTGGAAATAGCAAGTTAAAAGAATAAAATTTTGATAACTAATAATCACTTTAAAATACTTTAAGATAACTTCAGTATTTTGTGTCACGTTAGTGCTGAATGAAGAGAGATATTTACATTTAGTAATGGAGTATGAGTGTAAACAAAGTAACAGACATAAATTTTATTTCATGTTGCTTTGCAGAACTCTAAGTACAGTAAAAATGAAAAAAAAACTGCCCACCATAAAGATTCCAGAGGACACCGGCTCTGCTTGTCTGCCAGTGACACCGAGGACAGCCTGAACATGCACAGCACCGTGATGAACGTATTCACCTGGATCGTGGTACTGAGCACGCCGTCTCTAGTTTACTGGTTCAAGAATCTTAGGTGTGTGTTGTCTGTATCCTTACAGCTGTCTGTGGTTCAGGCAACAAGTGCATGTATGCCCATACTGCCGCCTGATTCAGCAGTGACCCTCAAAGCCCTTTTTAAGAGGAGGGAGCTGAACTCACATCTTCCCACATCATGAAAGGATAAATTCAGGGAAATATCAACCTTCTGAAATCTGCCTTTCAAAGAGAACATTGTACTTGTAGCTAGACAGACGTGAAAGTACGCTTTACTTCATTGACTTAAGTTATCTATAATGCTAGATGGAGCTTTATGTATTTTTAAATTCATGGTCAGTTCTGTGTTTTCTTCAATAGTAGAAATAATGAAAGAAATAGTTTTCTTTTGTTCCCTACACACTGAACTAAAATAAGTGGTTGCTATTTTACTACTGGAAACTGTCATTTGCCTTACAGCCTGGTAATAATGCTGGGTAGAATGAGAGCATGGGGAATGTCCTCCATGACTGTTTCTGAAACAGGTTATTGGGGATTGTCTAAAAAGAATAGACGCCGCCTCATCCAAAAGTAATACTTGAAGCCTTGTCAGAAATGACGTACAACTTTAAGGCCAACTAAAATTGAGTATTTTTAAGTCAGCAGAACTAGAAAACCTAGAAATGGGTAATAATATTCTGCATTTTCCCCTCATTTTAAAAATTCCACTTCCTCAAAGAAAATGAGGAAAAAAAATAATTGGCTTGTCAGTTTGAATTTTAAAAATGTAAGGGGCAGGGCCAAGCAGTAGCATACCCAGTTTACCACACAGGACCAGGTTCAAGCCCCCACTCCCTCCCTCCCTTTAGCGGGGAAGCTTCACGAGTGGTGAAGCAGGGCTGCACGTGTTTCTTTGCCTCTCACCCTCTGTCTCTCTCCTCTCTCAGTTTTTATCTGTCTTATGAGAGAAGGAAGGAAGGAAAGTAGGTAAGGAAAGGGGCCTCCAGGAGCCACTGATGCTGAGTGCTGGCACTGACCCCCAGCAGAAACCCTTGTGACAAACAAAAACACTTTTTTTAAGTAAGGGACTATTTTGTATATAAACCTTTCTTTTTAAACAAACCAGCTTTGTATAAAATAATTTGTTTTTATAAAAACATTAATTTCATAAACTTTTATATAGAAAATAGGTATCCTGACTTTTCTGACAATTCTAATATTTCAGGCATATACCTACTGAAGGGAAGGGAGAAGTGCTTTCTTGGTGGTTATTTTATTTCCGCCTATGACTTTTGGATGTAATGTTCGTATGTGTCATTGTGTATAAAGCTGATCCAGAGAAAAAATTATTTGTCAAAGATTTCATGAGTTTTTATAGAACTCTGTGTCCATCTCACCACTGGGATGTTTTGAAATCCATTTACTTTGATTGTTTCTGATAATTTTAAATGATCACGTTTGCTTTATTGACTTGCTTCTCTTTGATGTAGGTATTCCTTTAAGCTTAATCCTGATCCGTGTAGACCGTTAGCAGTTATCCTTATTCCAACTATGGTCATTCTTGGAAATACTCATACTGCTTCCATAAAATCCAGGTATAGTAGTTTAATCTTTCTTTTTGTCATATCTGTCCCTGGATTTTATTACCCTTTCCTTTATATTGGAGACAGGACTCCTTATCATAACATGCTTATTATTATAATTTTGACTATTCTTGGGGCTAGGCCGTGGTGCACCTGGTAGAAAACACATGCTGCAATCCACAAGGATCCGGGTTCAAGCCCCTGGTCCCACCTGCAAAAAGGGGGGGAAGCTTCACGATGGAGAAGTGCTGCAGGTGTCTCTCTTCCATTCTCCCCTCTCAATTTCTCTGTCTCTATCCAGTAAAAAAGTAAATAAAAGGGAGTCGGGCGGTAATGCAGCAGTTTAAGCACACATGGCGCAAAGCACAAGGACCAGCATAAGGATCCCGGTTCGAGCCCCCAGCTCCCCACCTGCAGGGGAGGCACTTCACAGGCGGTGAAGCAGGTCTGCAGGTGTCTGTCTGTCTTTCTATCCCCCTCTGTCTTCCCCTCCTCTCTCCATTTCTCTCTGTCCTATCCAACAATGACAACAATAACTACAACAATAAAAAACAAGGGCAACAAAAGGGAATAAATAAATAATATTTTAAAAAATAAAAAAAGCTTTAAAAAAATAAAAAAGTAAATAAAATAATTTTGACTGCTCTTAATGGTAAAAACAATAATAGTAATTAGTAGTAATAATACTGTGGACTGTATGTAATTTAATGTGTTCAGCAAACTAAGTATAGTATAAGTATAGTATACTTATTTCTTGATTTTACTTACTAGAAAATGATTTTTTTTTTCTATAAAAAGTTAGCCTTTGGACTGCAAGGGTAGCATAATACTTATACAAAAAGACTTTCATACCTGACGAACCAAAAGTTGCAGGTTCAGTCTTCACCATCACCATAAACCAGAATTGAGCAGTGCTGTGGTTAAAAAATAATTAATAATAGAGTTTTCAAAAAATTGTTTAAGATTTGCTTCCAAAAGGCATATGAGGAGTGTAAATAGATAGAAAGAGATATAGGTGAAGTATGATGGCCATACTTTGATAATTTTTGAAGCTGGGTGGTAAGTAAAGAAATTCATTTGACTCAAGTAATTAAATAAGCCTTGGGCCAAGGGGGTGACACAGGAATAGTAGTGGCACGCTCGAGGGAAGCCCCAGAGCCCCCAAGTTCAAAACCCAGTACAGCACCATCCTGTGCCAGAGCTGAGCAGTGCTCAGGGGTCTGTCTCACTCTCTCACCCCATCACTCTCCTTCTCTCCTCCCCCCTTCCTCTTCCTCTTCCCCTCTCCCTTTACCTGCTTCTCCCCCTTTAGCGCTCTCTTATCTCTGCTGCTCATGAAAATAAATAAATCTTTTTTAAATTTGTTAATGCTATGTGAATATGATAGCTTTTTCTCTCAAAGCTTCTTATTGTATCTAATATTTTTAGATCCCTGTTGAATACAAGTCACTGAAACCACAAAATTATGGTCAAGGCTAAACTAATATATTGATTAATTTGTTAGGATAAATTTTTGCAGATATAATAACAAATGAAACTCCAACTAGTTTGGTCTTGTTAAAATTTTAAAAGACAAAACAAAATCTTTTTATTGAATAGATACATCTTATTCCTTTTCTTTTTTCTTTTTTTCAACTTTTTTAAAAAATTTATTTCTTTATTGGGGAATTAATGTTTTACATTCAACCGTAAATACAATAGTTTGTACATGCATAACATTCCCCAGTTTCCCATTTAACAATGCAACCCCCGCTATGTCCTTTATCGTCTTTCATGGACTGTATTCTCCCCACACACCCACCCCAGAGTCTTTTACTTTGGTGCAATACGCCAATTCCATTTCAGGTTCTACTTGTGTTTTCTTTTCTGATCTTGTTTTTCAACTTCTGCCTGAGAGTGAGATCATCCCATATTCATCCTTCTGTTTCTGATTTATTTCACTCAACATGATTTTTTTCAAGGTCCATCCAAGATCGGCTGAAAACGGTGAACCATTTTTTACAGCTGAGTAGTATTCCATTGTGTATATAGACCACAGCTTGCTCAGCCACTCATCTGTTGTTGGACACCTGGGTTGCTTCCAGGTTTTGGCTATTACAAATTGTCCTGTCAAGAACATATGTGTACACAGATCTTTTGGGATGGATGTGTTGGGTTCCTTAGGATATATCCCCAGGAGAGGAATTGCAGGATCATAGGGTAGGTCCATTTCTAGCCTTCTGAGAGTTCTCCAGACTGTTCTCCACACATCTTATTCCTTTTCTAACCAAAATGTGACACTGGTCATTTTTTTTAAATTATGGGCAGTAAAATATGTAGAATTTACAGGGGTAGATAGCATGGTAATGCAAAGAGATGCTCATGCCTTAGGCTTCAATGTCCCAGGTTCAATCCCCCATCATAAGCCAGAGCTGAGCAGTATTCTGGCTTAAAAGTAAAAGGGGGAAAAAAAAAATTCACTTCACCTGAAACAATCATTGCAGTTAAATTAATTATGTAGAATTCACTTTACCTGAAACTTATGTCACCTGGTACTATCATTTCAGTTTAATTATATAGAATTTACTTCACCAGAAACCATGTCAGTTAAATTAATTGTGTAGAACTTACTTCATCTGATGCCGTCATTGCAGACCTGTGTAAACTCTCCCACTTTTGCCGACAGTGTAGTTTATAACACCGTCTCCCCCTCTCTTGACAGTAAACTGTTGAGGGCTGTGTCCCACTGTCCACTTCCTCTGGCTGTGAGTGTGATAGCGTTTGGATCCACGCACCTGTACAGGGCGCCCTGCTTTGTCTTCATCTCTCTTCTGCTCCACGCACTATGCAACTTCGTGTAAGGCTGGACTCAAGAAATGATGAAGACGCAGTAGTAAGTGATTCGCAGACCGTCAGCATGGACAGCCAGATCCTTGGGAAAGACTCATCTATTTTTACAATGCAGACTATAGGAAACTCACTTTACAGTGCTTGAGGAAAGTACATAAAGAGTGGGTCTATTTTATGGTAGGACTTCTGTGTACTCGTCATTTCTGAAGATTAGGAAAGGAGTGTGGTGGCCACTGTCTTTGGAGACTCCTGCAGTCTCAGCGAGCCTGCTTGATTCACCTTAGCAGGGGCCTTCTAAATTCTCAGCAGATACATTGTCCTTTGTAACTTCACCTCAAACTTTCTGCTCATTCCATCAAACTTTTCTCTGGAAAAGTGACTTTGTATTTGCTACTGTGTTCGTGTTGATAAGTCTTACAATGTTGATCTGATCCACATCTGTTTGGTTCCTCAGAATTGAAATGGCCACTAAACACTTTGGGTCAGTTTTTGTAACTAGAGTGAGCAAAATAGAACTTTTGTTGTCTTACATCTATGAAAATATATATATTTTTAATTCAAAGATGCCATTTATTCTTGATGACTAGTGCACGACTTTTTTTTTTTTTACTTGAGAGCTTTATTGAGTAATGGTTTTGCGGTGTAGTCTTTTTTCAACCACTCCCATCACCAAAGGTCAATGGAGTATTACTCAGTAATAAAAAAGATGATATGTATCCTTTGGGATAAACTGGATAGACTTGGAGAAGATGATGCTTAGTCAAGCAAGTCAGGAGGTGAAGGACAACTATAGGATGGTTTCACTCATGCAGAATGGAGAGAATCGACATACGAACACGGGGACATGTTAGCCTATATCCCAGAGTGTGGGAGAGCTGTAGGGTTCTCTCTGCTGACCTTTGGTGACCAGTGCAAGAGGGTGGCTGAAAACACCAAGTTCAAAGCTTAATGACATTTTCTCGTCGCTTTTCAAACACTAGTTTTATTTTGTATTTTTGGTGAATTTCAAAAGCCTATTAAAAGATCTATTAATATATTGTTAAACGAAACTTTTCGTATTTTCTATCTGACATTGGAGCCATTGATTTGTTCAGTCTGCACACCACTCTGATCCATGGCCCATGGTTTCCAGAAGTGCCTCAGGTCATGACAGATTCTTAAGTAACTAAATGCTAGTCCTCAGAAAAAAAAGAAAAAACAAACTTTATCTTTAAGTTCGCACAATTTACTACTGTGAGTAAGAATGGCAGCATGATTAGGTGTTGTGCCGCATTTTCTGTTCAAAATCATATTACTAATGGAATAACGTTAGTAAGGTAACACACTTACCTTCTTAGTAGCATAAATATAAACACCTGAAACTGGAGGCTCTTAGCCCCTAGGCTTGCCAGTGGTTAAGTTGCCTCGATGAGTCCAGTTATTGACAGGTAATGGGTTGATATTTCTGTTGGGTTTCATATTTCAGCCCACTTTTTATACTACCAGATAAAAATATAGATAGTAGAGCTAAACAGGTAGAGTGAGCTCAGGCTGCTGTAAACCTGACTCATAGAGCTGGGGGGGGGGGGTTGCTGTGAACACCCCAGACCTCTCAAGTCCAGTTATTCACAGCTGCACCTGTGAACCTGCATCCCTGTCGCGATGCAGGGCACCACAGCACTTTGTCTGCACCTGGTCGCACTCCAGCTCTCAGCTGTTCCTGCCTCGCACCAACTGCCTCCAGAGTCACCCTCTGCTCTGCGCACTTGCTCTTCAGGGCCTTGCCTTGGTTCGGCATCTAAGAGGATCTCATGATCTCTATGGCTGTTCATTTGTTCCATTCCATTATTGTCTCTCTCAGCCTCAGAACTACTGTTCAGTGTTCATACTCTTACTGGGGCTGTGATAGAAAGTGATAACAACAGTAGACAGGGAAGACATACCAGGAACATCCTTGTTTCAGAGAGAAGTAGAAAAATAGACAAAATACAAAATATTTGTGTGCCCTGTACCTGAAAGGAGACAGAAATTACTGGATTGTCCTTTTTTTTTTTTCTCCCCAGAGCACTGAGCAGCTCTGGTTTATGGTGGTGCAGGGGATTGAACCTGGGACTTCAGAGCCTCAGGCATGAGAGTCTCTTTGCATAACCATTATGCTGTCTACCCCTACCCTGGATTGTACATTTGTCACATGACATACTGCCATATGTGTTTAAGGCCACTTCAGCCTGTTTATACTCAGTTTTGTTTTTTTAATTTTTTTTTTTTTTTAATTTTTTTTTTTATTTATTTTATTTTATTTATTTATTCCCTTTTGTTGCCCTTGTTGTTTTATTGTTGTAGTTATTATTGTTGTTATCGTCATTGTTGGATAGGACAGAGAGAAATGGAGAGAGGAGGGGAAGACAGAGAGGAGGAGAGAAAGATAGACACCTGCAGACCTGCTTCACCACCTGTGAAGCGACTCCCCTGCAGGTGGGGAGCCGGGGTTCGAACCGGGATCCTTATGCCGGTCCTTGTGCTTTGCGCCACCTGCGCTTAACCCGCTGCGCTACAGCCCGACTCCCCTGTTTTTTTAATTTTTATTTATTTTCCTCTTTTTTGTTGCCCTTGTTTATTGTTGTTGTCGTTATTATTACTGTTGTTATTGATGTTGTTGTTAGGACAGAGAGAAATGGAGAGAGGAGGAGAAGACAGGAGGAGAGAAAGACAGACACCTGTAGACCTGCTTCACCACTTGTGGAGTGACCCCCCTGCAGGTGAGGAGCCAGGGGCTCGAACCCTGATCTTTAGGCCGGCCCATGTGCTTTGCGCCACATGTGCTTAACCCACTGTGCTACCATCTGACTCCCTCAGCTTCGATACACATATTTTTTTCAGATTGGCTATAATTTTTCTTAGGTGTAATTATATTAGTTACAGGTGTACAACAGTCTCAACATTTTTATACACAGCTAAATGAACAGCACGATAAATATAATTCTTTACATCACCTTGCATAGTTAAAAAAAATACTGTGTTAATCTTTATGATCTACTCTCACATGATGTATTTTTTCACAGATAATACAGTTGTATTTCTACAATACAATTATTATATTGTATTTAAAATAGTTGTATTTCTACAATAAAGATGTCTTAACTATTTCTAAATTTGAACAAAAAGAACTTCAGGAATGTCACTGGTTTGAATGTGCAGCTGCCAGCCATGACCACTGTGTGGTCTAATCTCTCTGTTCACTAGGCAGTGCTGCTCAGGGTGAAATGCAGCAAGCAGATGTCTCCTCTGTGACTGGTGATCTGCTTTGTAAAGCAGCGTGTGTGACAGGGGTGTTCTCATTAAACGTTTTCATGTGAGTGTAATCATAAAGATACAAAAGTTTTATATATTCCAGAAGAATGATTCACTTTAGAACTATAAAGTGATAGTAATCATGTTATAAATAACCATAAGTTGGATATTTGGCCATTATATTGATATATATATATTTTATACATACAAGTATCCATACATAATTACATTTGGGCAGGCTTTTATTCCCCGACCAGGGCCATTGCTGGAATGCCTAGTGCCGGCACTAGGAATCCACTGCTTCAGGCGGCCATTCCCTCCCCCCCCTTTTTTTCTTTCTATTTTATTTGATAGGACAGAGAGAAATTGAGAGAGGTGGGGGAGAGAGAGAGAGAGAGACCCCTGCAGACCTGCTTTACTGCTTGTGAAGCTTCCCTCCTGCAGGCGGGGAGCAGGGGTGGGTCCTGGCACTAATGTGCCAGGTCATCTTGGCAGGGTCTTCATCAAGCCCTGACCTACTTTAAATTCAGATAACTATGTGAGACAAAAATGTAGGCTGCATCTGAAGATTAGTGACATGATTACTTGTTGAACTTGACATAGTTTCTGTCAGGCTTACATGCAGGTGAAACAGTATGGCTTTATTAATGATGCCAAGTGAAATTTTGGCAGTTGGGATTATATGACTCACTAAGTTGCTACTCTGAGCTCTGCTCTCATAAGATTTGTATTCAGAATATGTTGGATTTTGACTAAGTTTGTGCTCATAGAAATTACTCTTGGGGCTGGGGGACAGTTGACCCGCTAGAGCTCAATACTTCACGGTGTGCAAAGAACCTGGCTCACATGAGAGCCTGCAGTAGGAGACTCTTCACAGGAATGTCATCTCTCCTCTTTCTCTATCCCTCCACCCCTCCTACCTGTTTCTTTCCTGCACTGCCACTCCCTCTACTCAGGTTAAAATGAATAAAAAGAATCCAGGAACAGAGGGATTGTATAGACACAAAGCTATAGTAGGCATGGGGGGAGGGGGAGCCTTGTGAATCCTACTTTTAACAATTAAGTTATCTAGTGATCAGTAGATAGCTTCCTAGGTATGAAACACACTGATTACACCTAGGTATGAAACACACTCCTGTCTGTCTAAAGCTTCCTTTGAAGTTCCTATTGGGGCCAGGTGGTAGCGCACCTGTTACAATGTGCAAGGGCCTGGCTTTTAGTGAAGCAGGGCTGCAGGTGTCTCTATCATTCCCTTCCCTCTCAATTTCTGGCTGTCTCTAATAAATGAATAAATATAATAAATTTTTTTTAAGAATTTCTTTTTTAAAAAAAAGTGCCTTCCCAGGTGAAGTTACTATTAAAATTTGGTATAGGACCAAATAATTTTTCTGGATTTTTATGCTGCTCTTTTCTTAATTTTAAGAACAGAATAAAATTTGGAAATAGAATGTTATTCCATTAGTAGTGTAAATGTAATAGGACACCTGAATTGACGGCATCTGCCGTTCAAATATCTGATGACCGTCTAAATGCATTTTGATCACAGTTGTCAGTGGCTGAAATTTTTAAATCAAGTACATTACTTTCTCAAAATGTTTGACACATTAAGCTGCCAAAAATGACTATCTTGCTGCCAATTAGCCAGTTAATTTCTGATGATTTTATATGGGAGGGAGAGAGGGTGTGTGTGTTAGAATGTGTACCCATTCTGTACCTTGTATTTTGAGCACCTATAAAACGTAACTTTTGGTGTATTTTGATTACTTAATATAAGTTTGCATATCTGAATCCTAAAAGTAGCCATGTTTGAAAAGTTCCTATGCTTATTTTGTTATTTTGGGTTTGGGGTATTTATATAGTGAAGTAACTTGTAAGAGATGTATAGAGACAGCAGATAGAAGCTGTTCCAACGCCGAAACGTTTGGTGCTTCATGCTGCACTTGTTTCTTACTGGACTTCTTATGGTTGTTTTGTTTGGGTTGTTTTGTTTTGTTTTATTTTTGCTTGAATTTGTTTTTAGGAAAAAGGACATTTGAATTTTCAAGCATAAAACTTTACATTGGAAAATATAGCTATTCAAATGGTTAGCAAAAGACATTTTGCCAACAAAGCTAAGTAAAACTGTAAAATACCTCCAGATATTTGTGCCAGTGAACTTTGTTAGGATGTTGAGAATAAAGCTAACATAATCCTTCGGTATTTTTTTTCTAGGACTTTAGTTATATAACACATTAAAACTTATGCCCCATACCTTAATCTTTCTTTGAAAATACATAAGCTTACACTGCTCACTAGTCTCATTTCTGCAACGGTATTCTCTGGTCGTACCGGATAAAAGTGTAGTCAGTAATTGCCAGCAGTGGTGATATTAGTAAGTAAGGTTGTCTTGCTTCAGATTCATTCTTTGACTTAAAACTAAATTGCTTTTCACTCCTATTGTCTTAGCACACGTGCCTGTGGTTTATGTGACTGGAAGGTTGCTGTGGAGTTGCTTCTGTTCTCTGCATGCTTCCACTCACCCCCTTAAGAAAGTCTTGTGGTTCAGTGTCACTGCTTCTCTTCCCAGAAATGTTGATGCAGTTTCGCACCAGCAAACCGCCCAGTAAAGAGGCCGTAGGGAGCCGGTCACTAAACCGCTTGGCCTTGACTGAATAATAATTACCCTACTTTCTGGTGGGAGCTGTAGATGATCTTAGTAAAAAGGTGGTGTATAAAACCTGAAAAGTCAGTAGACTTTTTGTTTTGGAGTGAGTTTGTCCTTTGTGTTGAATAGCTTTTATGCTAAGTTGAGCAATTCTGTATTTAATATAATCATGCTTTCTACATAAACATGCTTCTGTTGGAATACTGATAGAAAAAAACCTTTTTCTCCACTGAGGAGAGAGGAAAAACTTCAAACTTGAGTGTGCTGTGTACTTACATTTTTTAAAAAAGTATAAGAGTGTGTTACTCTGAAGTGATTGTATTGTAGTTTCTAAAATTTGTGACTGACTGTAAATGTATCAGTGTACCCGTGAGAAACCAGACCAAAATTTAATTCATCTTTCCACTGTGACCTTGAACTTAGTCATTTGTAATGATACAGATTGTGCCTTAAATGTTGAAGGAAGGCCCTGCAACTTGTAAGTCTATATATGATCATGAAATCAGCCCCAAACCTTTCGTTTGAAGTCTTCAGAGACTTAAGAGTTGGCCGGCATTTCATTTACTGTTTGCAGAACTGTTGTTCTAGAGACCTCCTTTACTTTCTAGCCTTCCCATTTAAAATCCAAGTTGATGTAGGCTTCAAACACTTAGAAAATTTAAGTTCAGGGGCCAAGCGTTGGTGCACCTGGTTAAGTGCACACAGTACAGTGAGCAAGGACCCAGGTTCAAGCCCCTGGTCCCCACCTAGATGGGGGAAGCTTCACGAGTGGTGAAGCAGGGCTGCAGGTATCTCTCTCTCCCTCCCTCCCTCCCTCTCTCTCTCTCTCTCTCTCTCTCTCTCCCCTCTTTCTCCTCACCCCCTCTCAATTTCTATCCAAAATAAATAAATTTATTAAATAAATAAAATGTGCTATATATAAATATAAAATAAAAACTAAGTTCAAGTAGAGCTGAAAATAAATTCATTTTAGTAGAGGATGGTAGCACTTCTTCAGAGCTGATTACAGATGGAAAAATTAATCTTCAAGTGTAATTTTTTTTTGTTTTCCCTTGGAAAATTAGGCTTTTATTTAAATAAAATAACCTCAATGTACTCAATAATTATTTCTCAGTAATAATTATTTCTCAGTACTAATTATTTCTCAGTAAGACAAGAATTGGTTTTGTGGAAAATGTATAGTAAGAATACATGCCTTGGGGGTCTGGTGGTGGCACACCGGGTTATGCGCACATAGTACAAAGCACAAGGACCCAAGCAAGGATCCTGGCTGGAGCCCCTGGCTCCCCACCTGTAGAGGGGTCGCTTCCCAAGTGGTGATGCAGGTCTGCAGGTATCTTTCTCTCTCCCTGTCTGTTCCCCCCTCCCCTCTCAATTTCTATCTGTCCTGTCCACTAAAATGGGGGAAAATGACCACCAGCAGCAGTAGATTCATAGTGCAGGCACTGAGCCCGTGATAATCCTGGAGGCAGAGAAAAAAAAAAATGCCTTTCCTTAAAACATAGTCAAACTGAAATGCTGGCCAGCATCACTATGTAGTAAAATATATACCTGTCACCCCTATCAGATCTTATATGATAATTACAAGTTTATAGGGGACAAGTCTTGTGTTTTCACATAGATTCAATAATCATTTATTTTCAAAATGACTATTTCCCCTGCAGAAAACAGTGTGTAGAAACAATATTTAAGGACACAAAGGAACTTGTCCTGCAGTTATGCGAAAAACAGTTGCAGATCTTTCCATTTAAGCATGCATGATCTCCTGCACTCGTTCAGTGTGAGGTACTATAAATAAATGCACTTAGTGGACGTGTGTGTGTTTGGCATAATCTCCAGCACTTGTTCAGTGTGAGGTACTATAAATGCACTTAGTGGAAGTGTGTGTATTTTTGTATGGTATGACTACATTTTAACTTGTAATTCACAAAAAGTGCTATTTACTGTGCTCTGTGGAGTGTGGTGACTATTTTTAACCTGTGTTTCGACATTATGGTTCAACAAGTGGATTTTTGCCTTCAGTCTCTGCTCAGGTATTAATGTGTGGCAAACTTTGGTGCTTTGTAATTGTCATAATCTGGTGTTTCGAGTGCACAACAATAAATCTGATGAACAAGAATGTGCTGCAGTAGTGTGTACTGTTTTGTGTCCCAGGACTAATGCCGTGATAACTTGAGGGCTGTGTGTGCAGCAGCTTGAATGCCTGAGTGTGGGGCATGGTGCGCGTGCTGGTGCATCCTAAGCAAGTCCTGGAAACAGGTCAGTTCACTCCCCAGCTGGGCATTTTGTAGCTGGCCCCTCACAGCTGTATGGACATTCCTTGTTCTGTGCTTAATAATTATGTTTCAGAGGTCATGCTTTGCTCTTTGTTTGTGCTTTCTTCCTAACAAAGTAAAATTTTGTTGGGGGAAACAAAATCTGCATATGACATAAATACATACATACTTCATATATACATATAAGAACTCTTTGAGGGAGTCGGACTGTAGCGCAGCGGGTTAAGCGCAGGTGGCACAAAGCACAAGGACCGGCATAAAGACCCCAGTTCGAACCCCGGCTCCCCACCTGCAGGGGAGTTGCTTCACAGGCGGTGAAGCAGGTCTGCAGGTGTCTATCTTTCCTCCTCTCTGTCTTCCCCTCCTCTCTCCATTTCTCTCTGTCCTATCCAACAACGACTACAACAATAAAACAAGGGCAACGAAAGGGAATAAATAAATAAAATAAATATTAAAAAAAAACACTGTTTAAAAAAAAAAAAAGAACTCTTTGTTCTAAGTTTATATTCATTTTTTATAGAAACAATGAAAAACAGTAAAGGGGAAACGGGGGCTGGGCTAAGCGCACATAGCACTTGGCAGTGTCCCCAGTGCAGGTGGGGAGCGGGGGCTGGGTCTTTGTGCACGGCGATAGGTTTACTTAGCTGGGCGCACCACTGCCCAGTCCCCCTAGATGAACATCTTTCCCCCTTTTATTCTAGGAGAGTGAGGACTAAAGAGTTGGTCTTCCTCTTAGTTTCTTTCCCTCACAGCCTGGAGACATTGGGGGTGGGGGAGCTGTTTCCCTGCAGTAGGTTTCTGTGGGCTACTTTAACCCGTCCCACCCTGCTGTTCCCCCACACGCCCACTGACAGTGCTGTTATTCTTCCTCAGGGCAGTCCCCCTCTTTCGGGTCCTGAACTGTCACCTCCATCCTGCTTGTCCTCCCTGGCCTTTCACAGACAGGCACCGTGACTAAGTGGTAGTCTCCCCATGTCTTGTCTCTTGACTGTAGCTGCATACTGAGCTGCATCCCCATTCCTCATTCCTTTATTCCTTCCAAATGTACTTTCAAATCCAAGCCATTTAAGTCAGACATACTTGACTAGAAGTTACTAGTTCCCAAGACATCAGGCTCCCAGGCTGATTTAAGCAAGGTGGAGAGACGGCTCACCGGGTGGGGTCAAGCCCACTCACTACACGGGAGGCCATGGCCTCAGAAGCAGCATTGGGACTGCGGAGTCTTTTCTCTCCACTGGAAAGAAAAGCATGATAGGTAGAGAAATGGTTACAAGGTGGAAAAAAGAACTAGCACAGAAGGTGGGAAGCACTTCTGTTAAGGGGGTCGATACAGTATGTCATAACAACACAATACATAATAATACAAGGGACTTGTCATCACATGGACCAGGGTTCAAATTCTGCCTCTACTGAAGTAGTGCTCCCTTACCCACATCTTTATTTTTGAGGTTTCAGGCAGTGTTAGTATTTAGAGGAAATTCAGAGAAAGACTTCAGCTTTCTAGCGCACGAGAGAGTCGAAAAATGTAACACATAGACGGTAGAGCAAATGGTTAAATTAAGAAAAAAAAAATCAGTTAAGCGCACGTGGCGCAAAGCACAAGGACCGGCGTAAGGATCCCGGTTCCAGCCCCCGGCTCCCCACCTGCAGGGGAGTCGCTTCACAGGTGGTGAAGCAGGTCTGCAGGTGTCTGTCTTTCTCTCCCCCTCTCTGTCTTCCCCTCCTCTGTTTCTCTGTCCTGTCTAACAATGACATCAATAACAACAACAATAATAAAACAAGGGCAACAAGATGGAATAAATATTTTTTTTTAATTTAAAAAATGAAATCAGTAGATCTACGGCCAAATTATTTTCGAAAGGAAAAAATCAGTAAAGGAAA
This sequence comes from Erinaceus europaeus, assembly GCF_950295315.1. Lineage (NCBI taxonomy): Eukaryota > Metazoa > Chordata > Mammalia > Eulipotyphla > Erinaceidae > Erinaceus > Erinaceus europaeus. The sequence goes on from NC_080179.1 coordinate 137,247, forward strand.
TAAATTACTTTTTAAGAAAATGGATCTGATTTTCACATTTTTATTTTAGGACAGAGAAATTGGGGATAAAGAGGGGAAGAGACACCAGCAGAACTGCTTCAGTTGTCAAGTGTCCCCTGCAGGTGGGGTGGCGGGGCTTTGTGCTTGGTGACAGGTGTATTCAACCAGGTGTGCCACTGCCTGGCCCCAGCAGTGAGACTTCGAATGGGAATTGAGGGGAATGACTTGCATTAAGAGAAAAAAATCGAAGCATCCAATAGCACAGCTTATATACAGGATACTGGATACTGTACAGCAAACCCTAACAAAAGGACTTTTCAAAGTTAACCCAATTACCAAATAATGTGATGATAACATTAACTATCCATTGTCTTTTTGAACCCTAAGACAGCAGGAACCTCACATTTCCACTATAGAGCCCCTACTTCCCCCAGTCCTGGCACCCTTGGATAGGGCCCACTTTCCCGTATGCCTCTCCCAATCCAAACCAAATAATATTGCATCTGCCGATCACAACCTAACCAACGCAACGATTGCCACCTCAACATGCTTCACCTCAGACTGTATCCAGAGACTTCACGTGTGGAATGACAACCCTTCAGCTTCATTACTCGGGTGAGACCTTTCCTTTCATAGTATTCTCTAATTCCATCCCAGGTGGTTCACTTTCTAACAAAGTCCCATAACCTAGATATGTACCAGTTTCTGTGAGAGAGAGCATATGTTCACACGTGTCCATAAACTACTGCAAAATATATACCTGAAAGCAGAAGTGCACTAGAGTTTGCAGTGAGTACCTCCCTAACACTTCCTCTCCACTATTCCAAGCTTGCAATCATATCCATGATTGCCCAACAATTTGTTTGGCTTCGTATGTTAACTCTCTTTTCAGTCACCAGGTTCCAGATGTCATCAGGATGCCGGCCAGGCTTCCCTGGACTGAAGACCCCACCAATGTGTCCTGGAGCTCCGCTTCCCCAGAGAGAGGCAGACTGGGAGTATGGACCGACCTGTTAACGCCCATGTTCAGCGGGGAAGCAATTACAGAAGCCAGACCTTCTACCTTCTGTAACCCACAATGACCCTGGGTCCATACTCCCAGAGGGATAGAGAATGGGAAGCTATCAGGGGAGGGGGTGGGTTATGGAGATTGGGCGGTGGGAATTGTGTGGAGTTGTACCCCTCCTACCCTGTGGTTTTGTTCATTAATCCTTAAATAAAAAATTTAAAAAAAAAAGAAAAAAATCATTTAAAATGATTTCATTTTTCCCCAACTCCATGTTCCTACTCATGACCACAGAGTGTGAGCTCAGATCTACAGGGATGCAGAGGTCACACAGGCTCCTAAGTTGAATATGAGCCCAAGATCACATCAAATCGGGTTTACAGTCAACAATATTTATACCCCTTCCCCATATTTGAGAGCTACTCACTTCCCTGATCCAGCTTTCTGGTCCTTTTTCCAGCCATGACATCATCTCCCCAGACAATAATTGGATCCACCTGCATATTAGATGTCAGGTTCAGGAAAAAAAAAAAAACTAGTATAGCCACAAACCCTTTGGAATATAACTAAAATATGCCTATTAGCTATCTACAAAATGGAGACTCCCCCCCCACCAACTCTTCATCTGCACTATAACAGCCTTTGGGTTCATGATTGTTCAACAATTTGTTTGGCATTATATGTTAACTCTCTTTTCAGACACCAGGTCCCAGATGCCAGCATGATGCCGACCAGACTTCCCTGGACAGACAACCCCATCAGTGTGTCCTGGAGCCCCGCTTCCCCAGATTCCTGCCCCACTAGGGAAAGAGAGAGACAGGCTGGGAGTGTGGACTCACCTGCCAACACCCATGTTCAGCGGGGAAGCAATTCCAGAAGCCAGACCTTCCACCTTCTGCAACCCACAATGACCCTGGGTTCATACTCCCAGAGGGATAGAGAATGGGAAAGCTGTCAGGGGAGGGGATGGGATACAGAGTTCTGGTGGTGGGAATTGTGTGGTGTTGTACCCTCTTATCCTATGGTTTTGTCAGTGTTTCCGTTATATAAAAAAATAAAATTATTTAAAATTATTTCATTTTCCCCCAAACCCTAGTTCCATTTTATAAATAAACTTAAATATATATCTTTTTTAAAAAGTTGGAGATTGGGAGTTGGGCGGTAGCAGCAGGTAAAGCGCAAGGACCGGCATAAGGATCCCGGTTCGAGCCCCCGGCTCCCCACCTGCAGGGGAGTCGCTTCCCAGGCGGTGAAGCAGGTCTGCAGGTGTCTGTCTTTCTCTCCCCCTCTCTGTCTTCCCCTCCTCTCTCCATTTCTCTCTGTCCTATCCAACAACAACCACCTCAATAATAACCACAACAGCAATAAAAACAAGGGCAACAAAAGGGAATAAATTTTAAAAGTTCCAGATCAGGGTGTCAGGGGCCGCCACTCAGAGGCCCCGCCTTCCCACAAAGCCCCGCCCACAAGCAAGAGACACACCACGTCAACGGAACCCCGCCCACACGGAGGCCCCATCCATCTAGGTAGCCCCGCCCACACGCAGAGACACACCTCCATCTGTCAACGGAGCCCCGCCCACACGCAAAGGACCCTCCCCCTCCGTATACGTAGCCCCGCCCGCAGAGACACCCCCCCCCCCCGTCAGTTTACGTAGCCCCGTCCACACGCAGAGGACCCTCCCCCGCCGTTCACGTAGCTCCGCCCACACACAGAGACACCCCCGTCCGTTTACGTAGCTCTGTCCCCACGCAGAGAACCCTCCCCCGCTATTTACGTGGCCCCGCCCACAGAGACAACCCCTCGTCCATTTACGTAGCTCCGCCCACACACAGAGACACCCCCCCCCAGTCCGTTTACGTAGCCCGTCCACTCGCAGAGGACCCTCCCCCGCCGTTTACGTGGCCCCGCCCACACGCAGAGGCACGCCCCCTCCGCCCCGTCCGTCCGTTTAGGTAGCCCCGCGCACAGGTGGGGTCCGTCCACTCGTGGATTTCCGCTTATTTCGGGAGGGGGTGGAGCCTCCTCTGGGCCGGACCCCAAGAAGAGCACCGCGCGGGGCGCCGGCCGAGACGGTTTGCGTGCGGACTTTCTGGCGGCGGGGCGCTCCGGGGGCTTCCGGCTGCGTGCTCCACTTCCGGGGGCTGGGCGCCCGAGAGTCCCGCAGCCATGTCGGGCTTCAGCCCCGAGCTCATCGACTACCTGGAGGGGAAGATCTCCTTCGAGGAGTTCGAAAGGCGGCGGGAGGAGAGGAAGACCCGCGAGAAGAGGGTGAGGCCGCTGCCGCGGGCGGGCGGGCGTGCTGAGGGCGGCCCGCGCGTTTAGCTTCTCTTCCTGACCGGGCCGGGGACGCGGACGCCTGCGGCGGGGTCGGGGCTGGAGCTCGAGCCGGTCCTAGCGCCGGACCGGTCAGGGTCTGCTGTGCGGGGTGCGCGCATCCGCGGGTCAGGGTCTGCTGTGCGGGGTGCGCGCACCCGCGGGTCAGGGTCTGCTGTGCGGGGTGCGCGCACCCGCGGGTCAGGGTCTGCTGTGCGGGGTGCGCGCACCCGCGGGTCAGGGTCTGCTGTGCGGGGTGCGCGCACCCGCGGGTCAGGGTCTGCTGTGCGGGGTGCGCGCACCCGCGGGTCAGGGTCTGCTGTGCGGGGTGCGCGCATCCGCGGGTCAGGGTCTGCTGTGCGGGGTGCGCGCACCCGCGGGTCAGGGTCTGCTGTGCGGGGTCCGCGCATCCGCGGGTCAGAGCCTGCTGTGCGGGGTGCGCGCATCCGCGGGTCAGTCTGCTGTGCGGGGTCCGCGCATCCGCGGGTCAGTCTGCTGTGCGGGGTGCGCGCATCCGCGGGTCAGTCTGCTGTGCGGGGTCCGCGCATCCGCGGGTCAGTCTGCTGTGCGGGGTGCGCGCATCCGCGGGTCAGGGTCTGCTGTGCGGGGTCCGCGCATCCGCGGGTCAGTCTGCTGTGCGGGGTTCGCGCATCCTCTCCTTCACTGCGGGGTTCGCGCATCCACTCCTTCACTGTCTGGGTTCGCTTTTTAATTCTTGTTATTTTCTGGATTCGCGTTTTGGTTCTGTTACTGTCTGGGTTTGCTTTTTAATTCCTGTTACTGTCTGGATTTGCGTTTTATTTTCTGTTACTGTCTGGACATGCTTTTTAACCCTGTTACTGTCTGGGTTCGCTCTGAGGGGCGTGTGCAGGTGGTGGGAGCCCGAGGGCACGGCGTGGGGTGTTAGATGCCCGACCCCCCGCCCCCAGCTTGGCGCAGCTGTGCCGCTTGTGCTTTGCCCGGGGTCGTAACTGACTTTCCATCTCAGAGTCTCCAGGAAAAAGGAAAATTCTCAGCGGAAGAAAACCCAAATGACTCCGAAGTGCCATCGTCATCTGGAGTCGGCCCGGGCAGGTCACAGGACAGACTCTCCGGAGAAGGTGCGCGGGCTCGTGGGAAGCCTGGGACCCGGTGCAGGGGCGGCGTGGGGTGGGGTCTGCAGACCCGCCAGGAGCATTGCGCCTACGGTCCTCACCCACTGGGAAGCCTGGGACCCGGTGCAGGGGCGGCGTGGGGTGGGGTCTGCGCACCCACCAGGAGCATCACGCCCACTGTCATCGCCCACAGCCCACGGTAATGTAAAAATAAAATAAATTCAAATGTTAAAGATGACTCTTGGCTAGGCAGTGGCACATCTTATTGAGCACAAGGACCCGGGTTCAAGCCCCCGTCGGCACCTGCGGGGGAGGGGAGGCGGGGGAGGACTCCACAGTGGTGAAGCAGGGCTGCAGGTGTCTCTGTCTCCCTCCCCATCTCTCCCTCTCCTTGTTATAAAGGAGGAGACCTGGGAGACAGGTGGTATCGCAGCAGGTTAAGCGCACATGGCACAAAGGCTAAGGATCCCAGTTCGAGCCCCGGCTCCCCACCTGCAGGGGAGTCGCTTCACAGGCGGTGAAGCAGGTCTGCAGGTGTCTGTCTTTCTCTCCCCCTCTCGGTGTTCCCCTCCTCTCTCCATTTCTCTCTGTCCTATCCGACAACAATGACATCAGTAACAACAAGGGCAACAAAAGGGAAAATAAATATTTATTTAAATTAGAAATAGTAAACGAGGAGACCTAGGCACAGGGAACTCCAAGTGGAGATGAAGTTTGAAGCAGGCGCTGTGACTCCAGAGCCCACACACCTTGGCTATATGCCACCAGACGTGTAGTTTTTTAATTTATATCTTAGTATTTAGATATATTTTTACCACCAGATGTGTAGTTTTTAAATCTATATCTTAGAATGTAGATGTATTTTTCACTCTGCTTGTAAATTTGATAGTGTATACTTCTGATTTCTCACATGGTTTTGTCTTGGTGCCTGCATGAGCCTCAAGCATGAGTTAGTCATTCCTACAAAGTGAAATACACGGCTTTTTGTGACACCTTTCTTCTAGACTTGGGATTTTATTTTATTTTTTTTGTCACCAGTGTTATTACTGGGACTCAGTGCTGCATGAAAAATCCACTTCTCCTGGTAGCCTTTTTTTTTTTTTCCTCTTGACAGGACGGAGAGAAACTGAGAGGGGAGGGTGATTTAGAGAGAGAGAAACAGACACCTACAGCCCTGCTTCTCTGCTCATGAAGCTTCGCCCACAGGTGGGGACCAGGGGCTTGAACCTGGGTCCTGGGAGATGGTGATTACCAGCAGCAGGGCGTGCCACCACGCCACCCCATTTGCTGGGACGGAAACTCAGGCAGATGAACACTTTCCTTTCCTTTTGGCCGTGGAGTGTTCTAAAGCTTTCTGCAACCTTGATGCGCCTGTTTTTAGGGGAAACATCAGATGGAGTCAGCAAGTCAGTTCATAAGGTGTTTGCTTCCATGCTTGGGGAGAATGAAGAGGAGGAGGAGGAAGAGGAAGACGAGGAGGAGGAGGAGGAGGAGGAGACAGCTGAGCAACCCACTGCAGGAGACGTGTTTGTGCTAGAGATGGTCCTCAACCGCGAAACCAAGAAAATGATGAAGGCAAGTTGCCACTCCGCCTCCCGCCACGGAAGTAGCGGGAAAAGGGGCTGGGGGAGGGGGAGAGAGAGAGCTCCCGCTGGGGCGCTTTCTTACCCAGTCAGCTGGGAGAGAGAGAGCTCCCGCTGGGGCGCTTTCTTTTCTTTTTTTTTTTTTTAATTTATTTAAGAAAGGATTAGTGAACAAAAGCATAAGGTAGGGGGGTACAACTCCACACAATTCCCACCACCCAATCCCCATAACCCACCCCCTCCCCTGATAGCTTTCCCATTCTCTATCCCTCTGGGAGCATGGACCCAGGGTCATTGTGGGTTGCAGAAGGTGGAAGGTCTGGCTTCTGTCATTGCTTCCCCGCTGAACATGGGCGTTGATTGGTCGTTCTTACCCAGTCAGCTGGGAGAGAGCTCCCGCTGGGGCGCTTTCTTACCCAGTCAAGAGCCCACACTGGGGCCTGCGTACCTGCACACCTGCACCCATAGTGCAATGGCATCTCCTCCCTTCCTTCATCCCTTCTCTCACCAAAGTAAAACAAATGAGAAAATTACCTGGAGAAGGTCGCCCAGAGGTGGTATTGTACACGTGTGAGGTTCTGGAACATTACAAAAAAATCATAAGACAAATCTTTTTTTTTTTAACTTATTTCTTTATTGGGGAATGAATGCTTTACATTCAACAGTAAATACAATAGTTTGAACATGCATAACATTCCCCAGTTTCCCATTTAACAATACAACCCCCACTATGTCATTTATCATCCTTCATGGACCTGTATTCTCCCCACCCACCCACCCCAGAGTCTTTTACTTTGGTGAAATACACCAATTCCATTTCAGGCTCTACTTGTGTTTTCTCTTCTGATCTTGTTTTTCAACTTCTGCCTGAGAGTGAGATCATCCCATATTCATCCTTCTGTTTCTGACTTATTTCACTCAACATGATTTTTTCAAGGTCCATGCAAGATCGGCTGAAAACGGTGAAGTCACCATTTTGTACAGCTGAGTAGTATTCCATTGTGTATATGTACCACAACTTGCTCAGCCACTCATCTGTTGTTGGACACCTGGGTTGCTTCCAGGTTTTGGCTATTACAGATTGTGCTGCCAAGAACATATGTGTACACAGATCTTTTTGGATGGATGTGTTGGGTTCCTTAGGATAGATCCCCAGGAGGGAAATTGCAGGGTCATAGGGTAGGTCCATTTCTAGCCTTCTGAGAGTCTCCAGACTGTTCTCCACAGAGGTTGGACCCATTGACATTCCCACCAGCAGTGCAGGAGGGTTCCTTTGACCCCACACCCTCTCCAGCATTTGCTGCTGTTACCTTTTCTGATGTGTGACATTCTCACAGGAGTGAAGTGATATCTCATTGTTGTCTTGATTTGCATTTCTCTGACAATCAGAGACTTGGAGCATTTTTTCATGTGTCTCTCTGCCTTTTGGATCTCTTCTGTGGTAAATATTCATTCCAAGTCCTCCCCCCATTTTTGGATGGGGTTATTTGTTGTCTTGTTGTTGAGTCTGGCAAGCTCTTTATATATGTTGGTTATTATACTCTTATCTGATGTATGACATGTAAAGATCTTCTCCCATTCTGTGAGGGGTCTCTTGGTTTGGGTAGTGGTTTCTTTTGCTGTGAAGAAGCTTTTTAATTTGATGTAGTCCCATAGGTTTATACTTGCCTTAATCTTCTTTGTAATTGGATTCATTTCATTGAAAATGTCTTTAAAATTTATGTGGAAAAGAGTTCTGCCAATATTTTCCTCTAAGTATTTGATAGTTTGTGGTCTAACATCCAAGTCCTTGATCCACTTGGAATTTACTTTTGTATTCGGTGAAATACAGTGGTTCAGTTTCATTCTTCTGCATGTTTCAACCCATTGTTTCCAACACCATTTGTTGAAGAGACTCTGCTTCCCCCATTTAATAGTCTGGGCACCTTTGTCAAAGATTAGATGTCCATAGGTGTGGGGCCTCATTTCTGGGCTCTCAATTCTATTCCACTGGTCAGTGTGTCTATTCATGTTTCAGTACCAAGCAGTTTTGATGACAGTGGCCCTATAATGCAGTTTGAGATCTGGGAGTGTGATGCCTCCAGTTCTGTTCTTTTTCCTCAAGATTGTTTTGGCAATTCTAGGTCTTTTCTGGTTCCAGATAAACATTTGTAGCATTTTTCCTATTCTCCTAAAAAATGTGCTTGGGATCTTGTTGGGGATAGCATTAAATTTGTAGATGGCTCTGGGTAATATATTCATTTTGATGATATTAATTCTTCCAACCCATGAACATAGAGTATCTTTCCACTTCTTTGTGTCTTTTTCAATTTCTTTGAGTAGTGACTCATAATTTTCAGTATACAAGTCTTTCACTTCTTTGGTTAGGTTTACTCCTAGATATTTTATTGTTTTTGTTGCTATAGTAAAAGGAATTGATTTCTGGATTTCAATTTCTTCTAACTTACTGTTTGCATAGAGGAATGCCACTGACTTTTGAATGTTAATTTTGTAGCCTGACACCTTACTGTATTGCCTGATGATTTCCAAAAGCTTCTTGCTGGATTCCTTAGGTTTTTCCATGTATACTATCATGTCATCTGCAAATAAGGAGAGTTTGACTTTTTCTCTTCCAATCTGTATCCCTTGAATTCCTTGCTCCTGCCTGATTGCTATGGCAAGAACATCCAACACTATGTTGAATAGTAATGGTGATAGTGGGCAGCCCTGTCTAGTACCTGATCTGAGTGGAAATGCTTCCAGTTTTTCACCATTGAGTATGATGTTGGCTGTAGGCTTGCTATATATAGACTCCACTATCTTCAGGAATTTTCCATCTATTCCCATTTTTTGTAGTGTTTTGATCATAAAGGGATGTTGTATTTTGTCAAAGGCTTTCTCTGTATCTATTGATACATGTGGTTTTTGATCTTGCTTTTGTTGATGTGGTGGATCACATTGATTGATTTACATATATTAAACCAACCTTGCATGCCTGGGATAAACCCCACTTGGTCATGATGAACAATCTTTTTGATATATTGCTGTATCTGGTTGGCTAGAATTTTGTTCAATATTTTCGCATCTTTGTTCATCATTGATATTGGTCTGTAGTTTTCTTTTTTGGTTGTGTCCCTGTCTGCTTTTGCTATCAGGGTGATGTTGGCTTCATAGAAGCTGGCAGGGAGTATTCCAGTGTCTTAAATCTTCTGGAAGACTTTTAAAAGTAGAGGTATTATTAGTTCTTCTTTGAAGATTTTGTAGAATTCATTTGTAAAACCATCTGGTCCAGGACTTTTATTTTTGGGGAGATTTTTGATAACTGTTTCAATTTCATTAGCTGTGATGGGCCTGTTCATGTTATCCACTTCCTCTTTACTTAGTTTTGGAAGTTGGTAGGTATCTAGGAAATGGTCCATTTCTTCCCAGTTCTCTAGCTTGGTGGCATATAGTTGTTCATAGAAGTCTCGCATGATATGTTAAATTTCTGCGGTGTCTGTTGTGATATCTCCTCTTTCATTTACTATCCGATTTATTTGGGTCTTCTCCCTTTTTTGTTTTGTGAATCTGGCTAAAGGTTTGTCGATTTTGTTTACTCTTTCGAAGAACCAACATTTACTTTCATTGATCTTTTGTATGGTTTTCCTATTCTCAATGTTATTTATTTCTGCCCTAACTTTAGTGATTTCTGTCCTTCTGGTTGCTTTAGGGTTCCTTTGTTGTTCTTCTAGGTCTTTAAGATGTGCAATCAGGCTGTTTATTTGTGCTTTTTCTTGTTTCCTAATGTGTGCTTGTATAGCTATGAACTTCCCTCTTAGGACTGCTTTAGCTGTGTCCCAAATATTTTGATAGCTTGTGTCTTCATTTTCATTGAAGTCTCGAAACATTGTGATTTCTTCCTTGATTTCCTCTTTGACCCAGAAGTTGTTAAGAAGTGTACTGTTGAGCTTCCACATTTTGGGACTGTTACTAATCTTTTGTTGATTGTTAAGTGTTAGTTTAATTCCACTGTGGTCTGAGAAGATGCTTGGGATGATTGCAGTGCTCTTGAATTGGCTGATGCTGTCCTTGTGGCCTAACATATGGTCTATCCTTGAGAATGGCCCATGTGGATTTGAGTAAAATGTGTATTCCAGTTTCTTGGGATGGATGACTCTGAAAATGTCCAATAGTTCTAGTTTATCTATCTCTTCATTTAGCTCCCTTATGTCTTTATTGATTTTCTGCCTGGATGATCTGTCAAGTTGAGAGAGTGGGGTGTTGAAGTCCCCTACTATGATTGTGTTACTGTTAATATATTGCTGTAGCTCTTTCAGTAGAAGTTTGATATATTTAGATGGCTTCTCATTGGGTGCATAGATGTTAATAATTGTTAAGTCCTCTTGATTGACTGATCCTCTGAGCATTAAGTAGTGTCCATTCCTATCTTTTTTAATCTTACCTATTTTCAAGTGTATCATGTCAGATAAGAGAATAGCTGCTCCTGCCCTTTTTTGTAGGCCATTGGCTTGTATGATAGTTTTCCATCCTTTCACTTTAAGTCTGTGTTTGTCTTGTTGAGTTAGGTGGGTTTCCTGTAGACAGCATATTGTTGGGTTGTGTTTTCTGATCCATCTTCCTACTCTGTGTCTTTTAATAGGTGAATTCAGGCCATTGACATTTATTGATATCAAAGATTAAAGATATTTTAACGCCATTCTTGTAGAGTTTTAGAGTATTTTGATATGTCCTATTTGTGGTGGTCTGGTTGTTTATAGGAGACCTTTCAGAACTTCTTTCAGAGCAGGCTTGGTGATGGTTGATTCCTTCAACTGTTGCTTGTCTGAGGTTTTGATGCCTCCCTCTAGTCTGAATGACAGTCTAGCAGGATATAGTATTCTTGGCTGAAAACCTTTCTCATTGAGCACTCGATAGATATCTTGCCATTCTCTTCTGGCCTGTAGTGTTTGTATGGAGAAGTCTGCTGCTAATCTTATGGGTTTTCCTTTGTAGGTGACTCTTTGTTTTTCTCTTGCAGCCTTCAGGATCCTTTCTTTATCCTTATTCCTTTCCATTCTAAGTATGATATGTCTTGGTGTCTTTAGGTCTGGGTTAATTCTGTTTGGGACCCTCTGGGCTTCTTGAATTTTTATGTCTTTGATGTTGTCTAGACTAGAGAAGTTTTCAGCTACTATGGCCTGGAGAATGCTTTCTTCCTCCCCTTCTCTTTCTTCCTCTGGTAAGCCAATAATGCGTATATTGTTTCTTTTGAAGTCATCCCATAGGACTCTGTTGTTGTTTTCAGCATCTCTTAATCTCTTTTTGAGATCTCTTACTTCTTTTTTAGTTGTCTCTATCTTGCTAATTCTGTCTTCAGCCTCATTTATTCTATTCTCTCTGCCCTCTACTGTTTTCTGGAGTTCATCTATTTTGTTGCCCTGCTCTGATACTGTTTTAGCCTGTTCAGCTAGTTGCATTCTTAGCTCAGCGATTTCAGCTTTCAGCTCTCTAATAACCATGAGATAATTAGTATTTTCTTCCATATTCTCATTTGTTGTTCCTGCATTTCTGATTACAATTTTTTCAAATTCTTTACTCACTCCTGTTATTATTTCCTTAGCTAATGTTTGGATGTTGAACTCGTTATTTTGTGCTTCACCCTCTGGAGGACTTTTAGCTAGACTCTTGTCCTGGTTCGATTCTCCAATATTTTTTCTTGTTGTTTTAACCATTTTATATATTATGTTATGAGTTCCCTTTATCAGTACTTTTCAAATTATTGATCACTATTGCCTGGATTGACTTGTGTCTAAGTAAGTTAATTAAAGGGTTCACAGTGGTGGTGGAAGTTAACAGTTATTTCAATCCCTGAGTTGGAGCTCAGTGGTTTAAAAGCCTCTTTCTTTTTTTTTTTTTCCTTCCCTGTAGGCTATGGGAGCCTGAGGGCTTTTAAACTATCAGTAGGCTTCTTAGCTTAATCACTTGACTCCTGACCAAGAGATAAAGCAGGGTGTGGCAGAGATAATCCAGTGGTTATGCAAAGAGACTTTCACAGCCCCTCAGCTCTACCACTCAGCTATAGATCTTCTGAGTTTCCTGGTTAGATCTCTGTCCCCTGGTGTCCCTTCCTGTCGCTGCTCCAAATTCTGAGGGTAGTAGCAATGGAGACTCAGAGTTGCACTTGGTGAGTCTCTGGGGAGACCTTTCCTCCCTTCAGCTGTCCCCTTGTTGGTGGACCAGACTGGAAGTGGTGTCTCCACTGATAAACTGCTGAACTGTTAGCAGTCACTTAATCTCTCCTTAGGCCCCTCTCTCCTCTCTGTCACCAGCCACACGTGTTTGTGCTCACCGGTGATTTACTGGGTTCCTGTGGTCATTCTAGTCCTGTCTTGTTTTGGTCGTCCCGGGTGGTCATAGTCACTACACATGTCGATATGTATGTAGTTTTACTGTTAAAAGGTTCATGTGGGGGCTGGCCGTAGCACACTCGGTTAAGCGTACATAGTAAGAAATGCAAGGGCCAGCACAAGGATCCCAGTTCGAGACCCCCAGCCCCCCACCTGCGATCACTTTACAGGCAGGTGGTGAAGCAGGTTTGCAGGTGTCTTTCTCTCTTCCCCTCTATCCTCCCCTCTCAATTTCTCTCTGTCCTATCCAAAATAAAATAAAATAAAAAGGTTCACATTGTGACTTGGTATTATTATATTTTTAATATATACTATATATATATATATATATGTGTGTGTGTGTGTATGTATGTATGTATGTATGTTATCTTAATGAGTGGGAGAGAGAGAGAAACCAGAGCAATGCTCTGCTCAGCTCTGGTTTATGGAGGCTCAATGGATTACAGGGCATGGAGCCTCCAGTGTGGAAGCTTTTTGCATGACCATTATGCTATCTCCACTGCTGGAGACTTGGCATCATGAAGTAGATTGATTCTGGGTAGGTAAGTTTGAAAGACTCTTCAGTAGGTCACATCACAGTGAGTCTCTTGGCACATTAATCCATTTTGTTGTGCCTGGCCCCACATTTGGTACGATTCTAACCAGCAGTTTAGTAATCCTGACTACTGCCAAGGTTTGCTTTGCTAGAGGCAGTGTTAGTGTGCATGGAGATTATCTGCACTTCATATATATATTTACCGTACTTTGAACTGTCTACTATTGGGCAAAAGTTGTAAGCTTTCTAAAAGGTTTCTTTTTATAGAGTATCATAGAATTCTTTCTTGTAACTGATTTTATTCTAGACTTTTTTCTGAAATATAAACGTTGATGTTAGTAAGTCAGAATTGTAACCATTTAATCCTCAGTTCTGAATTTAGAAGATTAAAAATCCAAACGCGGGATGGCCAGGTGGTGGTGCACCAGGTTGCACATAGTACAAAGCGTAAGAATCCCAACTCCCCGACTCCCAAAATAAGTATGTTTTTAAGAGATTTATTTTATCTGGACTCTTGTCCTGGTTCATTTCTCCAATATTTCTTCTTGTTGGTTCAACCATTTTAAATAGTATGTTATGAGGTCCCTCTCAGTACATTTCAAATTACTGATCACTCTTGCCTGGATTGACTTGTGTCTAAGAAAGGTAATTAAAGGGTTCACAGTTGTGGAGGTTGTTTCAATAGTATTTTCACAATTCACAATTGTGGACAGTTGTTTCAATAGTATTTTAATCCCTGAGTTGGAGCTCAGTGGCTTAAAAGCCTCTTTTGTTCTTTTTCTTCCCTATAGGCTGTGGGAGCCTGAGGGCTTTGAAACTATAAGTAGGCTTCTTAGCTTAATCACTGACTCCTGACCAAGGGATAAAGCAACCCTGCAGAGATAATACAATGGTTATGCAAAGAGACTTTCACAGCCCCACTGCTAGGCCACCAAGGTGTAGATCTTCTCCTGAGTTTCCTGGTTAGTTCTCTGTCCCCTGGTGTCAGCACAGGGCCTCCCCACTGCTGCTCCAGGTTCTGAGGACAGTAGCAATGGAGACTCAGTTGCACTTGGTGAGTCTCAGGGGAGTTCTCTCCTCCCTTCAGCCATCCCCTTGTTGGTGAACCAGACTGGAGGTGGTGTCTCAACTGGTAAACTGCCGGACTGTTACCAGCCACTTAATCTCTCCCTAGGCTCCTCTCTGTCCACGAGCCACACGTGTTTGCACTCACCAGTGATTTGGTGGGTTCCTGAAGCCGTTCTAGTCCTGTCTTATTGTGGTCCCAGGTGGTCTCCTTTGGTATTCCTAGTTGACCCGCAAAGATTTATTTTATTTTATATGATGTGTATAGGTAATCTCACATAAGGGAGAACCACCAGTTCTGTCCCAGCACATGCAGTGCTAGGAATCAAACTGGGAGCCTTTCCTGTGCAAGTCCTGTGCTCTGCCCACTACTCTGTTTCCTTGGTCTCGTGTGTTTTAACCTAAATGTCATTATTCTGTATAGGAGAAAAGGCCTCGGAGTAAACTTCCCCGAGCTCTGCGAGGCCTCATGGGTGAAGCCAACATTCGCTTTGCTAGAGGTGAACATGAAGAAGCGATATTGATGTGCATGGAGATCATCAGACAAGGTATTGTGTGTGGGAATCATTAAGCATGGCTGTCTAATACTTAAACTTCTCAAACAATGAGAGAACAGTTCACTTTACCAACGGGGAACTTTGGTCAGAGGTGGTTGTCATTGTACTGATTTGACACTTTTTACTTTGAGTAGTCATTTCTAAGAAAATAACCATCAGAGAATCATTCAACATGATTTGCTTTTCAAGTGTTGGGCTCTCAGGTAGAAGATACCAAGTTTGATCCCTGGCATGATGTGCTGGAGTGATGATCTGGTTCTCTCTCCCATTCTCTTTCAAATAAGTGAATAAATGAAATGTTTGTTAAAAATATCTATTTTATTTATTGAGTGTGAGAATTTTTTTTGGAACAGAGATAGACCAGCCAGAGCAGCACTTGGGTACATGCAGTGCTGGGACCCAACCAGGCACCTCAGGCATGCAAGGCTCAGGTTCTGGTTGAGCTATTTCCTTAGCTATAATGCCGTTCTTTTTAAAATATGCAAGCGTATAACAGTGCCTACAGGGGGCCAGGGGTTCCCAGCTCGTGAACCTTCCCCATGCACAGGGGGCCAGGGGCTCCCCGCTCATGAACCTTCCCCATGCACAGGGGGCCCGGGGTTCCCAGCTCGTGAACCTTCCCCATGCACAGGGGGCCCGGGGTTCCCAGCTCGTGAACCTTCCCCATGCACAGGGGGCCAGGGGTTCCCAGCTCGTGAACCTTCCCCATGCACAGTGCTCACAGGGGCCAGGGGCTCCCCGCTCGTGAACCTTCCCCATGCACAGTGCTCACAGGGGCCAGGGGCTCCCCGCTCGTGAACCTTCCCCATGCACAGTGCTCACAGGGGCCAGGGGCTCCCCGCTCGTGAACCTTCCCCATGCACAGTGCTCACAGGGGCCAGGGGCTCCCCGCTCGTGAACCTTCCCCATGCACAGTGCTCACAGGGGCCAGGGGCTCCCAGCTCGTGAACCTTCCCCATGCACAGTGCTCACAGGGGCCAGGGGTTCCCAGCTCGTGAACCTTCCCCATGCACAGTGCTCACAGGGGCCAGGGGCTCCCAGCTCGTGAACCTTCCCCATGCACAGTGCTCACAGGGGCCAAGGGTTCCCTGCTCGTGAACCTTCCTATGCACAGTGCTCACAGGGGCCAGGGGCTCCCAGCTCGTGAACCTTCCCCATGCACAGTGCTCACAGGGGCCAGGGGCTCTAACCCACATCCTCACAGACAGCAAAATGTATTTTACTAGGTGAATTATCTCCCAGCTCCTTGCTTTTTCTTATCCTGTCAGACTGATCAAGTAAAAATGTTCCGTCAGGATATGGAGACAGACACACATACACACACATTTTGGTTACTTTCCAGCATTACTTGTTCCATTGCTTCAGTTTATAATTGCTTATTTTTGGTAGTTATCTTGGATTTTTTTCCCATCATAATCTTAGAACTTAATTTTAGAGCCTGTTTGTCTGTCTCACACTAACCACTTGCTGTGGGAGCTGGGTTATGGAGATCGAACCCACTGAGATGACTGGTGCTCATGAGGGTGAACTTGCTGAAGCACTGAGTCGTACTTCATCTCAGCAAAGGGAAACTCTCCTGAGTGGGGCCTGGTGGAGTTTCTGTCAGGTTATACTTTACATAGAGAAAAGAATGCTTGAAAAAATTATTACTCTAAAAGACAATATAATGTGATATTTTCTTTGAGTGTCTTTAAGTAATGTTTATAGTCATGTAAGCTTGTATAGGTAGTTTCTGCTAAACGTAGAGTTTAAATAGTTTTTCTTACAAAATGGATCCGTACTCTAAACCGTGGAATCAACATAATTCTGCCTCTTCCTTCAGTCAATGGGTTTTCATTATGTGTTACAGCTCCACTGGCCTATGAGCCTTTCTCCACGCTCGCTGTGCTCTACGAGGACCAGGGTGACATGGAGAAGTCACTGCAGTTTGAGTTGATAGCTGCACATTTAAACCCCAGTGACACTGAAAAATGGGTCAGACTGGCAGAAATGTCTATGGAACAAGACAATATTAAGCAAGCTATTTTTTGCTACACAAAAGGTAATGCAAATGTTTTGTTGTTAAAGTTCGGAGGCTCCAGCAGGCTGGGCTAGCGTCGCGGCGGTAGACAGAGACAGAGACTCGGGGACACACGGCTGGGCTGAGAAGCTGCAGTTTAATCTTTATTCACGAGCGGGCAAATCACCGCACCATGCGCTTCCCCGTCATTCTCTCTCCGCTGCTGCTGCTGGGACTCTGCTCGTCCTTAGCATAGGGGACGGGGAGAAAGCAGGGCGTGAAACTAGCAAGGGCCAAACCATTTCTCTCAGAGGTCGGGGGGGAAGGGGAGCAAACCAATATGAAACATACCAACAATGTTTATTTTCATTCTCTCTGATAAAATGTCATAGAATAGATTCTTTTTTATAGTTGTAACCGTTACCTTGAGTGATGTCGGGTAAAATACTTGTGTTCTTTCCTACCAAATGGAAGTATTTGGGGCTCTTCCACTTTCCTAGTTACTAGCACTGTTATACCATGTGCTAATTCAGCATTAAGTACTGACAGAACAACACCTTTCTCTTCCTACCCAAACTGGCATTGGTTTGAAGCTGTCTCTTGAAGTTTACACCAGACCAGTTACCAAATAAAATTCAGATCACTGCTTATCTTGGTGCGGGTTTGTTGAGACTTCCAGTGAAGGTGTTTTTATTCAATCCAGAATAACCCCCCAGTGCATTGGAGAATAATTTAGAGTTCACATTAAATGTTCTGAAAAGAGTGTGGGCCATAGGGAGTCAGCTGGTAGCACAGCAGGTTAAGCACAGGTGGTGCAAAGCACAAGGACCGGTGTAAGGAAGGATCCTGGTTCGAGCCCCCGTAGGGAAGTTGCTTCACAGGAGGTGAAACAGGTCTGCAGGTGTCTTTCTTTCCCCCTCTCTGTCTTCCTCTCCTCCATTTCTCTCTGTCCTAGCTAACAACGACATCAATAACAGCAACAATAATAACTACAACAATAAAACAACAAGGGCAACGAAAGGGAATAAATTTTTTTTTTTTAAAGCATGGGTCATAGCCTGATACTTCAAGCCACACCACCCTTGTTTCTGTGATAAACTCATATTTCCTTTTTACTTTTAGCTCTTAAATCTGATCCTACTAATGTCCATTTTCTGTGGGAGCGATCAAGCCTGTATGAACAGATGGGAGATCATAAAATGGCAATGGATGGCTATAGGCGTACTTTAAACCTTTTGTCTGCATCTGATGGAGAGCGCTTCATGCAGCTGTCTAGAGAAATGGCAAAGTAAGTTTGTAATGAGGTGGGTGTATGTGTGATGTTAGGAAGGGATATGGGCTGTAAGGAAAAATGAAGTAGCTAGGGACAGGGGTTGAAGTGGAGGGTGCATTCACTATTTGTATTATTGAACTGTGAGTGACAAACCCATGGGTAAGAGGACAGTTCCCACCATAAGAGCTCCCTGTCCTATCCCCTCCATTGATAGCTTGCCTCCTCTTTATCCCTCTGGGATTCTGGACCCAGATTCTCTATGGGGAGCAGAAGGTGGGAGTTCTGGCTTCTGTCATTGCTTCTCCGCTGGACATGGGTGTTGGCAGGTGGACCCACACCCCCAGCCTGTGTCTGTCTGTCCCTAGTGGGGCAGGGCTCTGGGGAGGGGAAGCTCCAGGACACACGGGTGAGGGCGTCTGCCCAGGGAGGTCAGGTTGGCGTCATGGTAGCATCTGCAGGTTGGTGGCTGGAAAACATTAAGATATAGAGCAGAACAAATTGTTTAATAATCAGGAGCCTAAAGGTAAGAATAGAGCAGATGAGATTTGGGTTCTCTCTTTTGGGAAAAGTTAGAAAGTCTATTTTAGGTCTGTCCCAAGGGGCCCATGACTTTACTAATTCTTGCTGAGCCCAACAGCTAACGTGCAGGTGGACTAAAGGTGTTGTCTGGGAGATGTTGTCAGAGTTGGGAATAAATAGGTACTCATCCCTTTATTTATTTATTTATTTTTATCACGACTGAAGTTTCACCACTCTGAACCAATTTTGTTCACATAGAAAGACATAGTGGGGGTATGGGGAGACAGGACAATGGTTCTGCAAAAGACTTTGGAATCTGAGACTGAGGTCCCAGGTTCAATCCCCAGCACAGATAGGCCACAGCTCAGCAGTGTTCTGGTTTCTGCATACATTCCTCTCACTGTCTGTCTTTCTTTAAAATAAACAGCAGGGGATCAGGCGGTGGTGCAGCAGGTAAAGCACAGGTGGCGTGAAGCACAGGGACCAGCGTAAGAATCCCGGCTCGAGCCCTGGCTCCCCACCTGCAGGGAAGTCACTTCACAGGCGGTGAAGCAGGTCTCCAGGTGTCTCTCTTTCTCTCTCCACTTCTCTTCGTCCTATCCAACAACGACAACAATAACAACTGCAACAATAATAAAACAAGGGCAACAAAAGGGAAAATAAATAATAAAAAAATTAAAATAAAATAAACAGTATATTTATATAAAAGGAAAGGCAGAGGGAAGGAAAGGCAGCACAGCACTGATGTCTCCTCCAGTGTGGCAGGGCGAGCTCATGACAGCAGGGAAACTCACACATTTCCCATTTGTTTCTAGGAGTTACTATGAAGCCAATGATGTTACTTCAGCTATTAGTATAATTGAAGAAGCTTTGTCCAAACACCAGAATCTGGTTTCTAAGGAGGACGTTAACATAGCGGCGGAACTGTACATTGCTAACAAGCAGTATGACAGAGCCTTGGAGGTGAGCGTCCTGTTAGGGTCTCCTTATGTTTCCAGTTCTGGAAACTCACACAAGTCGATAGCACTTCATCTAGCTATACAAAATCACTTATGTCCTAAATTAATCTATTTAAAGTCTGCATGGATACAAATTTGTAGATGCTAGAGTAATCCCTGTGAGATATAAAACATCTTCAGCATGACAAGAAGTATGACATTATCTCAGGTGTCAAATTTGTCTATATGTCAGGATAACAGGACTCAGCACAGACTCTGGTGGCTATAATTCCGTTATTTTTAATATTTATTTATTTGATAGAGGCAGAGAAATTAGGAGGGAAGAGGGAGATAGGGAGAAAGAGAAAGACACTTGCTTTACCATTTGCGAAGCTCTCCTACAGGTGGGCTCCCGGGGCTTGAACCTGAATCCTTGTGCATTTTGTGCAATACCACCTGGCCCCCCATGATTCCTTTCTAAGAGGAAAGTAGACTTGATCTGATCATATATGATAGTTTTTCATACATACCTGTTATCTTTTCCCCCCGCCCTGTTCTTTAGGTAATTACAGATTTTTCTGGAATCGTGCTGGAGAAGAAGGCCCCAGAAGAAGACACTGCAGAGGAGAGTGAAGGTTGTACCATCTTAGCACAGTGAAGTATTTACAACCCTTCAGAATGTGTAGGGGGACAGTTTAAGTTGAAAGTTAATGTTCTCAACAGATTTTCCCAAGTTTTTTTTTTTTTCCCCTCCAAGAGATTTTATCTTTTTCTTCTGAGTATTCACTGACAAGTAGTCTTTAAAGAAAATTATTTTGGGAGCGGGGCAGTAACGCAGCGGGTTAAGCGCACACATGGCGCAATGCACAAGGACCGGCGTGAGGATCCCAGTTTGAGACCACCTGCAGGGGAGTCACTTCCCAAGCGGTGAAGCAGGTCTGCAGGTGTCTGTCTTCCCCTTCCCCTCCTCTCTCAGTTTCTCTCTGTCCTATCCAACAACCATGACATTAATAACAACAATAATAATAATGACCACAACAACGATAAAACAAGGGCAACAAAAAAGGGAAAAAATGGCTTCCGGGAGCAGTGGATTCGTGGTGCCGGCCGGCCTTGAGCCCCAGCAACAACCCTGGAGGCACAAAAAAAGAAAAATGTTTTAAGAATAAAAATTAATATGATCATCTTACTTTGAAAGCTTAGAATGAAAAAAAAAGCTTAAAATGTTTATTATGGAATGGTTATTAGGGAATTGGTCATATCTGAGGTGGTTTCTGTGTCTGTCAGCTCTGCCCCTGTTCACAGCAGTCTCTTGTTTGCTGAGAGGATAACTTGGCCTTTCTGTGGTCAGAGGAGCTGCCCCAGTCCGTGTGAGAGCTCTTTGCAGCACTTGTCACTCACACCTCACACGTGGTCTCTGGGTGGTTGTGTAGTGAGCAGGGAAGCACTTGGTAGTGGGTTTTTCCTGGTCCAAATCACACCCCTCCCCGCCCTGTCCTGAGGCCTAGAAATTCCTTCCTCATGGAATCCTTTGGGCTTAAGTACTTTTACTCAAAACCAAAACTGTTTAAGTGGTTCGTGCTAATGGAGAGTTAACTGATATCATCAGCTTGTGCTAATTGTTACAGAGTAAGGCCCAAGATGGGATATGCCACAAGACAAATAAATACTGAAGCAGAAAGGTGGAGACTTAACTCAGTCTGTCGCAGTCGCAGTCACAGTCGCAGTCGGCTCTCTAGATGAGCTGTGCCACTGTCTGCTGGCAGGGATGTGGGAGAGTCCAAACCAAGTGAGCAGACTGTGGGAGGAGCTGTGATAGTTGCTGTAGAGAGACCTGGCATGGGAAGACAGAGGAGCACCTAGAGAATGCTGTTCTGTTGAAAATTGCCCCTGCCCTTGGTTCTGGAACACACTGATGAAAAGCAGCCACATAGTCAGGCTTTGGTTGTAGGTCTTCTTCTTCTTTCTATTGTTGAGTCTGTCTAGCTGCCTACTTTCATTTTTCCTCACTGCCATCCTCCCACACCCCTCCTATCCTTTCTTAATGATTGTAGATAGTTTTTTCTGTGGGACCACTGTCAGCTCACGTAAAGATGGTCCAGGATACTGGCTCCAGCCCCTGGTCAGAGGGGCAGTGCTGCAGGTGTTTCTCCTGTCTCTCTCCCCCTTTCTTAATGTCAAAAGAGAGATAAAAACAAACAAATAGAAGTGAGCACTGGGAGTGGTAGAGTCGTGCAGGCATCAGCCCCAGCCATGACCCTGGGGCAAGAAAGGAATTGTGTTGCCATAGTGAAGCTGCAGAAAATATGATTTTATCCTTTTTGTACTAGTGAGAGTTTGCCAGACTTAGAATTAACTATGGAGCCATCTGTGAAGTACAAATGAATGGGGTCTGGGAACTGGCTTCATGTGTGCTTGCTATGGAAGCTGCTCTTTGCCCACAGCTGGCGACAGTGTCACCTGCACTGTGCCCGACGGAGTGCCGATAGATATCACAGTGAAGCTGATGGTCTGCCTTGTCCATCTCAACATCCTTGAGCCACTTCATGTGAGTAACCCTCAGATCTGCACTTGACCCAAACCCAAAAATCTTTCTGTAGATTTGCATTCTGTGAGATTGCAAGTTGACCCTGGACTTCAAATTGCCTAACAGCTAGGAATTATGCACCAAACTGTTTCCACATGAATGCTTTATAAAAGCTAATTGTGGGGAGTCTGGCGGTAGCGCAGCGGGTTAAGCGCAGGTGGCACAAAGCGCAAGGACTGGCCTGAGCATCCGGTTCGAACCCCCGGCTCTCCACCTGCAGGGGAGTCGCTTCACAAGCGGTGAAGCAGGTCTTCAGGTGTCTGTCTTTCTCCCCCTCTCTGTCTTCCCCATCTCTCTCCATTTCTCTCTGTCCTATCCAACAACAACATCAATAGCAACAATAACTACAACAATAAAACAAGGGCAACAAAAGGGAGTTAATTAATTAATTTTAAAAAGCTAATTGTGTGTTGGAGCAAGACTTGGAATACTTTTCTTTCAAAATGACAATAATCCAGAGCTCAGAGTTTGAAATTGAACCTTTTAGACTTTTGGTGACTATGCTGACAACTACTGGTTTTTACTTAGATGGATTGTTTATTGAATTAAAATACATATTGGACACTGACTTTGCAGACCTTAGGTTAAGTTATTGAGTAAGATGTATGGTGTATTGCAGCAAAGTAAAGAACTTGTGGGGGAGTGGGGTGGTGAGGGAGAAGGACTGTCAGGTTCTGGTGCCTGAGAGTGGAGGAAAACCTAGTCTGGGGGCGGGGTTGCAGAAGACAGAAATTTTATACATGTATCAGCAGTTTATGTTTATAGACTGCAAACCATTAATCCCCCTAAATAAAAAACAACGAAATGTAAATGAATTTCAGATCCCTCATAACCTTTTTTCTACAGGGTTAGCTATATGTAAATTCATGCATATATGTGTATGTGCATTTTCATGATCTGTGATATGTTCAGAAGAATAGGAAATCTTGAGGGCAGTGTGGGAGGGAGCTGCATTAAGGTCAGCAGAAAAGGCCTCCTTGAAAAGATGCCATTTGAACAGTCACGTGAAGGACACATTGCCACTGCTTTGACTCCTGCAGTATCTGCTTTCCACCGGGACTCAGCGGTGATCCGTTACATGCATGAATATTGAAAGAGTTCTTTCTGATGGGGGTAGAGAAACAAATGGAAAACTGATGACTATCAGTTGATGGCTCTCCCCAGACTTGCCTCTGCTAGCTGCTGTGCTGTGGAAAGAGCTGTAGGTAGGTGTGCTGTGCTGATGACGTGACTTCAGGCTTCCCTTGTGTGCAGCCTCTCATGACAACACTGGTGGAACAGAACCCTGAGGACATGGGTGACCTCTACCTGGACGTTGCTGAAGCTCTTCTGGACATTGGGGAGTACAACTCTGCACTTCCCCTGCTCAGTGCACTGGTCTGCTCCGAAAGATACAACCTTGCAGTGGTCTGGCTTCGACATGCAGGTAGTGTGTGTGTGTGCGCACACATGTGTAAATAGCAGAATACTTAGTGCTCCAGAGAGCGCTGCATTGAGTGCATAAACGCAAGTGTGATGCTCTGGTGGGCAGACGGTGAAGAATCTTCACTAACTGTTCCTATCCTGTTACTAAATATGTTACAGTCTATTTAACTGTGATCTTGATGCTGATAAATGGTGCTTCTATTTTCACCCTGGGTAGCTCCAGATGACTAGGTGGTAAAGTCCCTGAACTCTGTTCATAAATCAAAAGGAAGCTTAGACTCCGTGTACAAGCAAGATCATACAGGAAGATAATGCTGGTAGCACAAGAACAAGTATCTTTAAAGGTGGAAATGAAAAAATGGCAAATGTCATTGTAGTGATTCATCCATGTCCAGTAGTTTTCCTCCATCATCAAGGTTTAGCCTAAAGACAACTGTTAGAAAGGTTTGAGGAAACATTTGGTTACCTTTCTAGGAGGTGATTGTAGTGGAAAGGAGACAGCTGGAAAGGGCTCTGAACAGTGTTGTGCTGTTGGGATGAAAGAAGAAACACATCTCATTGGGGTCTCAGGCTTATAACTTCTCCAAGTCAGACAAAACTAAGCAGTGCTCAGGGAAGAAAGAAAACTTGATGACCCACTGTCGTAACTCACGTTTAATGTATAAGACCTAGTAATTTTGGGGAACTTAGGCTAGAAAGTTGCGTTATCAAGAGAGTGCGTGTTGAGGGTCGCAAGTTAAGGAACTTAACACTGGGCTTGCATGCATGAGGTCTGAGTCTGATGCCAGCACAGGAGGTTGACAGTGGGCCCAGCACTGGGCTTGCATGCATGAGGTCTGAGTCTGACTGCCAGCACTGCATGTGCCAGAGTGATGTGCTATGTCCCTCTCATGTTAATAAATATTTTTAAAAATAATTTTTAAAACCTATTACTTGTTGTTTTTGTTTTCCTTACTAGAGCAGTGCTCAGCTGTAGTTTTCAGTGGTGCCAGGAATTGAGGCCTTGGTACCTCAGGCATGAGTCTTTCAGCAGAACTGCTAAGCTGTCTCCCAGCCCTACAGATTGATTTTAAAAACTGAGTTAATTGGGCAAAGAGGGGACCAAGAGAGGAGCAGTGAGAGATGGAGAGCCCTGTGTACCTGGTGCAGCTGCTTGTCAGCCTGGTTCTGTGTCATGTGGATGGCTAGAGGGGACCTGTTTCTGAATCAAGATCTTTCAAAGAATTCAGTAACCCAGGCTGGCCTGAGGTGGTGCAGTGAGTCAGTACATCAGGCCCTGAAGCAGGAGGTCCTGAGCTTGAACCCCCCCCCCCAGTATTACATATGCCAGAGTAGTGCTGGTTCTTCCCTTCCCTCTCCCTCTTCCCTCCCGCCATCCCCTCTGTTATAACTTCAAGATGCCTTGGATTTAAAGACTTGGGGAAATGTGGAAATAGAATGCCAGGTGAATGAAGAAAACCTGAGCTTGTCTGTCTGTCTGTCTGCAAATACAGTGATTTGAATTAAGTTAGACGGACAGACTGATGAGTTGTAGTTGCTTTAAAGTTCTAGAGGTGTGTCCATTTCTGTTGGACAGCTTGTATGGGTGTGCTGTTTTTATGGAAGGTGGGAAATGGCCAGCTGACAGACGAGTTAGTGGTCGTGCTTTGTCCTCTCAGAGTGTCTCAAGGCCTTGGGCTACATGGAGCGAGCCGCTGAGAGCTACGGCAAAGTGGTGGACCTGGCCCCCCTCCACCTGGACGCACGGATCTCGCTCTCTACCCTTCAGCAGCAGCTGGGCCGCCCCGAGAAGGCGCTGGAGGCCCTGGAGCCCATGTATGACCCAGACACTCTAGCTCAGGACACCAACGCTGCACAGCAGGTGGGTCCCGGCACAGAGGCATCTGCGGGCTGTGGACTCGACAGCTTCCCTCAGCACAGCTGTCTGTACAGCTTGTAGCCAGAAGAGTTGTGCACCTTAAGTCCAGTCACTCGTGGGCATGAAGTGGCACATCTGATATATTGGATCTCAAGCATTGAGATGTTAGAGCATATTTCTCTACGACTTGGCTTCTAAGACTTTTCTAAGCAGGCAAAGCAGTCTTCAGCAAAGGAGCTGGTGGTACTCACTGTCCTGTCCCTCTGCAGGAGCTGAAGCTGCTGCTTCACCGGTCCACACTGCTGTTTTCACAAGGCAAGATGTACGGATACGTGGACTCCCTGCTCACCATGCTAGCCATGCTTCTAAAGGTACGTGGCGCTCCTCTCCTTTCTTTTCCCTTTATATTAGCTTTGTCGGTTCTTTTGATGGTGTTGGCACTGGAACTTTACTGCGCCAGGCTAAGTTTCCAGAGACAGAGAAGAAGAACCAGGGGCACCACAGCACTAAGCTTCCTCCTGCGTAGTGGGAATCGGGCTCAAACCCAGGTCATGTGCCTGACAGCAGGTACACTAAGTGCGTCTCCTTGGTAACCCTCTGTTGACTTTCAAATGGTTAGGGTTTGATTTTAACACGAGTCATGGCTATTATATAACTCCTCCATGGAAACTTCTTAAAGTGAAAGTCAGATAAAGGCAAAAGACTTAGATACTGTGATAGTGGATAGTTGAAAGTCCTCTGTGAAATTGAGGTTTTGACCATAGAGTAAGGGAAATAAAAAATCATTGCTAATATTTAGAAAAGTAAGAAGTTTAGTATTAGCAGTCACTGGCCCTATAGACAGTCCTGTGTGTCTAATTTGCTTCCGCTGCACATCTGTCTTCCAGAAATGACACCTCTTCTGAGTCTAGCTTTTTTGCAGATTGTTAGTCGAGTATCTTGTAAATATGCTGTGAAGTTCATGTGAATCGCCTCTTTGCCTGCTAAATTGGGCTGCATGGCCCAAACCTCTTCAGTAAGAAAAATTTCACTCTACTGCCAGTTGTTCATACTATGATTGTGTCTCTTTTGGTGTTTATATGGACAGTATTTTGGTTTTCCATACTAAACGTTTGAGGCTCATTCCCATGCAACTTGTTACCTCTAGTTTTATTTTTTAAATCATGTGATTAGGGAGTCGGGCGATAGCGCAGCGGGTTAAGTGCACATGGTGCGAAGCCCAAGGACAGGTGTAAGGATCTCTGTTCGAGCCCCGGCTCCCTACCTGCAGGGGAGTCACTCCACAAGCAGTGAAGCAGGTCTGCAGGTGTCTGTCTTTCTCTCCCCCTCTCTGTCTTCCCCTCCTCTCTCCATTTCCCTCTGTCCTATCCCAACAGCATCAACATCAATAATAACTACAAAAAAAAAAAAAGGGCAACAAAAGGGAATAAATAAGTAAATTTTTTTTTTTAAATGTGATTAAAACATATCTGAACTCGTCATCTTTAATGCAGGTAGCAATGAATAGAGCCCAGGTCTGTTTGATATCCAGCTCCAAATCTGGGGAGAGGCATCTCTATCTTATTAAGGTGCCAAGGGACAAAATATCAGACAACAGTGACCAAGAGACAGCAAACTGTGATGCAAAAGGTATTTATATTTTTTACATAGAACTTATATGGCTTGAAAGAATGTTGAGGTAGCATCCAATTTAATTAAATATACACATTTCCATGTAAATTGAAATTTTCTAATCCAAATCTCTGTTGTAATACATTTATTTGGAATACAAATGAATAGCTTAAAAGAAGCAATAATTGTAGAGGGTAGACAGCATAATGGTTATGCAAAGAGACATCATGCCTGGGGCTCCAAAGTCCCAAGTTCAATCCCCTGTACTACCATAAGCCAGAGCTGAGCAGTGCTCTGGTTAAAAAAAAAAAAAAAAGAAAGAAAAAACTTCAAATAAAGAAGCAGTAATCTTGGGAATTCTCAAAATAAGTTACTTGGACCAGTCTCAAGAAAGTGTCTGGTTTTACCTGGAAAGCCATTGAGTCTGTTTAGGTGAAGTTTTTACTTGGAAGTCCGCAGACTGTAGAATGAGTGTATTAGCCCTGCAGTTCAGTAGACCTTTATTCCTTCAGTGTTGCAGTGTGTGGTAGGCAGAAGGGCTGCATTTCTAACGCACATGGTGAAAACATAGCAAGGTGTTGTGAGGAGAAGAAAGGGAGTGAAGACTCAGCTCATCCCTCAGCTCTGATGCCTCCCCATCTCTGTCAACAACAAAGCACAATTGCACAGAGCTCCAGTCCCACGAGCAGTGATAGGCTGAGCCTGGCTCCCAGCTGATTCTCGTCTTTCAACACTGAAAATAGAAAATAAAAGAAGCCAGTGAAGGTTGCCACGACCCCTTTCAGGGTCTCAGCAGCTTGCCAGGTGCAACCCAGTGGACGGAGCCATGTTGGAATTCAGTCTAGTTAGTGACAGAACCTGTGGATGGAGTTGGGGATAGGTGCTCCACACAGAGACCAACCCTGCCCATCTGCTACCAGCCAGGCACTCAGGCATGGCCCTGTCTCGGCTCCTGCAGAGCACCAAGCGTAGGGGACGCTGTCCATAGTCTTGGAAACCAGGGTCTGTCTCCCAGTTAACACGGAGCAACACAAAGGAGGTAGGGTTTGTAGAGAACAAAGCGGTGAGGATACCTGGCGTTGTAGATGGTTAGGGAGGGAGAGCAGAGGGAGGAGGGCATGACCCAGATATACCCTTTCTCATTACTGCCAGAAGTGTTGGCTGTGAAGGCAGGCTCACAGCACCCACCTTATTAATCTGATCCTAAACTTGAACATGGGGATGTTTCTTTCTAATTCTGTTAGCTTTTCCTGACTGACTCTCACTGCTCTCATTTCAGCCATGTTTGCTGTCCTCACAAGTGTCTTGGCTAAAGATGACTGGTGGAGCCTTCTGCTAAAGGCCATACACACGTTATGTGACCTGGCCCGCTATCAGGAAGCTGAGTTACTCGTGGACTCTTCCTTGGAATATTACTCATTTTACGATGATAGGCTAAAACGCAAAGAGCTGGAACACTTGGGTCTTTCTGCTGCAATTCTGGACAAAAATTTCAGAAAGGCATACGACTATATCAGGTGATTTTTTTCCCCTCAAACTTAAGAACTCCTCGAATGCCTGCATGGTAGTTGAGTTCACTGATGGTTCTCAGGCAGCACAGGAGAGCATCATTGTCACACACTTGCCCTCTGCTACTTCAGCCTGTCCACTTGTAGAGTGGACATAATACCGCACTCAGGAGTAACTGGGAGGGTGAGAGCCTGCTCATGATTCCCAGCAAACGTTATCAGCCACAATGGCCAGGGAGAGAAAGATGAAATTCAACCATTTGCTTCTGTTTTTTAGTATTGCTACTATTAAGTTTCTTGACAGTCAGAAGCGAGATGTGGAAACAGTAACATACGCAGCGGTTTCCAGGAAAATCTCTATAAAGAAGTGGCTTCACTTGGGCAGAGCAAAGCTGTCCTCTTTCGTCGTGGGGAATGCTGCGCTTGAATGTTGGTAGCACCGCACTGGAGGTTTCTTTCCTAGAAAGCAAAGATGTTCTCTTCCCATTTTTTATCCCCACTGTGTTTCTGCCATGCTAGGATAATGGTCATGGAAAATGTCAACAAGCCCCAGCTCTGGAACATCTTTAACCAAGTCACCAACCATTCCCAGGAGGTGCGACATCACCGCTTCTGCCTCCGCCTGATGCTGAAGAACCCTGAGAACCACGCGCTGTGTGTCCTCAACGGACACAACGCCTTTGTCTCTGGTAGTTTCAAGCACGCGCTCGGTAAGATCCTGCTGCTATGATGGTGACACACAGTGGCAGCGCACCCGTGAGCTTAGTTGATTCTGGCTCCCGTTGCTGTACATTCTCTCTGAATAAATAAATGTGCAGATAAGTGGACCTACCCAGTAGATTTTTTTGTGAAAATTAAAATGAGTTAATATATAGTATTTATAACAGTGCCACATATGTATAGAGATAAGACTTAACTGTTGGCAGTAGTGGTGTTGCTACGTATCTCTGTACAGTGCCTTGGCTTTCAAAGACTGCAGCAGCCTTACGGTTCAGTTAAAGCCACAGTTCCTGCTGCTCAGCTTTCACTTTTTACCAGAGCCCTGCTCCGCTCTGGCTCATAATGGTGCAGCGGATTGAACCTGGGACTTGGGAGCCTCAGGCATGAGAGTCTTTGCATGACCATTATGCCATCTAGCCCACCCCTGCATACGCTTACTGTCTTAATGCTTCTTAATCATGGATGCTTTGCTGCCCAATTTTAACTTGCTGTCGGATGAGAAAAGGAGTTATGATTTGCTGATAGTTCATTTCCTTGGGAAAGGGCTTTATATCAAGCTTCACTTAGATGGTGTTTACTGACTGCAGTGAAACCTGGGAATTGCATTCATCGTCTGTAAGACTTATAAGGAATTTCTGTAGTAAGGTACCAGAAGCAAACAGGTGGCAAAATGCTTAGCCAGCTATTTAGATTGACAGCGGAACATGAACCTCTTGCTCACTTTGCTTCATTCTAATAAACTGTCCTTGTGACTTTTTAATCCTTTTGTTTGGGTTTGACTGATGTTCTGTCAGTGTTCATTCAGTAATCTTGAACACTGACATGTTGAAACTTTCCTCCCTTTTGTTTAGTTTTTGTCACTGTAGTGTTCAAATATATTTCAGTTCCCTGGGTTTAGTCACCAAGAAAAGATAAAAATAAAAAGCCCAGGTAGTTGCTTAAGAGATTTGGTACCTTTCT
Organism: Erinaceus europaeus; assembly: GCF_950295315.1. Lineage (NCBI taxonomy): Eukaryota > Metazoa > Chordata > Mammalia > Eulipotyphla > Erinaceidae > Erinaceus > Erinaceus europaeus. Next base: position 167,166 of record NC_080179.1, read on the forward strand.
CTTGGAATAGAAGTCAGAAAGAATAGAAGTTTTATCTGTGTGTATTAAATCTTGATTCCCCTCTCATATGATTAGACTTTTGACAGGAGATAGTTGTGTCTGTAGAATCGGTGGAGGGCCAGGAGATGGCGCCCTGCTAGAGGGCCGTGGTACCCTGCACAAGGACCCTGGCTCTAGCTCCTGTCAGCACATGGCAGCACCGTGCAAAGGAGCTTCACAGGTGGCACAACAGTGCCGTGGTGTCTCTGTCTTTTTCTTGCTCCAGTGAAAATGCTGGCATCGCTAGAATCATGTAGGCATGGAACCCTACTACCATCCATGCGGAAAAATGCATGAAATTCACAGAACACCAAATTCTTTATTCATTATTAGATACATTTTGTTTTTCTAGAGAAAATAAAAGTATCTGCTGCATTTGGAGAAATCACTTCTATAATCGATGAAAACATAGTTTTCTGAATTCCATGATCCACTACCTTTGAATTCGTAAGACAGCTTGAGACCTTACACCTCCCCCATTCCACCACTGCCAGTGGGCTTTCCCCCTTTTTTAATTCCAGAGATGGAGAGATACCACAGCACTGCTCCCCATTTGTGGGGCTCCTTGTGCCGTGCACGGTGTCCCGTGTGGTGCTGGGAGCCCGAGCCCAGGCTATTGTCTCTGGTGCTTTGTGCTGTTTACCTGGTGATCTCTCTCTCCGTCTTCCTGTTGCTCTTTAAATAGATGTAAGACCAGAGGGTAGATGCATGATCGCTGATGAACTGTTTCGGAAATCTTTTCTGCACAGCTATGTCTACGTGTTTACTTTTCATAGTGAACCCTTTTTGCTTTGTTATAATAGCCGCTGTTTTACATTTCAAATGAGCGTCTGGCTGCTGCTTTAGAGAGAACAACCTGCACACTTGAGCATCTGTCCTTTGGTTGAGCCTTCAGATGTATTTGAGTAAGCATCAGAGGCTTTGTTGCCACAGAGACTGACTCACTGCTCGTTTTCCAGGACAGTACGTACAGGCCTTTCGTGTGCGTCCTCAGGAACCTCTGTACAACCTCTGCATAGGCTTGACCTTCATCCACATGGCCTCGCAGAAGTACGTGCTAAAGAGACATGCCCTCGTGGTGCAGGTAATGCGTTTGAAGACCTCATTCCATAGCATTGTGTTCTTTAAAAGCGAATAGCCCTTATTATGGAGTAGTTCACACAGGGAATGATTGCACCGTATACTCAGATTAACAAGTTTGCTCTTAATTATCAGACAATGCATTTATAATTACCTACGTAGGACATCTGCATCTTCCTCATCAAAGAGGAAAGTGAGGGCAGGCTGGGCAGAGGCATGATGGCCAAGTGCACATAGCACCAAGGGGAGGGCAAGGATCAGCGTAAGCACCCAGGTTCAAGCCCCCACTCTCCACCTGCAGCCAGGACTGAAGGTGTCTGTCTTTATCTCTCCTCCTCTGTCAGCTTTTCTGTTCTGTCCAGTAAAATAGAAAGGAATAAAGAAAAAGGGGGAAGAATGTCCTCAGGGAGAGGTGGACTGCTAGTGCCACACTGAGCCTAAAATAGGAAGGATGGATGGATGGAAGGAAGGAAGGAAGGAAGGAAGGAAGGAAGGAAGGAAAAAGAGAAAGCAGTGTCTTCAGGGAGAAGTGATCGCTAGTGCCACACGGAGCCCCAGTGATGAACTGGTGGCAACAACACAAAAAAATCCCCAAAAACCTGAACCAGAAGCTCTCGGGGAAAACTAACATGGGTGTGAGGAATAAGAGGTTTCTAAGGTCTTGAGAGTCTCTGGTAGTTTTAATATTTGGCTTTGGTGTTTGTTTGTTTGAATTACTCAGAGCTTCATCAGCACTGGGACTGCAGCTCCCACCGCAGCCTCTCTCTGCCTGGTTTGGTTTGGGTAGACACTTTCGCTCTCAGCACAAGTCACGTGTTTCTTTCACACCTTCAGAAAGCCTCGTCTCTCTTGTGATGTCACTTCAGGACAGGCCTGCGTGCTTTCCAGGTGGCACTGGGCTTCCTTTTTAATTTGTGTTCCCAGTACCTGGCATATCCAGTGCTTTAGTGCATCCTCAAGTTAGTGAGATTCTTAACTGCCTGCGTCTTCTTTATTTCCATAGGGTTTTTCCTTTCTTAATCGGTACCTCAGTATCCGGGGGCCTTGCCAAGAGTCATTCTACAACCTGGGCCGTGGCCTTCACCAGCTGGGGCTGACTCACCTGGCAATTCACTACTACCAGAAGGCCCTGGAACTCCCTCCACTACAACTAGAGGTGTGTGTGTGTGTGTGTGTGTGTGTGTGTGTGTGTGTGTGTGTGTGTGAGTCACTCGACAAATGAAGGGTTGGGGCAGTTGGTGACTTACCTGGGAGAGTGCACATGACACGCGTGAGGACCTGGGTTCAAGCCCCATGCCCACCTGAGGCTGGGGGCTTCCTGAGCCATGGACCAGTCTCCTCTCCCTCTCTCTCTCTTTCTCTCTCTCCCTGACTCTCTCCCCTCTCCGTATCTCTCTAAATTCTACTCCTGTCAAAAAATAAAAACAAAAAAGGAGAAAAAACCCACTGCTAACAAGAACATACAGGCAATGAGCCCCAAGAGTAACTGTGCTGGCAAAAATATATAAAGTTAAATTGAAAGGGAGGCCAACCAGGTGACTCACTTGGAAAGGAGCCAGCGTTGCTATGCACACACGCCAGGTTTTGGTCCCTGCACCCCACACGGGAGGACCACGGCTCTAGACTAGTCTCAGGTGGGTCCTTACACGTGGTTACACCACACACACAGAGGACCACGGCTCTAGACTGTCTCAGGTGGGTCCTTACACGTGCTTACACACCACACACACGGAGGACCACGGCTCTAGACTAGTCTCAGGTGGGTCCTTACACGTGGTTACACCCCACTCGGGAGGACCACGGCTCTAGACTGTCTCAGGTGGGTCCTTACACGTGGTTACACCACACACACGGAGGACCACGGCTCTAGACTGTCTCAGGTGGATCCTTACACGTGGTTACACCCCACACGGGAGGACCACGGCTCTAGACTAGTCTCAGGTGGATCCTTACACGTGCTTATACACCACACACACGGAGGACCACGGCTCTAGACTGTCTCAGGTGGATCCTTAACACGTGGTTACACCACACACACACACGGAGGACCACGGCTCTAGACTAGTCTCAGGTGGGTCCTTACACGTGGTTACACCACATACACGGAGGACCACGGCTCTAGACTGTCTCAGGTGGGTCCTTACACGTGCTTACACACCCCACACACAGAGGACCACGGCTCTAGACTAGTCTCAGGTGGATCCTTACACGTGGTTACACCACACACATGGGAGGACCACGGCTCTAGACTAGTCTCAGGTGGGTCCTTACACGTGCTTACACACCACACACACGGGAGGACCACGGCTCTAGACTAGTCTCAGGTGGGGATCCTTACACGTGCTTACACACCACACACACGGAGGACCACGGCTCTAGACTGTCTCAGGTGGGTCCTTACACGTGGTAATAGGTATAATCTACTCAGTGAGCTACCACCTGGCTTCTATGCATATTAGGGATGTAGTGACTTGTGAACACGTACACCTAGTTGACCATAAGGTTGTCCTGCTTGTTCTGTTTTCTCCCCAGGGCATAGAAGTTGACCAGTTAGACTTGCGAAGAGACATCGCCTACAACTTGTCTCTCATCTATCAGAGCAGCGGCAACATTGGGATGGCTCAGAAGCTTCTGTACACCTATTGCTCTGTGTGAAGCCCTCTGAGGAGGAACCACTGGCCGCTACTGTGGACAGACCGTCTTCCCTCTTAGTTCTTAGTATTAACCCCAGGATGAAAAGAATCGTTTGAGAATGATCTAACTGCATTTCATTTTTTAAAACAAGATGTGACCTTTTGGTAGCTACATAAACATTCCTACAAGAATTTGTAAGTTGTCACATTACTCTGGTATTTTGTACTGAAGTGTGAGCCTTTGCTCGAGCTCGGAATGCAACACGTTGATGCTTTTCTTACCCCATTATCCTCTGTGTGCCTGGCACCAAATAGGGACGTACAGAGAGGAGTGAGGCCGGTGTGGCTCCTTGGCACAGCCCTGTGAGCACAGCTGTGTGCAGGCTCATCGAGTGCAGTGTTCAGGAGGCTGATCAAGTGCCAGGCCTGGGCGGGGCCATGTGCTTTGCCTTCTGCACAGTGAGCCCAAGAAGCACAGATGAGGGCTGTGCCAGCCTTCAGTGCTGTAGTATCCACACACACATGCACAGGTGAGGGGCTGTGCCAGCCTTCAGTGCTGTAGTATTGCACACACACAAGCACACACAATGAAAAGGGTGAAACTGTTCATGAGGCTCCATCAAAAATGTTTAAAGGATGCCTTAAAATGTTTTCTGCAGAGACGGGGGTTGTAACCAGGTGTGCCACTGACCGGCCTCTGCTAGTGATCTTGAACGTGCTATATAAACAAAACTTTCTTTGATGTGACACCAGGAACAAACCCAGTGACCCAGTGAAGCCTGTGTACCTGTGTACATGATGCCACCACTGAGCAGCCTCTGAGACCTGGTTTTTAATGTGTGTGTGTGTGTGTGTGTGTGTGTGTGTGTGTGTGTGTGTGTGTGTGTGTGTGTGTTGGAGGAGACAAAGGAGAGAGACCACAGCACTGTTCTGCCATCCATATGCCCCCACAGGGCACCAGAACTCAGATCTGGGACACTTGCAGGACAGTGCAGCCACTCCACCCAGTGAACTCTGCAGCCTGAGACACCCTTTGGAAAGCCAGCACCGGGGACCGGGGTGGCACACGCGGTTGAGCACACAAGTTACAGTGCACAAGGACCCAGGTTCGAGCCCCCGGTCCCCACCTGCAGAAGGAAAGCTTTGCAAGTGGTTGCAAAGGGCTGCAGGTGTCTCTCTCTCTCCCTCTCTGTCTCCCCTACCCTCTCGATTTCTGACTGTCTCTATCCAATAAATAAAGATAACAATGGGGGGGGGGGGTTGCTAGCACTTGGCCAGGGTGGAGCTTGGGTCCTGCATGCCCAAGGGTCTAGGTTAGATCCCCCAGTTAGAACATGACTCACAAGTTAAGTCCCTCAACTTATGTGGCAGAGCTGAGAAGTGCTCTGGTCTTTTCTCTTAGAAAAATAAACATTTAAGCAACAATAAAAATTTTAGATAATAAAACCCTGATTTCACTTTATGACCAGCTGTCTTACCCAGGCCATGGGAAACTGACAGTTAAGTGTATGCAATGAACATTACCACTGGTTCCAGTTAACTGAGAAGGGAATATTGTACCAAACTGGGTCAATCAGGACTTTATTCTTTGGAATGTTAGACTTGAAATGGAGCCTGAGGACTCGGGGGCCCTTGTTTGCTTTGCCTGTGGACCAACGAGTCGGGTCATTCTGCTGAAAAGAAGCCTGTGCTCCAGGAGGCAGAGGGGACGTGCACAGGGCATCCCCACTGGAGGCCTCCAGTTGTCTGTCCACATCCTGTCCCAGGCTGCATCTTACTCTGATGCCCTTGGCTCTGTGACTTCCTTTTGTACACGTACTGAGTTTTGCTGTTATTTACATAGAAAATAAGTTCTGTGTTTTAACTCAGAATTGGTATGTTTTTCTGCTGTTTCCACAGAAAGGAAGGTTGTATAGTCACTAAGGATACCATGACTGAACTGTAAATAAAGCGGCTTGTAAAATTTCAGAGCAATAGGGGGCCAGGCAGTGACACACCTGCTTAAGTAAACATGGACCCGGGTTCCAGCCCCTGGTCCCCACCTGCAGTGGGGAAGCTTCACAAGTGATGAAGCAGGATTGCAGGTGTCTGTCTCGTCCTCCCTATCTCCCCCTTCCCTCTCGATTTTTCTCTCTGTCCTGTCAAAAATAGGAAAGAAAAAAACCACAAAAATGGCTTCTGGAAGCAGTGGGTTCGTAGTACCATCGCCGAGCTCCGGCCGTCAACCTGGTGGCAGAATAAGTGAGACTTCAGAGCAGTGACGATAGGCGTGTGTGCCTGTTGCGTAGCCTGACCTCAGCAGGTTGCTAACTGCTCCGTTCCTGTGCTGCTGATGGTAGCTAAAACCTGAGACAGCGCCCAAGGAACGCGAGGATGGGCAAGAGAGGTCTCTGGTGGAGCTGCACCTTCGTGTTCGGTCACCCTGTGAAACAGCTGCAGCTCCTTAGACAAAATTTTTATTTATTGGATATAAAGAAACACCTGCACTCCCGCTTCACCACTCGTGAAGCTTTCCCCCTGCAGGTGAGAACCAGGGGCTTGAACCTGGGTCGTTGTGCATCGTACTGTGTGCGCTCCACGAGGTGCGCCACCATCTGGTCCCTTTTTTAGACAATTTAAGGAAAACAGTCTAATGAATGGAACAATCCAGTCCTCTCTGCAGCCCCCACACCCTGCCCCACAGAGCGCTTTCTGGATTTACTGGGTTGGGGTTCAGAAAGGCCTGCATGGCTGGGCGTGTGGATCAACCTGTCAATGTCCGTGTCCAGTGGAGAAGCAATGACAGAAGCCGGACCTTCAGTCTGCACCCCATAAGGATCTTTGGTCCAGACTCCCAGAGAGAGAAAGAACAGGGAAGCTTCCAGTGGAGGGGACGGGACATTCTGGTGGTGGGAATTCTATGGAATTGTACCTCTCTTACCCCACAATCTTGCCAGTCATTATTAAATAAAATAATGGTTTCTTTACCTACAGACTTCCCATTCTAAATAGGAGACCTTTAGATCTAGTATTTATCTCAGATGCCAAGTGTTTGCTTTTAAAAATATTTTATTTATTGTTGGATAGAAACTGAGGTGGGGGAGTTGAGCAGTAGTGCAGCGGGTTAAGCGCACTTGACAGACACCTGCAGAGCTGCTTCACCGCCTGCGAAGCGACTCCCCTGCAGGTAGAGAGCCGGGGGCTCGAACCGGGATCCTTACGTCGGTCCTTGTGCTTCGCACCGCCCGCCTCCCCATTTTTTATTTATAAAAAGGAAACACTGACAAGAACCACAGGATATTTTTTTACCAGAGCACTGCTCATCTCTGGCTTATAATGGTGCAGGGGATCGAACCTGGGACTTTGGAGGGCCAGGCCTAATTTCTCTGAGCAGAACAGATCTTCTATTCAATAAACCTCTTTGTAAATGTCCAAGAAAGCTGTGAATATAATTTGTGAACTAAGTACTGAGAGATTATTTGTATATTACCCAGGACAGAAGGGTAAAATTTATGACAATAGAGGAGGTCTTTTTTTTTTTTTTTTGTCATTGGCTTTCTTGCTGTTTTCTAAGTGATTCTATTTCCAGAGATTCTAGTGAATATCAGACTAGAACATTTTATTGAAACAAAATACATCATTTACAAGCCAGATCATGAGGTGCCCCTAAATTTGTTTTTCTGATCAAATGCACCTAGAAAACAGCCAAATATATTATGCATTAGTATTTGCTGTCATACAAGAGATCAATATAAATTTATTGGGTGGAAACTGGGGAGGGAGCAAGAAGACGGGGAGCTTCTGTACTGTTCTGCCACGTTCACAGAAGCGCAAAGTAGGGCTAAACGCTTCAGCCCGCATGGAAGACGTCATGTTCTGAGGACGGTCGGACGAGCCGGCTGCTGGGCAGCTGTGAGTGGAGACGCCCCTCTGCCAGGAAGTCACTTCCTGTCCAGGTTAGAGGGGCACTTCTTGGGGTACAGTCTCAGGTTCTGTTTACTTTCCCATCGCTGCAGTGCAGACTGTGTGGTGACGACATCGTGGTTTTTATCCTGATCCTGGAGGGAAGGAAACACAGCCGTCACTTTCCAAACCTACTGCACAGCTTACAGGCCTAGTACTTTTAATACAATTTTGAAAATTATTTATTGGATAGAAACATCCAAGAATTGAGAGGGAAGGAGGAGATAGAGAGACAGACACCTGCTTCACCACTCGTGAAGTCTTCCCCCTGCAGGTGGGGACGGGGGCTCCAACCAGGGTCCTGTGTGCTGTGATGTGTGCACTTAACCAGGTGTGCGACTGCCTAGCCCCCAGGCGATGATGATGATGATGATGATGATGATTATGCCTCCAGGGTTATTGCTGGGGCTTGGTGCTGACACTAGAAATCCACCACTCTTGGTGGCCATTTTTTTCCCTTTTCATTCAATATAGCAGAGAGAAATTGAGAGGGGAGGGGAGACAGTGAGAGAGAGAGAGACACCTATAGCTTTGCTTCACTGCTGGTGAAGCTTCCCCCTGAAGGTGGGGAGCTGGGGGCTTGAACCCGGGTCCTCGCGCAGGTCCTTGTACTTAATGCTATACGTGCTCAAGCCAGGGCGCCACCGCCTGGCCCCTGGAGCTATTATTTTCAAACACATATTAGAACTAGAGTTTGTTGTTTTCTCACAGCAGTAACCTGCAGAGGCGAGCAGAGTGAGTACCGGGGTGTAGAGAGTCTGTGCTGAGCCGTCTAGAGGACAGGCCCGAGGCTGTTGAGGACACAGGTGTGCAGCCTACCTCTTCCTGCCACCTGTCTTCCCGGGGAAGCCTCTGCAGCCGGTTCTTCGACAGCTCAAGCTGGAGGCCGTCGAACCTGCACTTGAACCATCGGTGAGCCTCTTCCAGATTTGCTGTTATCTGAGCTCACAGGCGTCGCCAGGAGTCACGGGGGAAAGAAAGAGTTAGGTGTCTGAATTAGCTCTCAACTTTTACTTGGCCAGCTGACAGCCGTATCACTGTGCACCTTAAGTTTAAATAGATTTTCCCTTCTGCTCCCCATGAAGACCTTTGGTCCGTACCCCCAGGGGGCGGAGGGGGTGGGACAGGGAGCCCTGGCGGCGGGAACCGGGTGGGACTGTACCCCTCTTGCCTTACAGTCTTGTCCATCATTCTTCAATCACTAAAAACTAGCTCCTGAAAAATCAGTTACTTAAAAAAGATAGACAGTGGCACACCCACTTGAGCACACGCTAGCCACCAGGCTTCAGGAGTGTGGAGCAGGGCTGAGCAGGTGTCTCCTTTCTCCCTGGCTATGTCCTCTTGCCCTCTTTCAACACTGTCTGTACTTTTATATATTTGCCCTTTTCCCCCATGGTCCTGCCTTCTCTTCCTCCCCAAGTCACACCTCCACCCATTACTACACCCAACTGTCTGTCGCCTTTCCCCTCTCTGGGTCCTCATAGGTGTGAGGAGTCTCGTGGGAAGCTTTATAGCTCTGGGTCTGGCTCACCTGTTCTTTTTTTTAATATTTATTTATTTATTCCCTTCTGTTGCCCTTGTTTTATTGTTGTTGTTATTGATGCCATTGTTGTTGGATAGGACAGAGAGAAACGGAGAGAGGAGGGGCAGACAGAGGGGGGGAGAGAAAGACAGACACCTGCAGACCTGCTTCACCGCCTGGGAAGCGACTCCCCTGCAGGTGGGGAGCCGGGGGCTCGAACCGGGATCCTTACGCCGGTCCTTGCGCTTTGCGCCACGTGCGCTTACCCGCTGCGCTGCCGCCACCTCCCTGGCTCACCTGTTCTGACTCCACACTGGCTTCTTTCAGCTTATTCTCTGTCGCCTCTTTGCATCTCCTCAAGTGTCTTACAGTTTCTTCTAATTCCTAAAAACATCATAACATGTATTTTTACAAAATCCCAATGTGCCATATGGAACAAAAAAAGGACTATAATAAATAGGCAATCGAATTATTTTGACTTGTGGGTTTTCCTGAGAAAAACATTAATATTCTTTCCAGAACTGAAGGAATATTTTTAAATTGTTTTTAATTTTTTAATTATCTTTATTTATTAGATAGAGATAGCCAGAAATTGAGAGGAAGGAGGTGATAAAGAGAAAAAGAGACAGAGAGACACCTGCAGCCCTGCTTCACCACTCGTGAAGCTTTCCCCCCGCAGGTGGGGCTGGGGGCTTGAACCTGGGTCCTCGCCCACTGTCACGTGTGCCTAACCAGGTGCGCCACCACCGGCCCCCTAACAAATCCTTAATGAGATACAGAACCGAAGAGTCACTCCAGTAGCTTGATGCCAGGGACGGAGCCCAGGCTGGTGCTGTACCTGCTGCCCCACCCAGGGTCACAGCCAGAGAATACTTTGCACAGCAGACACTATGTTAGAAGGTAGGAGCTCAGTCTCTTGAAATATGTCTGCGGTGAAGTAACGTTCTCCTTCTTATCAGGCTGAGCACTCTACTTCCTCTGTTAAAGATATTTACTGGGTAGAGAGAAAGAAATGGGGAGAGAAGGGCAGGTGGGGAGACAGAGAGACACCCGCAGTCCTCCACTGCTTGTGAAGCTTCCCTGCAGCTGGGGACCAGGGGCTTGAACCAGGTTCTCACAGGGGGCAACGTGAACTTCAGTCTGTGTGCCACTGCCCAGCCCTGAGGGACAGGATTCTTTATTTGAAGAAATAGTAGCTAAGAATGTTCCCAAACTGGAGGAGTTAAACAATCACTTCCGCGAAGCTCTAAGAGTTGCAAACCAAACACATCTGAACTGAAACGCGGCAACACTGAGACACATAATTAAAACCTCAGTGATCAAGAATTCTAAAAGCAGTGAGAAAAAAAAGAGTTTGCCTACAAGGGAATCTCAGTAAGACTGTTAGCTGGTTTCTCATGAGGAACCCTAAAAGCCAGAAAAGACTGGCGTATATTTAGTCTTGAATGGAATATTGGTACCCTGGTGGTGAATTTGGCGTGGTGACTTAAAGACTTGTGAAACTGGAATTCTTTTTTTTTTAATTGACTCACCTTTTCTTTTATTTATTTATCTATTTATTTTCCCTTTTTTGTTGCCCTTGTTTTTTATTATTGTTGTAGTTATTGTTATTGTTATTATTGATGTCGTCATCGTTGAATAGGACAGAGAGAAATGGAGAGAGGAGGGAAGACGGGGAGAGAAGACCTGCTTCACCGCCTGTGAAGTGACCCCCCCCTGCAGGTGGGAAGCCGGGGGCTCGAACCGAGATCCTTATGTGGGTCACTTGCGCTTCACGCCACGTGTGCTTAACCCACTGCGCGACCGCCTGACTCCCAAAACTGAAATTCTAAACATTCATAGTCTAGTGAACCAAGGTCACCACAAAAACAAAGAAAAAATATTAAGTTGCAAATGGAGACCACGTGCCAAAGAGTGAAGCCCTTGAGCTCCTTGCTGGCTGGGGACTAGCAGGATGAAGGCCAACAGCTGGCAAAGAGAAAGAGAGGGGGGGGGGGAGGGAGGGAGAGAGGGAGCAAGAGAGAGAGAGAGAGGGAGAAAGAGAAAGAGGAAAGGAAAGGAAAGGAAAGGAAAGGAAAGAAAGAAAGAAAGAAAGAAAGAAAGAAAGAAAGAAAGAAAGAAAGGAAGAAAGGAAGAAAGAAAGAAAGGGAAAGAGAGGAGAAAGAAGAAGAGAGGTCTAGGCCGTACAGATTCGGGCTGTGGAGATGCCACTCGCAGGTGATTCTGAGCCTCTCTCACGAGAACTCACCTGGCATCGGTTCTCCAGTTTCTGCCGGATTTTCCGCTCGGCCTCAAGTCGCAGCTCGTTCTGCTTGTTCTGGGCGGAGGTGTCGTACTGGCTCTTGGCCAGCACCTGCATCTCCTTCTGCAGGTTCGACACTTCAGACACAAACTGCTGGATACTCAGTGACTGGCAGGACATGAGAGAGCTGTGAGCCTCTGTTTTTTGAGCTTTTTCTTAGACTTTTTTTAATTGGATAGGACAAGAAATAAACTGAGAGGGGAGAGGAGACAGACGGCAGAGAGAGGCACGGCAGCCCTGCTTCACCAATTGTGAAGCTCACCCCCTACAGGTGGGGGCCTGGGGCTCGAACCTTGGTCCCTGCGCATGGTGATACAAGAGCGTAACTAGGTGTGCTGCCACCCAGCCCCCAGCTTTTGAGTTATGTAGATATAAGCAGGGTTTGTGGAGGTCACCTACCTGCTCATAGTTTTTTTTCTGATACTGATCCTTAATCAGCTCCATTTGCCTCAATTCTATTTCTATTTGCTGAAAGTAAATGTGGAAATAACAAAAAATGGTCAGTGGAAAACCCGGCTTGTTCTTTCCACCTGCCGGATGAAACAAGGGAGGCCATAGAGAACCTCGCGGGTTGTCAGTCCTGCTGGGCCCTCGCTCTACAAACCCCCAGGAGCAGAGCCTCAGGTTCACAAGACTCTGATGGAGCCCCGGGCGCAGATCTCTCCTGCCTGTGCAATGACTGTCTTCCTGTCCCTGCCCCTCTCCCGCTGCAGTGCTCAGTGACTGTCTCCCTGCCCCTCTCCCGCTGCAGTGCTCAGTGACTGTCTCCCTGTCCCTCTCCCGCTGCAGTGCTCAGTGACTGTCTCCTGCCCCTCTCCCGCTGCAGTGCTCAGTGACTGTCTCCCTGTCCCTCTCCCGCTGCAGTGCTCAGTGACTGTCTCCCTGCCCCTCTCCCGCTGCAGTGCTCAGTGACTGTCTCCCTGCCCCTCTCCCGCTGCAGTGCTCAGTGACTGTCTCCCTGTCCCTCTCCCGCTGCAGTGCTCAGTGACTGTCTTCCTGTCCCTGCCCCTCTCCCGCTGCAGTGCTCAGTGACTATCTCCCTGTCCCTCTCCCGCTGCAGTGCTCAGTGACTGTCTCCCTGCCCCTCTCCTGCTGCAGTGCTCAGTGACTGTCTCCTGCCCCTCTCCCGCTGCAGTGCTCAGTGACTGTCTTCCTGTCCCTGCCCCTCTCCCGCTGCAGTGCTCAGTGACTATCTCCCTGTCCCTCTCCCGCTGCAGTGCTCAGTGACTGTCTCCCTGCCCCTCTCCCGCTGCAGTGCTCAGTGACGGTCTCCCTGTCCCTCTCCCGCTGCAGTGCTCAGTGACTGTCTCCTGTCCCTCTCCCGCTGCAGTGCTCAGTGACGGTCTCCCTGTCCCTCTCCCGCTGCAGTGCTCAGTGACGGTCTCCCTGTCCCTCTCCCGCTGCAGTGCTCAGTGACGGTCTCCCTGTCCCTCTCACGCTGCAGTGCTCAGTGACTGTCTCCTGCCCCTCTCCCGCTGCAGTGCTCAGTGACGGTCTCCCTGTCCCTCTCCCGCTGCAGTGCTCAGTGACTGTCTCCCTGTCCCTCTCCCGCTGCAGTGCTCAGTGACGGTCTCCCTGTCCCTCTCCCGCTGCAGTGCACAGTGAGGGTTTCCCTGCCCCTCTCCCGCTGCAGTGCTCAGTGACTGTCTCCTGTCCCTCTCCCGCTGCAGTGCTCAGTGACTGTCTCCCTGTACCTCTCCCGCTGCAGTGCTCAGTGACTGTCTCCTGTCCCTCTCCCGCTGCAGTGCTCAGTGACTGTCTCCCTGCCCCTCTCCCGCTGCAGTGCTCAGTGACTGTCTCCTGTCCCTCTCCCGCTGCAGTGCTCAGTGACGGTCTCCCTGTCCCTCTCCCGCTGCAGTGCTCAGTGACTGTCTCCCTGCCCCTCTCCCGCTGCAGTGCTCAGTGACTGTCTCCCTGCCCCTCTCCCGCTGCAGTGCTCAGTGACTGTCTCCCTGTCCCTCTCCCGCTGCAGTGCTCAGTGACTGTCTCCCTGTCCCTGCCCCTCTCCCGCTGCAGTGCTCAGTGACTGTCTCCCTGCCCCTCTCCCGCTGCAGTGCTCAGTGACGGTCTCCCTGTCCCTCTCCCGCTGCAGTGCTCAGTGACGGTCTCCCTGTCCCTCTCCCGCTGCAGTGCTCAGTGACTGTCTCCCTGCCCCTCTCCCGCTGCAGTGCTCAGTGACTGTCTCCTGCCCCTCTCCCGCTGCCGTGCTCAGTGACTGTCTCCTGCCCCTCTCCCGCTGCAGTGCTCAGTGACTGTCTCCCTGTCCCTCTCCCGCTGCAGTGCTCAGTGACTGTCTCCCTGCCCCTCTCCCGCTGCAGTGCTCAGTGACTGTCTCCCTGTCCCTCTCCCGCTGCAGTGCTCAGTGACGGTCTCCCTGCCCCTCTCCCGCTGCAGTGCTCAGTGACGGTCTCCCTGCCCCTCTCCCGCTGCAGTGCTCAGTGACGGTCTCCCTGCCCCTCTCCCACTGCAGTGCTCAGTGACGGTCTCCCTGTCCCTCTCCCGCTGCAGTGCACAGTGAGGGTTTCCCTGCCCCTCTCCCGCTGCAGTGCTCAGTGACTGTCTCCTGCCCCTCTCCCGCTGCAGTGCTCAGTGACTGTCTCCCTGCCCCTCTCCCGCTGCAGTGCTCAGTGACTGTCTCCTGTCCCTCTCCCGCTGCAGTGCTCAGTGACTGTCTCCCTGTCCCTCTCCCGCTGCAGTGCTCAGTGACTGTCTCCCTGCCCCTCTCCCGCTGCAGTGCTCAGTGAGGGTCTCCCTGTCCCTCTCCCGCTGCAGTGCTCAGTGACTGTCTCCCTGTCCCTCTCCCGCTGCAGTGCTCAGTGACTGTCTCCCTGCCCCTCTCCCGCTGCAGTGCTCAGTGACTGTCTCCCTGCCCCTCTCCCGCTGCAGTGCTCAGTGACTGTCTCCCTGCCCCTCTCCCGCTGCAGTGCTCAGTGACTGTCTCCCTGTCCCTCTCCCGCTGCAGTGCTCAGTGACTGTCTTCCTGTCCCTGCCCCTCTCCCGCTGCAGTGCTCAGTGACTATCTCCCTGTCCCTCTCCCGCTGCAGTGCTCAGTGACTGTCTCCCTGCCCCTCTCCTGCTGCTGTGCTCAGTGACTGTCTCCTGCCCCTCTCCCGCTGCAGTGCTCAGTGACTGTCTTCCTGTCCCTGCCCCTCTCCCGCTGCAGTGCTCAGTGACTATCTCCCTGTCCCTCTCCCGCTGCAGTGCTCAGTGACTGTCTCCCTGCCCCTCTCCCGCTGCAGTGCTCAGTGACTGTCTCCTGTCCCTCTCCCGCTGCAGTGCTCAGTGACGGTCTCCCTGTCCCTCTCCCGCTGCAGTACTCAGTGACTGTCTCCTGCCCCTCTCCCGCTGCAGTGCTCAGTGACTGTCTCCTGCCCCTCTCCCGCTGCAGTGCTCAGTGACTGTCTCCCTGCCCCTCTCCCGCTGCAGTGCTCAGTGACGGTCTCCCTGTCCCTCTCCCGCTGCAGTGCTCAGTGACGGTCTCCCTGTCCCTCTCCCGCTGCAGTGCTCAGTGACTGTCTCCCTGTCCCTCTCCCGCTGCAGTGCTCAGTGACTGTCTCCTGCCCCTCTCCCGCTGCAGTGCTCAGTGACTGTCTCCTGCCCCTCTCCCGCTGCAGTGCTCAGTGACGGTCTCCCTGCCCCTCTCCCGCTGCAGTGCTCAGTGACTGTCTCCTGCCCCTCTCCCGCTGCAGTGCTCAGTGACTGTCTCCCTGCCCCTCTCCCGCTGCAGTGCTCAGTGACTGTCTCCCTGCCCCTCTCCCGCTGCAATGCTCAGTGACTGTCTCCCTGCCCCTCTCCCGCTGCCGTGCTCAGTGACTATCTCCCTGCCCCTCTCCCGCTGCAGTGCTCAGTGACGGTCTCCCTGTCCCTCTCCCGCTGCAGTGCTCAGTGACTGTCTCCCTGTCCCTCTCCCGCTGCAGTGCTCAGTGACTGTCTCCTGCCCCTCTCCCGCTGCAGTGCTCAGTGACGGTCTCCTGTCTCTCTCCCGCTGCAGTGCTCAGTGACTGTCTCCTGCCCCTCTCCCGCTGCAGTGCTCAGTGACGGTCTCCCTGTCCCTCTCCCGCTGCAGTGCTCAGTGACTGTCTCCTGCCCCTCTCCCGCTGCAGTGCTCAGTGACTGTCTCCCTGCCCCTCTCCCTCTGCAGTGCTCAGTGACTGTCTCCTGTCCCTCTCCCGCTGCAGTGCTCAGTGACTGTCTCCTGCCCCTCTCCCGCTGCAGTGCTCAGTGACGGTCTCCCTGCCCCCTCCCGCTGCAGTGCTCAGTGACTGTCTTCCTGTCCCTGCCCCTCTCCCGCTGCAGTGCTCAGTGACTGTCTCCTGCCCCTCTCCCGCTGCAGTGCTCAGTGACTGTCTCCCTGTCCCTCTCCCGCTGCAGTGCACAGTGAGGGTTTCCCTGCCCCTCTCCCGCTGCAGTGCTCAGTGACGGTCTCCCTGTCCCTCTCCCGCTGCACTGCTCAGTGACTATCTCCCTGTCCCTCTCCCGCTGCAGTGCTCAGTGACTGTCTCCTGTCCCTCTCCCGCTGCAGTGCTCAGTGACGGTCTCCCTGTCCCTCTCCCGCTGCAGTGCTCAGTGACTGTCTCCCTGTCCCTCTCCCGCTGCAGTGCTCAGTGACGGTCTCCCTGTCCCTCTCCCGCTGCAGTGCTCAGTGACTGTCTCCCTGTCCCTCTCCCGCTGCAGTGCTCAGTGACGGTCTCCCTGTCCCTCTCCCGCTGCAGTGCTCAGTGACGGTCTCCCTGTCCCTCTCCCGCTGCAGTGCTCAGTGACTGTCTCCCTGTCCCTCTCACGCTGCAGTGCTCAGTGACTGTCTCCTGCCCCTCTCCCGCTGCAGTGCTCAGTGACGGTCTCCCTGTCCCTCTCCCGCTGCAGTGCTCAGTGACTGTCTCCCTGTCCCTCTCCCGCTGCAGT
The DNA here is from genome assembly GCF_950295315.1 of Erinaceus europaeus. NCBI lineage: Eukaryota > Metazoa > Chordata > Mammalia > Eulipotyphla > Erinaceidae > Erinaceus > Erinaceus europaeus. The sequence goes on from NC_080179.1 coordinate 183,586, forward strand.
GCTCAGTGACGGTCTCCCTGTCCCTCTCCCGCTGCAGTGCTCAGTGACTGTCTCCCTGTCCCTCTCCCGCTGCAGTGCTCAGTGACTGTCTCCTGTCCCTCTCCCGCTGCAGTGCTCAATGACTGTCTCCCTGCCCCTCTCCCGCTGCAGTGCTCAGTGACTGTCTCCTGTCCCTCTCCCGCTGCAGTGCTCAGTGACGGTCTCCCTGTCCCTCTCCCGCTGCAGTGCTCAGTGACTGTCTCCCTGCCCCTCTCCCGCTGCAGTGCTCAGTGACTGTCTCCCTGCCCCTCTCCCGCTGCAGTGCTCAGTGACTGTCTCCCTGTCCCTCTCCCGCTGCAGTGCTCAGTGACTGTCTCCCTGTCCCTGCCCCTATCCCGCTGCAGTGCTCAGTGACTGTCTCCCTGCCCCTCTCCCGCTGCAGTGCTCAGTGACTGTCTCCCTGTCCCTCTCCCGCTGCAGTGCTCAGTGACGGTCTCCCTGTCCCTCTCCCGCTGCAGTGCTCAGTGACGGTCTCCCTGTCCCTCTCCCGCTGCAGTGCTCAGTGACTGTCTCCCTGCCCCTCTCCCGCTGCAGTGCTCAGTGACTGTCTCCTGCCCCTCTCCCGCTGCCGTGCTCAGTGACTGTCTCCTGCCCCTCTCCCGCTGCAGTGCTCAGTGACTGTCTCCCTGTCCCTCTCCCGCTGCAGTGCTCAGTGACTGTCTCCCTGTCCCTCTCCCGCTGCAGTGCTCAGTGACTGTCTCCTGCCCCTCTCCCGCTGCAGTGCTCAGTGACTGTCTCCCTGCCCCTCTCCCGCTGCAGTGCTCAGTGACTGTCTCCCTGTCCCTCTCCCGCTGCAGTGCTCAGTGACTGTCTCCTGCCCCTCTCCCGCTGCAGTGCTCAGTGACTGTCTCCCTGCCCCTCTCCCGCTGCAGTGCTCAGTGACTGTCTCCCTGCCCCTCTCCCGCTGCAGTGCTCAGTGACTGTCTCCCTGTCCCTCTCCCGCTGCAGTGCTCAGTGACTGTCTCCTGTCTCTCTCCCGCTGCAGTGCTCAGTGACTGTCTCCCTGTCCCTCTCCCGCTGCAGTGCTCAGTGACTGTCTCCCTGTCCCTCTCCCGCTGCAGTGCTCAGTGACTGTCTCCCTGTCCCTCTCCCGCTGCAGTGCACAGTGAGGGTTTCCCTGCCCCTCTCCCGCTGCAGTGCTCAGTGAGGGTTTCCCTGCCCCTCTCCCGCTGCAGTGCTCAGTGACGGTCTCCCTGTCCCTCTCCCGCTGCAGTGCTCAGTGACTATCTCCCTGTCCCTCTCCCGCTGCAGTGCTCAGTGACTGTCTCCTGCCCCTCTCCCGCTGCAGTGCTCAGTGACTGTCTCCCTGTCCCTCTCCCGCTGCAGTGCTCAGTGACTATCTCCCTGTCCCTCTCCCGCTGCAGTGCTCAGTGACTGTCTCCTGCCCCTCTCCCGCTGCAGTGCTCAGTGACTGTCTCCCTGTCCCTCTCCCGCTGCAGTGCTCAGTGACGGTCTCCCTGCCCCTCTCCCGCTGCAGTGCTCAGTGACTGTCTCCTGCCCCTCTCCCGCTGCAGTGCTCAGTGACTGTCTCCCTGTCCCTCTCCCGCTGCAGTGCTCAGTGACTGTCTCCCTGCCCCTCTCCCGCTGCAGTGCTCAGTGACTGTCTCCTGCCCCTCTCCCGCTGCAGTGCTCAGTGACTGTCTCCCTGTCCCTCTCCCGCTGCAGTGCTCAGTGACGGTCTCCCTGTCCCTCTCCCGCTGCAGTGCTCAGTGACTGTCTCCCTGTCCCTCTCCCGCTGCAGTGCTCAGTGACTGTCTCCTGCCCCTCTCCCGCTGCAGTGCTCAGTGACTGTCTCCTGTCCCTCTCCCGCTGCAGTGCTCAGTGACTGTCTCCCTGCCCCTCTCCCGCTGCAGTGCTCAGTGACTGTCTCCTGCCCCTCTCCCGCTGCAGTGCTCAGTGACTGTCTCCCTGCCCCCTCCCGCTGCAGTGCTCAGTGACTGTCTCCTGTCCCTCTCCCGCTGCAGTGCTCAGTGACTGTCTCCCTGCCCCCTCCCGCTGCAGTGCTCAGTGACTGTCTCCCTGCCCCTCTCCCGCTGCAGTGCTCAGTGACTGTCTCCTGTCCCTCTCCCGCTGCAGTGCTCAGTGACTGTCTCCCTGCCCCCTCCCGCTGCAGTGCACAGTGAGGGTTTCCCTGCCCCTGCCTGCCGGTCGGGCCGCATCAATACCAGGGAACCAAGGGTATCGAGGCTCCCCAAACAACCTTCATCCGCTCTATATTCTGAACACTGTTCGACTTAGTGGACAAGTGCAGCTTGATTTGAGCCTTCTGGTTCTTTATTTTCTCCTTGTTGCTGCTCAGCGTCTTCTCCTGCTCTGTCAGTTTCTGCCGCAGCTCCCGGTTAGTGCGGGACACCTCCACGGACCTGGTGTTGGCTTCGTCCAGAGCTTTCTTCAGCTGTGGAACACAAAGAGGCATTACAGCTGTTTTGCTTATCACTGAGCACGGGAAGCAAGAGGAGCCGGGGTGTCGTGGACGCCCGCTGAAAAGTGCCCTCCACCACGCACAAAGGCCAGGGAGGAAGGGGAGCTTCACTGGTGTGGGCGGCTGTGGGTCCCTCCTCTCACTCTCTGTCTGGGAAGAAGGTAAAGTGGGCTCACACAGGTGCAAAGCCCCGGTACCACTCCTGTGGGGAAAAAAAGCTTATGTTTTATTGTTGAAGTTCTGATCCCAGTTTTTTTGGTATTTGCTGTTAGCAGAAATTCTACTGATTCCCCAGCTCCTCCATGTTTAGTGCATGTCAGGGCTGCTGACAGGTGCCAGGATGTGAGGCTCCAGGCAGGAGTGTGAGGAGAGCCAGGGAGTTACACTGGCAGCCCAAGGCGAGACGCTACAACGTGCATCTCTGTGCCGGGCCTCGGGCTCCTGCCTCAAGGGGGTGGGGTCTGCAGCAACAGAGTGACCTGAGTCTTTCCTGAGCCTCAGAATTGCACTGGATAATGACACCGACAGAGACTACTGTCATCAAGGTTTAACATGCTGTTGATGTCTCCCCACTCTGAAAGTCATTTGTTCCATGACAATTGCTTCTGGATTGTTTTTACCTAAAACATGTTTGATCTCCATGTTCCTTTCGATGTGCTGTGCTCTTTTTAAAAACTCTCAGTTTTTTTTAAAAAAACTGTCTTTACTGAATAGAGACAGCCAGAAATTGAGAGGGAAGCGGGAGACAGAGAGGGAAGGAGACAGAGAGACACCTGCAGACCTGCTTCACCACTTGCAGAGCTTTCCCTGTGCTGCTGAGAGGGGGGCTCGAACTCAGGTCTTTGCACACTGTAACGTGCTCTCAACCAGGTGCACCTCCACCCAGCCCCGATGTTGTGGCTTTGCGGCGGGGGGACGTGGAAGAGAGAAAAAGGAAAATCTGGGCGGAGAGGGAACACAATCCTTTATTCAGGGTCGGGTCAGAGCGCAGTGGTTCAGGCCATGTGGAGCTAGCCCAAAAATGGCTGTCCCCGCTACCCACACCACCCTTCCGTCCCCCAGGTAAAAAACCGGGCCAGAGATAGGTAGAGAGAGAGAGAGAGAGAGAGAGAGAGAGGAGGGGGGAGACGGGGGAGGGGAGAAAGAGGAGAGAGAGAGAGGGGAGAGAGAGGGAGGGAGAGGGAGGGGGGGGAGAGAGAGAGAGAGAAAGTAAGAGGGCTTTATAGGTCAACACCCAGGAGTGATGTGTCGGGACAGGATTGGTTGGGAGAGGCACTTGAAAATATCACAGGAAGTGGCAAAACCTGAGGGCAAATTCTGCATCTGCATAATTCCCCAACACAATGTGATGTGTTTTATTTATTTTTTAAAATATTTTTACTATTAAATAGAGTCAAGCTGAGAGGGGAGGGAGAGGCAGAGAGACACCTGCAGCCCTGCTTCACCACTTGTGAAGCTTCCTCCCTGCAGGTGGGGACCGGGGGCTTGAACCCGGGTCCTTGAGCACTATGATGCATGCACTTAACCAGGTGCAGCACTGCCTGGCCCCCCACGATGTGATTCTATCAGGAAATACTCTGCCTGAGTTCTGATCGGGACACAGCTGGCATTCTCCCATCTGCAGGCGTGCTCTATCAGGAAATACTCTGCCGTGAGTTCTGATCGGGACACAGCTGGCATTCTCCCATCTGCAGGCGTGCAGGTGCTGCACTCAAGGCTGAAGTTATTTTCTCTCAACTCTGGGCTATTTCGGATCTCAGGGTCCTGGCATATGCCTCAGACTCTCCTACTCATGTGTGAGCCATATTTGACTTATACTAAGAACAGTACAAATAGTCTGTTTTCTGACGCCAAGCCTTGGCACCTGTGTGAGTTCAGCACTCCTGGCAGACTTTCGTTCCCTTTTAAGTTCAGACAGAGCCGGGGAAGGGAGGGGACACTGTGGCTCTGCTCCCTCAAGGCGCCAGGAGCTTGCAACCGGGTCTTCAGATAGAGTGGTGCGCAGCTCCACGGCCGCGGGGTCTCCTGGCCACTGGACCGCCGTTTTCAGGAAGGAGGGCACCAGAGCACGCACAGGACCCACATTGGAGCCCGGCCGCCAGATGGCAACATCACCCGAAGGGAGGCTTCACGAGTGGTGAAGCAGTGCTGTGCTTCTCCCCTTCCTCTCTCTCTCCCTCCATCTGAAACAAATACATAAAAAATAGTCTGCTGGGAGGGGCAGAGCTGTGCGGGACAACACTCGGCTTGGTGCGTGAAGCAGTGGCGCTGGTGGAACAGATGCGGAGCTACAGGTGAGTAAGCGGCAGACCTTTTCCAGGGTGGGTGTTCAACACAACTATGTTCAGCGTGTGCTTCTTCGGCTCCATTGTGTCTGTGCCGGCCACCAGGCCGGTGGTGGGGAGGCTAGAGAAACACTTCAGCAGGCAGAGTGCACGCCGTACAAGCCCGTGGTCCTGCTTCTCTCACGTGATACTACTGCCTGACGGGGGTGATCAGCTCCTAAGCCGTGGGATCATCTTCCCAGAACTGCACAGACTCACAGACGGGTAGGTCTGCCTCGCTAGTGACACAGTGGCTGTGTCATGCCGCACTGCTGTGCTAACCAGCTGTCTCTCGCGACCTCATAGCTGGAGGGGAGAAAATGAGTCAGGTCGCAGTTCATCATAAGAACCCGCTAGCTCTCGGCTGTCCATGCCTGTGATTTGTAATACCTTTTAAAGAGCTAACTTGTCTGGTGGAAAACAGCTCAGTGACTATTAAAGTCATTTTATCTTTCCCTCCCCCTAGCGTGCCCTAAATCCACGTATTTGAATTTTAAGAGGCGCCGGTATGTCAGAAGATATGGCTGGAATCATCAGCATGTCAAGGGATGAAGTGCAGATCACTGGTGGCGTTCTGTCTGTCTGTCTGTACTGGCTCAGCCCCTTACACCCCGACCTCACCTCATGTCAATGTTGGTCTTTTTTTTTTTATTCCCCAAAATTCTTTTTTAAAAATCAGTTAATTTATTAGATAGAAACAGGAAAAAAATTGAGAGGGGAGGAGAAGATAGGAGAGGGACAGAGAGACACCCGCAGCCCTGCTTCACCACTCATGAAGCTTTCTCCTTGCAGGTGGGGCTCGAACCTGGGCCCTTACGCACCACCGTGTGTGCGCTCAACCAGGTGTGCCACCGCCTGGGCTCAGCGTTGGCCGTTCGTTGCCCTGCAAGCAGCTACTTGTTGGATGCTGCACCGCCTCAAGCGTACTGCTGGCCCTGTGACAGACACTGCCTTCCACAGACAGACTTCCAGTTCAGCCTCAACTCTGCAGACAGCTGACTCAGCTCAGGAAGTATTCCAAACAGCTACCCTGATTTATGGTCGCTACTTGTTCCCAGCTTTATGTGATTTGGTAGGACAGAGAGTGACAGAGGAAGGAGACGGACAGGGAAAGAGGAGCGCAGCCCTGCTTTAACACTGTGAGACCCCCGCAGGTGGGGACCAGGGGCTCGAAGCCGGGCCCTTGCTCGTGTGCGCTTGACCAGCTGTGCCACCGCCCGGCCCCCCCTTGGTTTTTTCTTTTCTGTTTTGTTAACTTTAATTTCAGGGCACTTTTTTTTTGTTTTGCAGTATTTGATGCTTACTGTATTTACATATTTATATACACACTGTAATTTAGGATGTGTGATACAAATAACTGGTTTGTGAATGGTGTCTATCAACTACAAGATGCACCAAGTCCACAAAGCAGACACAAGAGTTGGGTCTGAGTTCTTCCCTCTTCCTGGACAATGACAGCACTGGCTGACTCTAACCGCGTCTTTGGTGTAACCGTCTCCATTTTCAGCGGAGCTACTCTGTGGTCCCGACGGGCTAATGCCCCTATTTCCTAAGCCTGTCAGCAGCTTCTCTTCTGTCTTACCTACTTCCGGCTTTCGATGGGCTTCCCCGCACCGTGAGTGCATTGTACCCCCCCCCCCCCCCAGTTCTGCTGTGTTTCACTCCTACCTCCCAGCCTGCACCCAGGTCACCTGGGAAGCACCTGAGCGACTTCTCAGCTCTGATAAGGCAGATCTGGGCCCGGGAGACAGCTCACCTGGCGGAGGGCTTGCTCTGCCAAGTGTGAGGACCCAGGCACCGCAGCAGGTGGGGTGCCGCAGTCTCTGCCACTCCTTCCCCCAGTCTCAAGACAGAAGCTTAAAGCAGGCCTGGGAGCAGAGAGGCTGTGAGTGCGAGGCCCCGGGCACTCAGTGAAACAAAGCAGGTGATAAGGGTGAGGACAAGGCAAGTCCTTTCCCCTGCCCCCATCTCGCTCCTCTTACAGGATGGAGCAGAACCACCGGCCAGTCCTGCCCTCTCCTCAAGCTTTTCTCTTCTCTCCCCAGACCGGCTTGAACAAACTTTCCCTTACCTCGACTTCCTTCACGGCTGTCCCCAGCTCTCAGCTACCCAAGGAAGATCTCCCAGGCTTCCCTTGTTTCACATAAAGGGCTGTGATCAGAGTTACGCCAGGGGGTCTCTTTCACCCGTAACGTGGGCCGTGTATTTTACACGTGGCTCTCTGAAGGAGGGTGCTAGTTCAGTGAGCAGAGGAAACAGGAGAGCTGAGGTTACCAGATGCCAGTCTCCTTACTCTCCCCTCTGACTCGGTCATAACTTTGACAGGAAAGGCCCCACCCCTTCACGTATCCGAAAGGCAAGCTGGGAGCCTGTGGGGGCCCTGCAGCTGGCGGGCCACTGGAAAGCACCAGGGCTTCTGGCCTCACCTCACTCACTTCCCGCTGGGCCGCTTTCTTTGCAGTTTCCCTCTCAGTCTGGAACTGCTTCCTGAGAGCCTCTATGCGTTCAGCGTGCAGCTCTGCCTCCACTTTGGACTCTTCCGCCATCCGCTCTCTGTTTTGAAGACGACACAGCAAATAACATCAACCAGGAGACGACATTAGGAGATAGGAAAGATGTGGAGAAGAATGTGTAAAAATACGCCTATCCGTTACCTAGTCATCTTCCCTAATTTGGAGCTTATTTACATAAATATCTATCTTTTCTTAGTGATTTAATATTGACTGATAAAACTAAGATAATAGGGTATAATCCATACAGCTTCTACCACTAGAGTCCTGTGGCCCGTCCCCTCCGCTGGAAACCGCAGTGGTTCTCCCAGGCCACCTGTCTGGGCTGATTCTGTAACTGTCCACATATCTATCTATATCTATCCATATTTTCCATTTTCCCAGCAGTCCTGCCTTCACTTCCTTTCTAGTTCATCCCTATGCCTATTACTGCTTCCAAGGGTCTCCCCTTTCTTCTTCTGTCTCAGAGAAGGGAAACCCTGCCTGGGCTTCCTCTGCTGTTTTACAGGTTTGCTTTCTTCTCGTTGACGGCATGAAAACAAGATTCCTGATGGTCAAATGGAAGTTCAGAGCCTTCTGGTTTACCTCCCCTATTGCTCACCCCTCTGGGAGCAGGGACCAGATTCTCTATGGGGAACAGAAGGTGGGAGTTCTGGCTTCTGTCATTGCTTCTCCACTGGACACTGGCATTGGCAAAGTTTTTAACTATACTTTTATTCTTTTTAAAAAATACTTTATTTATTTATTCATGAGAAAGAGGAAGAGAGAAAGAACCAGACATCACTCTGGTACATGTGCTGCCGGGGACTGAACTCAGGACCTCGCTCCTGAGAGTCCAGTGCTTTATCCACTGCGCCACCTCCCGGACCACCTGTTTATTTTATTCTAATGAGAGAGATACACAGAGAGAGAGATACGGAGAGAAAGACTAGAGCCCTGCTAAGCTCTGGCTTATGCTGCAGCTGGGGATTAAACCTGGGATCTTGGAGCCTCAGGCATGAAAATCTTTTGCAGAACCATTATGCTGTCTTCCCAGCCCCTTACCTACATATGTTTTAAAAGCCAAAAAAATTGTTGAATATAAAAAGATCCAACCAAAAGTACATCAGACATTCTCTTTAGCCACCACTCATCCTGAACCAGCAATATTTCATCAGAATATAAACCTGTACATTCCTCCACACCAACATGTCACTAACTCGAAGGAAAAGAGAGTCTGTACACTGTGTCTCCTCAGGCATCCTCATGGATGGAGTGCTGGGAAGGCCTGGGTCCTACATGCAATGTGGGTTTCTACATGAAATTTTTTTAAATTTATTTCCTTTTTAAGATTTTTTAAATATTTATTTATTTCCTTTTGTTGCCCTTGTTTTATTGTTGTAATTATTATTGTTGTTATTGATGTCCTCATTGATGGTTAGGACAGAGAGAAATGGAGAGAGGAGGGGAAGACAGAGGGGGGGTGTTGGTATGCATGAGACCCCTTCTGTTTCATTTGGTTTAAATCCCCCCTGCTTAACACTATTCTATTTAAATAACCACTGTTAACAAGTCCTACCCTCCCTCCAGGGCATTGGTTCAATCCCCACTGTTTCATGATATGTTTTTGCTCCACCCCTTCTCCTTGTCACACCCTGATCCTCTCCTTGTCACACTCTGATTGTCACCAGTCACTTTTCTCTCCACCCTCTCTATGTCACATCCTGTTTCCACCCTACTTGGGAAGTATATATAAAGACAGCACTGTGAGTTTTAGAGTACTGTACTTGAGTTTAGCTTAGCTCGTCTTAGGTTGTGCTGCGCCCTGCATGAATAAAGAGATACTGCCTACAGTTCAACCATGAGTCCCTGGTCGTCTGTTACCCGCCCGTGAAGCCAGCCCGGCAAAAACAACATAACCGGTCGAAAACAACAGGGGGGAGAGACAGACAGACACCTGCAGATCTGCTTCACCGCCTGTGAAGCGACTCCCCTGCAGGTGGGGAGCCGGGGGCTTGAACCGGGATCCTCATGCCGGTCCTTGCGCTTCTCGCCACCTGCGCTTAACCCGCTGCGCTACCGCCCGACCCCCACCTATATACAATTTAAGATAAAACTCTGGTGGGTGGTTTACTGCACCAGAGTAAAAGGTTCTGGGATGGGTGGGGGGAGGGTTCAGGTCCTGGAACATGATGGCAGAGGAGGACCTAGTCAGGACTGAATTGTCATGTGGGAAACTGGGAAATGTTATGTCTGTACAAACTACTGCATTTGCTGTCAACTGTAAATCACTCCCCAATAAAGAAATTAAAAAAAAAAAAAAAAAACTTTGGTGGCTTGATATGAACTCAGCAGGTCTGACCTGAGCCATCTGGTCAACACTGAGCCAGTGATTTAACATCTGCTCAGCTGGGACCATCCTATCTCTGATTCTTATTTCCATCCGGACGGCTGCTATTCTCCTGAACTGTGTTTCCAAGACACACATAAGCTGACAGAAACGGCCTGACAGACACGTGGACTATGCCTCCCAGTGAATGACTCTGGACACCGGCTCGGCCTTCACGTAAAGAAGAGGCTTCACGGTGCACAGGGACAGGGACAACTACAGGAGGGCCCGCGCGGGCGTGTCCAGGGGCTTCTGCCGCCGCTCAGATGCCTTCCTTGCTGACCAGGCCCTGCTGGGAGGACTCACGGTTTGCGAGCAGCTCTGCCTTCAGTCACCGTGACTCTGCTGCCCTCACCTGAGAGCCTCCAAGCTCTGCCGCTCGGCCTCCTTGTTTTCCAGCTTCTCCTGGATGCGGTCCAGCTTCGTCTGCAGGTGGCTGTTGGTCTGCAGGGCCTGCTCCAGACTCATGGCCAGCTTCCGGCCATCTTCTCTGGCCACTTCCAGAGCAGTCTGCAGGGGCTCCATCTGAAACACACACCTGTCTTCAGTCCTCACTGCAAAGGCTACAGGAGATCCCTCTTACAGTCACTCCTGACACCAACCAAGTGTCCTGGAGACAACAGAGCCTGACATCCCAGATGTCTGGGAAATGCAGACACAAGTGCGTGTGTGTGTTTGTGTGTGTGTGCGTGCATGTGTGTGTGCACGTGTGCGTGTGCGCGAGTGTGCATATGTGTGTGTGTGTGCGCGTGTGTGTGTGTGTGCGCGCGCGTGTGTGAGCACACAGATATCACTTAGGAGATCCTCAGAATGTTGTGTTCTGTTGGTCATGTGAGAGCTTTGGAAAACAGTCAATTATAATTGAAAACCTGAAGACAGCCAACTGGTCCTTCCTGTGGCCTGTTAGTCATTTCCCCAAGTGGCCACAAGTGGCAGCTGTTCCAGAAGTATTCCCTCAGAAAAGCTCACTGGGAGCCGGGCGGTGTTGCAGCGGGTTAAGAGCACGTGGCGCAAAGTGCAAGGACTGGCATAAGGATCCCGGTCTGAGCCCCCGGCTCTCCACGGGCAGGGGAGTCGCTTCACAGGTGGTGAAGCAGGTCTGCAGGTGTTTGTCTTTCTCTCCCCCTCTCTGTCTTCCCCTCCTCTCTCCATTTCTCTCTGTCCTATCTAACAACAATAATAACAATAATGATAAGGGCAACAAAAGGGAAACAAATAAATAAAAACAAGAAAAGCTCACTCTGTGAGTGCCTGTGTAGACACGGCACAGACACAGACGCACATGCTGGGAACCTCAACCTTCCCTCGTTTGGGGTCATCACCAGAGCCTCACAGCTCTGTGCTGGCGTCAGATTCATTTACTTACTTTGGATAGAGACAGAGAGAAGTCGAGAGAGAAAGGGGAGAGGGGGAGAGAGGCACCTGCAGCCCCACCTCCTCACTTGTGAGGCTTTGCCCCATAGATGGGACTGGGGGCTTGAACCCGGGTCCTTAAACCCTGGAACATGTAGCTCCACACCACCGGGTGTGCCACCACCTGTCCCCTCAGCTGTTTCAGATTTAAGGGGGGATGACGCCAGAACACCAGAGCCTCCCTCAGTGCTGTAGTGCTCCACGTGCTGAGCCGGGGCCTGGAGCCTGGGCTGCAAGCAGAGCAAAGCAGGGTCCTCCCCTCCCGTAAGCTGCCTCTCTGGCTCCATGTTACTCAGACTCTGTGTTTGTCTGTTTGTTTGTTTGTTTCCTCCTTAACCTTCTGTAACCACTTGTACAATGACAAATGACAGAAGAGGGGCTGGGCAGTGGCCATGGGGCCGAGCGCACATGTCAGTCACCATGCGCAGGGCAAGCACAGGGACCTGGTTTGAGCCCCCGGTCCCTGCCTCCCCTTTTCATTTCTCTGTCCTGTCAAATAAATAGTCAGGAAAAAAAAGGGGGGGGGGAATGGCCACTGGGGGTGGTGGATTTGTAGTGCAAGCAACAGGTCCCAGCAATAACCATGGTGACACACACACGCACACACACGCAGCAGTTGGACACAATGTAGAGCCCACGGGACAGAGAGAATTGTCCAGTTAGGGTCCCTGCCAATAGGTGACTTACTGGGCCTCTGTGGACCCAATTCCCACCGCCCAGGATGTAACTTCCCAGAACTCAGCCGAGAATGAAAGGAAGCTCATCTGTCTTGTGTCTTTTCAGAGTGGCGATATCGCAGTGGAAGCAGTGTCCCACTGCCGTGTGCGGACACCCGGTGCCCACCTCACTGCTGTGCTGGGCGTCCACGACGAGCATCCTGGCCTGCCACTGGTCCACCTCTGCTTCTAGCTTCTGCACCCGCTGCTGGTTCAGGGCCCTGCCAAAGACAGCACAGAAGGCGTGGTCCCAGCACGGAGTGTGCAATCAGTCTGGCCAGGCCGGCCCACCACACTGGGGAAGGTTAGGTGCTGGGGCATCTTTCGTTCCCTCTGAATGTTGGCCTAGAGCAATGAAGCCCCAGTCAGTCAGTCAGTCCTCTAGGAATGGCCCCATCTGGGAGTTAAGAGCACAGTTCCAGAAAGAATATCTGAATGTGAAGGACAACTACCGGATGACTTCACTCATGCCGTATATAGAGAACTGAGTATGCGAGTGTGAAAACTCAAGATGTTGACCTCTCTCTCACACTGGGGAGAACTAGAGTGACTATGGAGTGTGATGATGACACAGACTTTTGGTGGCAAGAGTGTTAAAAACAAACAAAGAAGCAAACAAAAAACCTCCGGTGGTTATCTCTGGGAGGCTGAAGGGTGGGGATACTGAACTTGGATGCTGGGTGGGGTGTGGAGCTGTGCGCTGCAATCTTACGATCTTGCAACAACTATGGTAACAATAAAAAAGATTTTTAGAAAAGTGGCCTGAGCCTCGGGGGCCAGGAAGGCAAAGCCCTGGCGATCTTGTGGTGAAGGGCACACGAGGAGTGTGGTTTTAGCTGAGACAGGCCCAGTGCAGAAGTCAAGAAACAGACCCACAAACTGGTTACCTAGGAGGAGGGAAGGAGAGAGAGGGGAGAAAGAGAAGGGTAGAAATGTGAGGACTGGCACAACGATCACTACCCTCAGCACCCACTAAGAAAAGCAGTCCTGATCTAAGGGTTAGACACCTGCGGACTGGAAATTCTGTTCTAAACGTATCTTGTGAGTTGGAATGTCTGCCACCTCCTCATGGGTCAGCTTGCCATCAAGGTTTGTTGCCTTGTAGAATCAGAACACCTACTCAGAATCTCACTGTGAACACTACATATTTTTTTAATATTTATTTCCTTTTGTTGCCCTTATTGTTTTATTGTTGTAGATATTGTTATTGGATAGGACAGAGAGAAATGGAGAGAAGAGGGGAAGACAGAGAGAGGAGAGAAAGACAGACACCTGCAGACCTGCTTCACCGCCTGTGAAGCGACTCCCCTGCAGATGGGGAGCCGGGGGCTCGAACCGGGATCCTTACTCTGGTCCTTGTGCTTGAGTGCCACGCATGTGCACTTAACCCGCTGCGCTATCGCCCGACCCTCAACACTAAATATTTTTAATGTGGTGTTGGGAAACAAAACTCGGAGCCTCACACACATGGCACTGTTGAGCCGTCTGGGAGAAAGGAGGGAGAGCAGCACCACCACAGCGCTCCCAGTGCTGCGGCTGGAACCCAGGGCTCTGCACACAGGGCGGCACCACTCCACGGGCAAGCCACCTCCTGGACTCTACAAAAGAGCATGAATCTCGGGGTCGGGCGGTGGCGCAGTGGGTTAAGTGCACGTGGCACAAAGCGCAGGGACCGGTGTAAGGATCCCAGTTCAAGCCCCCGGCTCCCCACCTGCAGGGGAGTCACTTCACGGGCAGTGAAGCAGGTCTGCAGGTGTCTGTCTCTCCATTTCTGTCCTATCCAACAATGACAGCAATAATAACAATAACAACAACAATAAAGCAAGGGCAACAAAAGGGGAAAAAATAGCCTCCAGGAGCAGTGAATTCATCATACAGGCAACAAGCCCCAGTAATAACCCTGGAGCAAAAAAAAATTTTTTCCCTTATTTTTATGAGAAAGACAAATCGAGAGCACCATTCCAAGTTCTGGCCTACATGGTGCCCTGGATTGAAGCTCAGGCCTCAGTCATGCAAGGCCTGCACACTACGCCTGAGCCACCCATCCAGAGCCCCGGCTCTGTGGTCAGTCACACACGCAGGTGTGAAGACAAGCACAGTGAGCAAGGCGCAGGTTCTCCGGCACGCGGGGCCCACCTGCACCGACACGCACACTACGGTGTGTTCCAGGGCCTTACCATCTCCACACCACTGTTCGGTGACTCGGCAAGAAACTCCGTAGTTTGTAAAGCACAAAAAGAAAGGGCTTACTTATAAAAAAGCTAGTTCTCAGAATGACTGATCTGAAATATTTAATCTCGAAATAAAACTAATAAATGGGTGACTAATTAAAACTGAAATAAGCACTAGGCTTCAAATTTCTTGAAGCTAAATTCCATAGACAAGGAGAGGTTGAAATGTCGTAGACAACAGCAAATGAAAATATTATTATTGGGAGTCGGCGGTGGCGCGGCGGGTTAACCGCACGCAGGTGGCGCAAAGCGCAGGGACCGGAGGAAGGATCCCGGTTCCAGCCCCCGGCTCCCCACCTGCAGGGGAGTCGCTTCACAGGCGGTGAAGCAGGTCTGCAGGTGTCTGTCTTTCTATCCCCCTCTCTGCCTTCCCCTCCTCTCTCCATTTCTCTCTGTCCTATCCAGCGACATAAATAACAACAACAATAATATAATAACTACAACAACAATAAAAAAACAAGGGAAACAAAAAGGAAAATAAATATAAATTTTTAAAAAATTATTATTATTATTTACCAGAGCATTGCTTAGCTCTGGATGATGGTGGGCGGGGACTGAACCTGGGATTCTGGAGCCTCAGGCATGAGAATCTCTTTGCAGAACCATGATGCAATCCACCTCTGTCTGTGAAGGTATTATTATCACTGACTTCACAACACACGTGCTCCTTCACATTACTCTGAAATATCAGGATTCTGAAAGTCTTATTTCTGAGTCTAGGTTTCCCTACCTCACTAGTTTAAAAATCCCATTTTACCAGCTTTTCCACAAAAGAATGATATAAGGCGACTTTTTTTTATTACTGCCCACTGTCTTACACCAAAGCAGCAGAAAAGCACAGGTATGAAGACAGGAAGAGGCTCTTACCTTTCCTTCTTGAGGCCTGCAATCTCCGAGTCCCTCCGCCCGAGCTCTATCTGCACTTTTTCCAGGGCGCCCTGCATCTTGCTGTGAGAAGCCAGCACATTCTCCAGCATGACTGTGACCTTGCAGTTGTCTTCCTTAGCCTCCGCCAGCTGGCGCTGGAAGTTCCCCACCTAGCCGTGTGAAGCGAGAAAAGGACACTCAGTCCTCCTGGTCATGCTTCTGCTGAGTCCCTTCACTCCAAGAGCACAGACATCAGGTCCGGGCAGGAGTCTAAGAGGATTGGTTCAAGTATCTTTTTATGTTTCTTCAGTTATTGTGAATCTGAGAAACAGAAAACAAGACTCCAGGTCCCGTGGGCTCCATGGAGAGTTTTCCGGTATTAATGCCGTGTACTAGTGTAATATCACACTTCTCCAGTACTACCAGGCCACCGGATGCTACCAGCTAGAGGGGACCAACAGCTTCTCATACACAGAGGGTCCTGCTCAACCGTTTATGATGAAACAGAAGAGAATACAGCTGAACCCATCCTCAGAATTTTCTAAACGTCTTCTCAGAGTAGAAGCTGTTAAAGCTGGTATAGATCAGTGCACATAATAATACTAAGCACAAAAAGTCAGGTTCGAACCCCTGGTCCCCACCTGCAGCAGGGAAGCTTCATGAGTGGTGAAGCAGGGCTGCAGGCATCTCTGTGTCTCCTCTGCTGTCTCCCCTCCCCTCTCAATTTCTCTCTGTCCTATCCAACAAAATGATGGGAGGAAAAAACAGGGGGAAATGGTCACCAGGAGCTGTGAATTCACAGTGCCTGCACCGAGCCCCAGCAACTGGAGTGATAAAGCTTTGGACTCTCAAGCATGAGGTCCCAAGTTCGATCCCCAGCAGCACATGTGCCAGAGTGATGTCTGGTTCTCTCTCTCCTCCTATCTTTCTCATAAATAAATAAAATCTTAAAAAAAAAAAAAAAAAGAAAAGAAAAAAGTACTGAGTGAGGGAGTCGGGCTGTAGCGCAGCGGGTTAAGCGTAGGTGGCGCAAAGCAAAGGACCGGCATTAAGGATCCCGGTTCGAGCCCCGGCTCCCCACCTGCAGGGGAGTAGCTTCACAGGTGGTGAAGCAGGTCTGCAGGTGTCTATCTTTCTCTCACCCTCTCTGTCTTCCCCTCCTCTCTCCATTTCTCTCTGTCCTATCCAACATCGACAACAACAATAATAACTACAACAATAAAAAAAAACAGCAAGGGCAACAAAAGGGAATAAATAAAATAAAATAAATATTAAAAAAAACTTAAAAAAAAAGAAAAAAGTACTGAGTGAAAATGTACTGTCAAGAAGTTTGGGATATAAGGCTGGGGAGATAGAATAATGGTTATTTTAAAAGGCTTTAAAACCACTTGGAAATATATATGCAACCCATATCTAGGCCCTCGGGAGAGCTATGGTGGTCACTACGGGGGGGGGGGGGGGGGCACAGAACCTTGATGGTGAGAGTGGTGTAGATCTATTCCCTTATTTGAGGCTTGCAAGTCACTATTATTTATTTATTTATTCCCTTTTGTTGCCCTTGTTGTTTTATTGTTGTAGTTATTATTGTTGTTGTTGTTGGATAGGACAGAGAGAAATAGAGAGAGGAGGGGAAGATAGAGAGGGGGAGAGACAGACAGACACCTGCAGACCTGCTTCACCACCTGTGAAGCGACTCCCCTGCAGGTGGGGAGCCGGGGGCTTGAACCAGGATCCTTGTGCCAGTTCTTGCGCTTTGTGCCACGTGCGCTTAACCCGCTGCGCCACCGCCCGACTCCCGCAAGTCACTATTAAATAACTAATGTAAGATGAAAAGTAGGGAAGTAGACAGCACGATGGTTATGCAAAGAGACTCTCATGGCTGCGGCTCCACAATCCCAAGTTCAATCCCCTGCACCACCATAAGCCAGAGCTGCTGAGCAGTGCTGGGGGGAAAAAAAGATGAAAAATAGAAAAATACATAGTGAAATGTGCTCTGTATGGCTCCTATGTTGCTTATGAAGATGAAATGAGCTACTTCTCAATTCTGTTGATAAGCAAAGACTTTGCTCACACAAAGCATCTACAAACACTGTCTTCTCATAGTCTGGTGATGTGTTCACAGGGTTACTGCCCCCAAAGGTATTTTTAGGAAAAGACAGCCCTCTAGTGTAGACACATCTGACTACACTGACATATAAAGTCCTGGGAGAGTGATGCTCTGAACAGACAATGACTTTGATCTGCAGTGGCTGCTTTGTTTATGTGACAGGGAATACAACTTTTATCAGCCCATATCAAAACCTGAATAAAAGCCACAAGAGAAAGCAAGACTTTCATACTTGAGGTTCTAAGCTCCCAGGCTCACCCCCAGCACCACAATAAACCTGAGTTGAGCAAAGCTCTGGTCTCTCTCTGTGTGACTTTCCTCAGTGTCTCTCATTAAAAGAAATGAGATATATATATTAAAGAATTTATTTATTTATGAGAAAGATAGGCAGAGAGAGAAAGAACCAGACGTCACTCTGACACATGTGCTGTGAAGGATTGAACTCAGGACCTTATGCTTGAGAGTCCAGTGCTTTATCCACTGCGCCACCTCCCGGACCACAGAAATTATGTATAAAATATTTTATTTAGTTTATTATTTTAATGAGAAAGCGTAAATACAGAGGGAAAGAGAGAGAGAGAGATACCAGAACACTGCTCAGTTCTGGCTTATGGTGGGGCTGGGGATTGAACCTGGGACCTCAGAGCCTCAGGCTTGAAAGGCTATTGCATAACCATTATGCTGTCTCCCCAGCCCAGAAATGATATATTTTCAAAAGTAGAAAGTTATCATTACTAAAGTCAGATGTGTTTCAAAAGAAACCATTAGCACCTTTACTTTATTATTTTAGGATAGATGGTTAAAAGGGGAAATTTGCATTTTTAGGGGAAAATATTTTGAAAACTTCTAAAGTTGTCCTTTTTAAAAATTATTTATTTATTTATTTATTCCCTTTTGGTGCCCTTGTTGCTAAAGTTGTCTTTTAAGAAAAAAAAAAAAAATCCTCCTCTTGTCAACTCCCTTTCTTTCCTACCAACAGTATCATCAATGACCAGGACTGGGAAGCCTTTCCCAGGACCTTCTCTCAGTAACTACCCAGACCCCATGTCTTGCCTTCTTGTTCTCCCTGTCCTCCATGGCCTCCATGTCTCCTCGCAGCTTCTGACTCTCTTTCAGGGCTGCATCTCGACACTTTACTAACCGTGAGAGTTCCTCTTCATTCTTCTCAAGAATGTATTTCACCTTAGGGACACGCACACAAAAAAAGATAAATGGTTTTGCCAAAGCATAATAAATTAGCAGTTAGATAAAGACAGCAATTTATAAAAGAAAGGGTTTAAATTTGCTTCTTCATTATTGAAAGCAAAACCAGCCTTACTAGCATTCTGAATGAATCATTTCTGTATTTTTATTAGGCTATTTATACCTGGTTGAGTTTTCAGAGTCTTATATAACATTATAGAGAATGGTAAAATAGGCAAACTTTTTTTTATACTAGAGGTTGATGAAAACCAAATCAGATTTAAAATATCTCAATTACTGATCTTTTTGTCCAAAGCAAAAATCATGTTGTAGTAGAGTGATGGTTTCAATCTGCATTGCCAGTTTTTCCTATTTGTGAAGAACCTAGCTTTATTTTTAAAAAAATGTCTTTTGGGAATCTGGCGGTAGTGTGGGTTAAGCGCACATGGTGTGCATAAGGATCCCAGTTCAAGCCCCCGGCTCCCCACCTGCAGGGGAGTCGCTTGACAAGCAGTGAAGCAGGTCTGCAGGTGTCTGTCTTTCTCTCCTCCTCTGTCTCCCCTCCTCTCTCCATTTCTCTCTGTCCTGTCCAACAACAATGACATCAGTAACAACAACAACTACAACAACAATGAAAAACAACAAGGGCAACAAATGGGAAAAATAAATAAATAAATAAATAAAATAAAAATGTATTTTATTTATTTCATGAGAGGTACAGAGGAAAAGAAACAGGAGGGGGTGAGGGGAGACTGAGACCACAGCCCTGCTCAGCTCTGGCTGATGGTGGAGCTTGGGATTGAACCTGAGGCGTCAGAGCCTTGGACATGAAAGTCTTGCAGAACTGTGATGCTGGGAGTCGGGCTGTAGCACAGCAGGTTAAGCGCAGGTGGCACAAAGCACAAGGACCGGCCTAAGGATCCTGGTTCGAGCCCCCGGCTCCCCACCTGCAGGGGAGTCACTTCACAGGCGGTGAAGCAGGTCTGCAGGTGTCTGTCTTTCTCTCCCCCTCTCTGTCTTCCCCGCCTCTCTCCATTTCTCTCTGTCCTATGCAACAACAATGATGACATCAATAACAACAATAACTATAACAATAAAGCAACAAGGGCACAAAAGGGAATAAATAAATAAAAATTTTAAAAAACTGTGATGCTGTCTCCCCAGCCCAATCTTCTTGTTGTTATTCACACCTCCAAACAATGTTATTCTGAATGATTTTCCTCATCACGGCTTAAGTCTGAGTCTCCCTAGAGATCTAACTTACGCTCTTCGCTCACTTACCGAATCCTGATTAAGGTAGTTTGGTGACTCGTTACTTATTAGTGGTCTGGAGGCAAGAATGTCTATTTTACCTTCCAGTCTCCCCTCCATGGTTTTAATGGCATTCAAGAGAGTCTTTAGAGAGATTCGAGAGTCTCCCATTTCCTGCGAAGCTCTCACAGACGGCAGGGCCGATGCAAAGGTCACACGGCGTGTGGAGCTGAGCGCCACACTGGGCAGGAGGCCCGGCGCAGCTCTTTCCTTCCCACTGCTTATTGGAGGCCTGGAGCCGTCTAGAGATTTTGTGGGCACAGACCTCTCTGGAGATCTCCTTTTTCTTGGGGGCATCATCAATTAAGAGTCACAAAATCTGCTACCCTAGTATTATTTCTCAGCACGTGCCCGCCTTTCCTAAAAGAAATGACACAATGTTCTGAATGAAGTCGTGATGGGAAAAAAATGTATTTGCAAATGTGCTTCCTTGCTTCCGGAATGAGAAAATCACATGGTAGACTGCCCAGGGAAGAAGCTGAGCCTAAGGCAATGTCCGTGAGGGAGCGTGTCTGAGGACAGCGAGCCTTCATCAGTCCCGTCCATGCTGGAGCACTGTCAGCAGGGAGACGTTCTAGTTCCCTGGTCACCAGGGCAACACATACACAAACGTGACCCCCAGGCTTAAAGTGATGCCAGGGAGCGTGCGTCTTCATGCCAGGCGCTGAAGGGGACCGCCGTGTCTGTAGCCTTCTGGATTTCCTTCACTGAGTCGTCTCAGTCTGACTCCCTCCATCTGCTTGTTCTCTTCCGAGCACTTGCCAGTTTCTAGTCTGACTGCCAGACCTTTGGTTCGCGTAGACTTCTGAACGTGAGGGGATGTGCCCTCAGTTCTGCTCCACGTCTGTGTGTCTGTTTAGGTTCCAGCACCAGGCAGTTTTGATGCTACTGGCTCTAGTATGTTTTGAGGTCAGGAAGTGTAGTGCCTCCATTCTTGCTCTTTTCTCTCAGACACAACACAATTTTGAAATAAGGAAGTCACAGTAAGCCTTAAGAAGTGTTTGCTTAGGGCAACAGGCGAGCTCTGGCCGACACTCCACTTGGTTTGTCACGGCCCAGGGTGACCTTGGCTTCCCTGCGCTAAACAGAGGAAGCTTTGGTGGCGGGTATCTTCTGCTGTCTATCTGGGGAAAATGCTGGCTCACAACACTGACATCTCCTCAACGACCAACTCTCGGTCACTTCAGAGAGAGGACAAGGGAGAGAGAGAGGGAGAGGAAAAGAAGGAGAGGGAGGGAGGGAAAGAGGGAGAGGGAGGGAGAGAGGGAGAGGGAGGGAGGGAGGGAGAGGGAGAGGAGGAGAAGGGAAGGAAAAGGAAGGAGGGAGAGGGAAGAAGGGAGGGAGATGGAGGGAGGGAGAGAGGGAGGGAGAGGGAGGGAGGGAGAGGGAGAGGAGGAGAAGGGAAGGAAAAGGAAGGAGGGAGAGGGAAGAAGGGAGGGAGATGGAGGGAGGGAGAGAGGGAGGGAGAGGGAAGAAGGGAGGGAGATGGAGGGAGGGAGAGAGGGAGGGAGAGGGAAGAAGGGAGGGAGATGGAGGGAGGGAGAGAGGGAGGGAGAGGGAAGAAGGGAGGGAGATGGAGGGAGGGAGAGAGGGAGGGAGAGGGAGGGAGAGAGGGAGAGGGAGGGAGGAAGAAAGAGAGGGAGAGAAGCCATGGAGGGAGGGAGGGGGAGAGAGAGAGAGAGAGAGAGAGAGAGAGAGAGGGAGGGAGAGGGAGGGAGGAAGAAAGAGAGGGAGAGAAGCCATGGAGGGAGGGAGGGGGTGAGAGAGAGAGAGAGAGAGAGAGAGAGAGAGAGAGAGGGAGGGAGAGGGAGGGAGGAAGAAAGAGAGGGAGAGAAGCCATGGAGGGAGGGAGGGGGAGAGAGAGAGAGAGACAGGGAGGGAGGGAGGGAGAGAGAGAGATTCGCAGCACTTGGATGATGTCCCTGTGCAGAGCACCCTCCTACAGTGCTGGGGCTTCAGCCTGGACCACATGGTCCACCCAGTGAGGTGCCTGTCGTGACCCGACAGGAGTTCGGGACTAGTAGCCCAGGACTGACGTCACCCTGAGGCGGGACACACAGAGAAGAGGAGCTGCAAAGCAGGGACCTGGAGCAGCTGCTCTCTTTGGTCAAGCATCTCAGGGAGGCGCTTCTCCTGGGAACTGAACTCGTGTGACTCCGCCGCCGGCCGGTAAACGTTTAGGACTTCTCCACAGCCATGAGCGACCTCTACCTCACATAGCTGTTTGTGTTGTGGGACTAAACTTTTGATAACTACACTCGGACTTTATGGACCTAGCGTACCCCTGATGATAACTGCTTATTTTGTGTATCTAAAATATATGCCCCATACTTTTGTACTGCCCTTATAAACCTCTCTTTTGCTTTACCTCAAATGAAGCCGCTTATCTGCAGCACCTAGCTAAAAGTTTGTCTTTTATCCAGTTCACCCAAATAAAACCTCTATTGTTTAAACCTGTTCTCAGCTCCCCACTGTGAATCCTTAAGAGCTGAAGCCCTAAGCCCCTTTTAAGTCTCAAGTTACAACACAGCTTCTAAGCCACCCCTTCTAAGTTAAAGTTTCAACAAGGTACTTTGTCAGCCCCTTGAAAATGTCTGTTGACTTGAGTCAAGTGGGAGCTATTTATCTTTCCAGAATGACATGCAGGGCGTGGATACAAACAGCGGTCTCTGAAAGCTAGTCAGCGGGTGAAGGAGTGCTGTTTCCTAGCTTAGTCACACCTGAGAGTATCTGCCTTCCAAAGCCTTGTTCAGCTTGTGCAGATGGTCATTCTGCGAGCTGATCTCGGTGAAAGAATGGAGCTGCTCTTCCAGCTGCTTCACTTGTATCTGGGGGACGAGCACAATAAAAAGGGCTATTAATGAGATTAACACATATATATTCCAAGAGGGAAAAAAACTTTAGTTCTGTAAAATACTAAAGAATCCTGAGGACTTGTAAAAAGCACCCACCAACTGCTTCTAGTCTTGAAGAGAAGGCTAGAAGTGGGTTACACTGAAATGAGACATTTGGTTCCTTTTGGGTGTGGAAACTCCATGCCACACCATTCCTGAGAGCAACAGTGCCTGGCTTATTTACAGGCTACAAGGTGAGGAGGGCGCTTGCCCAGTGCCCTGCATGCTGCCAAGCACGAAGCCATGGTCTGGGCCCCAGAGGCAGAGGGGACGTCCAGCCCATGGGTGACACCAGTGGGGCTGCAGCGCGGTGGAGAGGCAGCCCGGTCTCTCCCTTGTGTCTCTCTTCTGTGTCTCTCCCCTGTGTCTCTCACCCCTGTGTCTCTCTCCCCTGTCTCTCTCCTGTGTCTGTCTCTCTGTGTCTCTCTCCCCTATATGTATCTCTCTGTGTCTCTCTTCCCTGTGTCTGTCTTACCCGTGTCTGTCTGTCCTCTGTCTCTCCCTCTGTGTCTGTCTCTCCTGTGTCTCTCTCTTCTATGTCTGTCTTTCCCCTGTGTCTGTTTCTCCTCTATGTCTGTCTCTCCCTCTGTAAAACTAAGGAACTGAGAATTGACCGTATGGGCTACTCAGTGATATCATGTAATTATGAGAGCCAAGTCCACCCCCTAGAAACATATTAACAAGTGATCATGGTACCTAGTAAAGTATTAAAACATCTAAAAATATATTTGAATTACATATGCATATAATTCAACTTACAAAATTATTATAATTTAAACTTTATTTTATATTAATTAATGTATTAAAGCTTAATATATTTAATATCTTTACTATATTTAAAAATAAAACATTTAATATTATTTAATGTATTTAAAATTTTATGTTATGATTACATAGTAATTACTACAATTTTATATACTGAATAAAAAATAAATATATATAATATACATGTATATATATATATATATATATATAGAGAGAGAGAGAGAGAGAGAGAGAGGGAGAGAGAGAGACAATTGCTCAGCTCTGGTTTATGGTGGTACAACAGAATGAGCCTGGGCTCCAGGAATCTCGGGCCTAAAACCATATGCTGTCTCTCTGGCCCATATTAGAACAATCTTTTTTGCAGGGTGAGTGAGGGGAGGGGAGGCTGGTAGGCTGGGCGTTGGGCGGCGGCACGCCTAGTACAGTGCACGAGTTTCCATGTGCAGGACCCGGCTTTGGGCTCAGTCCCCTGGCCCCCGCCTGCCGGGAAGCTTCATGAGTGCTGCCGCAGGGCTGCACGTGACCCTCTGTCTCCCCTTTCACGTTCTATTTCTCTGTCTCTGACCAGGGATATATAAATATATATATATTTTTTAAATCTTTTTTTGAGGGGGGTATGGGTAACTAGAATGGTCACAGGCACGGCAGAACCTTGAAGGCCTATAGTTTTACTGACAGGATCACAAGAGTCAGATAAACGGGGCTGTTTCATGCTGAATCACACATTTACGTTTGTACACAGAGCTCAGGAGTGGACTCAGGGCATCGTGCATGGAAGGAGGGTACTCCACCATTAAACGGGT
The DNA here is from genome assembly GCF_950295315.1 of Erinaceus europaeus. Taxonomy (NCBI): domain Eukaryota; kingdom Metazoa; phylum Chordata; class Mammalia; order Eulipotyphla; family Erinaceidae; genus Erinaceus; species Erinaceus europaeus. The sequence continues at coordinate 207,538 of NC_080179.1, forward strand.
TCTGGTGAATCACTTTTCACTTTAAATAGAATCAGCACAGGGCGGGGCACCACTAATGTCGACCCAGAAGTCTCACACTGTCTGTCCACATCTTCTTGTCCCCAACACTCATACAAAGAGCAGAACCTGGTGTGTCAGGAACACTTTCACCCAAGGTTTTTATTTATATCGGCTTTTCCTTCTCCCAGTGTCTTTCTCTGTCTCATACCTGTATGGGATAACATCTCTAACTACATACAGCTGCTGAAGATTTCAGGAACTCACAAGGGAGAGCTAGTATTAAGACTTTTAGAGGGGTTGGGTGTGGCCACCTGAGTAAGCTCACATGTTACAGGGCACAAGGACCCGGGTTCAAGACCCTGGTTCCCTCCTGCAGGGGGACGCTTCACAAGTGTTGAAGCAGGGCTGCAGGTGTCTCCCTCTCTATCGCCTCCTTTCTTCTTGATTTCTGGCTGTCTTTATGCAATAAAAAGAGATTTTTTAAAAGCCTGCTTTGGTAAGAAAAAAATATTTAAAAAGGTTTTTGCAGGAGGGCAGAGGTAGACAGCATAACAGTTCTGCAAAGAGACTCTCCGGCCTGAGGCTCCAGAGTCCCAGTCCCCTGCACCACCATTAAACAGAGCTGAGTAGGGCTCTGGTAAAAAAAAAAATCATGAAAACCAATGTGTGTGTGTCACAAAAGAAATCTTTTTTAGTAGCAGAACCCCTCTTTTCACCTTTGCTGCTGCTTGTTGCTCAGCCCCACAGGCTACAGAAGGAGCTCTGGATTTTGGCTTCCTGAAGTCAGCAGCAAAGAGCTGATCATGGCTGCTTCTAAAGGAAGGTTTAGATCCAACAATTATTTTGATTTCGAATATAAACTCTGTGTAGATGAAGAAATCAAGTAAAACGAGCAGATTCTGGCAGAAGATGGTTGCTTTGCATCTCCGCAAGCAAAACACAGCAAACCCCTTACTGCACAGCGCCTCTGAGGACTCAGGCCCGCGGCCTCTGGCCTCTGCGTGCTCGGCAAAGAGCCATGAGGCGCAGGCTGCGTGTCTCCAGCTATAAAGTGCATGGCTTTTACACTCAATTTCTCTGGCAGGGTTTCTGATGTAGGATCTTCAGACTGAAGCAGCCAAGAAGCAAATACTGCTGCCCCTGGGGCCTGCCGTTTCTGTGATCACCAAAGTACAAGCAGACTGCAGAGCTGCCTTGCCAGGAATTCAGTCATCGTCCCACCCTCCAAACAATTAGCATCTATGTTATTTGGGTACATGTGTATCTATATGCACGTTACACACATTTGTTCTTGGCAGCACAATTTGTAATAGCCAAAACCTGGAAGCAACCCAGGTGTCCAACAACAGATGAGTGGCTGAGCAAGTTGTGGTCTAGATACACAATGGAATACTACTCAGCTGTGAAAAATGGTGACTTCACCGTTTTCAGCCGATCTTGGATGGACCTTGAAAAAATCATGTTGAGTGAAATAAGTCAGAAACAGAAGGATGAATATGGGGTGATCTCACTGTCAGGCAGAAGTTGACAAACAAGATCAGAAAAGAAAACACAAGTAGAACCTGAAATGGAATTGGCGTATTGCACCAAAGTAAAAGACTCTGGGGTACCCCTCTATCCTATGGTTTAGTCAATGTCTCCTTTTTATATATTAAAAAATACAGCAGCCTAACAAGTGGCATTAGACACCAGACAGCAAGGCAGACGCCCTCACCAATGAGTTCTGGAACCCCCCTTCCCAGAGCCCTGCCCCACTAGGGAAAGACAGACACAGGCTGGGGGTGTGGGTCCACCTGCCAACACCCATGTCCAGTGGAGAAGCAACTACAGAAGCCAGAACTCCCACCTTCTGTTCCCCATAAAGAATTTTTGTCCATCTTCCCAGAGGGATAAAGAACAGGAGAGCTGAAGGTCAGGAGGTAGCACAGCAGGTTGAGTGCAGATGGTGTGAGGCGCAAGGACCAGCGTAAGGATCCCGGTTCGAGCCCCCAGCTCCCCACCTGCAGGAGAGTCGCTTTACAAGCAGTGAAACAGGTCTGTAGGCGTCTGTCTTTCTCTCCCCCTCTCTGTCTTCCCCTCCTCTCTCCATTTCTCTCTGTCCTATCCAACAACAATGACATCAATAACAATAATAACCATGATAAAACAAGGACAACAAAAGGGAAAATAAATAAAAAGAATAGGGAAGCTTCCAGTGTCTGAAGATCCCGAATCAGAAACCCTGCCAGAAAGACTGAGTGTAAAAGCCGTGCACTGTGTAGCTGGACGCACACCATATGTCTAGCAGAACTTTGCTGAGCGCGCAGAGGGACACAGAACTCTGGTGGTGGGAACTGTGTGGAGCTGTGCCTCTGTTTTCCCACTGTCTTGTCAATCATCATTAAATTACTAATAATTTAAAAAAGAAACACTGAAGAGATAAATTACATAAGTAAAATAAATAAAAAATAAATTAATTAAAACCAGACAAAAACCAGAAGCTAGGATTTCATACCTGCAGCTGTCCGTTCTCGTAGGCCAGCTTGTTTTTACTCTCAGTAACTTGAACCAGAGCCTTTTCCACCTGCTGTCGGGCAATCTGCTAAAGCAAGCACAGACGTCAGTTTCTCTGGGCATGACGATTTTTTTAAAAAATTTATGTATTTATTTATTTATTCATGAGAATGATAGGAGGAGAGAGAGAAAGAGCCAGACATCACTCTGGTACATGTGCTGCCGGGGATTGAACGTGGGACCTCACGGTTGAGAGCCCATTGCTTTATCCACTGCGCCCCCTCCCGGACCACGATGGGATCATTTCTAATGGGCAGTTTCATGTTTCTGCAGTTACCCTAGCCTATGTTTAGAAATGGTTTAGAAGCACAATTTCCTATTGCACTTTCCTTTCAAAGTACTTACACCCTTACTATTTCCTGGTTTTGAAAATTGATTTATTAACATAAGAGAGAGGACAGAGAAAACCAGAGATCACTCTACTACAGTCAATGCAGGAGACTGAACTGGCATTTAAGTCCCAAGTTCTAAGCACTGCTCCACATCTCAGGCTGTGCTGCAGCAGCGACTGTCCCTACTGCTCTTGCTTCCCTCTCCCTGGATGAACTCAGGGCTGGTGTGCAGCTTGCAGGGCAGCTTGGTAAGCACAGTATGCCTCACGCTCCAGAGGGCTGCGCGCAGCTTGGTAAGCACAGTGTGCACGTCCTGTATCCCACCGCAGTGGCTGCTGTGTGACCCACAGGTGGGACAGCTGCTGCTGGATGCAGGTATCTGACCTGAAGTTTCTGTTGTAATGAAACGGAAGCTGCAAAAGACAGCCGTTCAGACAATACGAAATATTCTGGAAAAATACTTTTGAAATGCTGGCACTGATTTTAACTAAGTTTTAAATAGTCAACCTTTTGTTATCTAGAACATACATTTCCAGTGGGCTCTATATTTCACGGATTTACACATTTTTATGATTTCAACAGCCCTGATAGTGAACTTTGTTTTTTCTTTTTTAAAAAATTTTTTATATTTGTTTATTTATTTTCCCTTTTGTTACCCTTGTTGTTTAACATTGTTGTGGTTATTGATGTCGTTGTTGGATAGGACAGAAATGGAGAGAGGAGGGGAAGACAGAGGGGGGGAGAGAAAGACAGACACCTGCAGACCTGCTTCACCGCCTGGGAAGCGACTCCCCTGCAGGTGGGGAGCCGGGGGCTCGAACCGGGATCTTTAAGCCAGCCCCTGCGCTTCACTCCATGTGTGCTTAACCCGCTGTGCTACCGCCCAACTCCCTGTGAACTTTGTTTTTCATGCCATTTCCCCTCAAACTTTGTCAGGAGAAGTAAACATAAAGTACAGTCTTATTTTGGTCAAACTTTGGCGTCACTGGTATTCAGGAGAGTCCTAGGATCTGCGTAGCAGCGACTTCCAGCCTTTGCAGGCAGTGTCAGTAGGAGGCGTGCAGGTGACTCTGACAACTGTCGCCATCAGCTTCAGCATCAGCTGAGGGGTAACAGCCGCTGAAACCGAGGTGGCCAAGAACACAGATTCTTAATCACTCGGCCAACAGGCTGCACTGCTATCATTTGAGTTCAAGACTTGAGACCACACTCACTACTTATGGCTTACATCTGCTCAATCTGTGAGCGGCAGGAGGTGTTTTCAGTCTCCAGAGCCAAAGAACTAGGGTTTTATATCCAACTTCGGTGACATTGACAAAGATGAAAACGTGTGTATGTAGGGGCACAGATACAAACAGACACATTTGTGTGTGAAGTCAGGATCTCATAACGACATACGCAATTTCACCATTCTCAGATTAACTTTTCATTCAGGTAAGAGACAAAGGAGAAAGACAGAGAGACACACAGCACTGGAGTGCCCCCTGGTGCTGTGTGGCTCTCCACCTGGTGCAGGAGTCTGCATCTGTTCTTTGTGCATGGGACGCCAGGTGCCCTGACAGGTAAGCTGTCTCTGGCCTGGGGAAACATAAGAGTTATTTCTCACTATGCCCCACACAGCTGTGACTATTCAGCAGCCATCTCTCTGCCCGTGCCAAGCCCTTTATGCCAAGTATGCTGACTTCAACAAGCTTCCAAGGAAAAGCAAAACCAACACTCCAGACTGGACTGCTACAAGGCAACGCACGATCAGTTGCCCCTCTGTTCAGAATAACGACAGCACAGTTTTCTGCAGGACTGGACACACTAGGTGGAGCAATATGCCCCCATGATAGTTGCCTTGACGAGAACTGGGTCATTTTCCACCTGAGACGTTCCGAGATTAAAGCCTATGGACAAAACTAGTCCAGTAAGAAAAAGTGGGCCAAGGAAATAAACAGTCTGAGATACACATGGCCCACAGACACATGAAAAAATGCTCCACTTGACTTATCATTAAAACTATGCTGAGCTACCATCTACCAGCTGAGAGAAGGGCTTCCGTCAGCAGACTACAGTGAGCTACCATCTCACAGCTGAGAGAAGGGCTTCCATCAGCAGACTACAGTGAGCTACCATCTCACAGCTGAGAGAAGGGCTTCCATCAACAGACTACAGTGAGCTACCATCTCACAGCTGAGAGAAGGGCTTCCGTCAGCAGACTACAGTGAGCTACCATCTCACACCTGAGAGAAGGGCTTCCGTCAGCAGACTACAGTGAGGTACCATCTCACACCTGAGAGAAGGGCTTCCGTCAGCAGACTACAGTGAGCTACCATCTCACACCTGAGAGAAGGGCTTCCGTCAGCAGACTACAGTGAGCTACCATCTCACACCTGAGAGAAGGGCTTCCGTCAGCAGACTACAGTGAGCTACCATCTCACAGCTGAGAGAAGGGCTTCCGTCAGCAGACTACAGTGAGCTACCATCTCACAGCTGAGAGAAGGGCTTCCATCAGCAGACTACAGTGAGCTACCATCTCACAGCTGAGAGAAGGGCTTCCATCAACACACTACAGTGAGCTACCATCTCACACCTGAGAGAAGGGCTTCCATCAACACACTACAGCGAGGTTCCATCACTGTAGGGCTTCCATCAACAAACCAGGAAAGGACAGGTGTCGGAGAGGTTGTGGAGAAAAGGGGCTCTGCTTCACTGCTGGGAATGCAGGCTGGGGCAGTCCTTTTGGAGACTGGTGGAGAGCCCTTAAACAAATAAAAATGGAAGTACCTTATGACCCAGCAACGCCACTCTTAGGCATTTATCCAGTGGACACTCAAACGCTAATTAGAAGGGACACATGCGGGGGTCGGGCGGTGGCGCAGTGGGTTAAGCGCATGTGGCGCAAAGCGCAGGGACCGGCGTAAGGATCCTGGTTCGAGCCCCCGGCTCCCCACCTGTGGGGGAGGGAGTCGCTTCACAGGCGGTGAAGCAGGTCTGCAGGTGTCTGTCTTTCTCTCCCCCTCTCTGTCTTCCCCTCCTCTCTCCATTTCTCTCTGTCCTATCCAACAACGAATTGCGTCAACAAGGGCAATAATAATAACCACAACGAAGCTACAACAAGGGCAACAAAAGGGGGGAAAAATGGCCTCCAGGAGCAGTGGATTCATGGTGCAGGCACCGAGCCCAGCAATAACCCTGGAGGAGGAAAAAAAAAAAGAAGGGACACATGCACCCCATGTTCATAGCTCTCCTTCCCTCTGTTCTAGCCAATAAAATGGAAAAATAAAAATAAAAATGGCCACAGAAATCAGTGGATGTGTAGTGCTGGTACTGAGCCCCAGCGATAGCCCTGAGGGAAAAAAAAGTTGAGCAGCTTTTGGGCTTGGACAGTACTTGGACAGGAGAAATTCTATTTATTAATTATTGTGTAATAGATGGAGTTAAAGAGGAAAAAGACAAGTTTGGCTTCATAATATTTGGAAATGACAATATCTAAAAACCACAGGAGTATCTGTGCTCTTCTTCAGTATCATGTATTTTCACATTTCATAGCTGCCTTGAATTCCTGTTTTAAAATCTTTATTGTTTGAATACATAGGGATTTCTGCCATAGTTAGCCTGAATCAGTCAGGACTCAGCAGCAGTTATGAAAACAGCAGATGAAGGGAACCAGCTGTCTGGCTTCCGCTTTTATTTAATCTCGTCAGACGCTCCTTTCCCCTCTGACTGACCTTTGCATACCCACCCCATGGTAGTCGGAAGCGTCTTGCTGCAGCTCTAGAGAAGCCAGCTGGCCCTCTAGGTGTTTGTTCCTCTTCTCTACAGCCTGTAAGCTGTGGGTCAGTGTGTCTGCATCCACCTTTGAAAAAAGAAATGTGCTGATGCCAGATCCAAGGACAGCAGCTTATTCAGAAATGTCACTTTGTAACTGAAATAGAAGACATCTTTCCTAAAGATAATGAATTTGTATCCAGTTTCTTTTCTTTCTTTTTTTTGTATACAATTTCTTAAGCAGACTTTCAAGTGTGAAATGTGCCATATCACTGAGGTTGTCTGTGATACAACATAGCTTTTAAAATTGTTATTTATAAAAAGGAAACACTGACTAAACCATAGGATAAGAGGGGTACAACTCCACACAATTCCCACCACCAGAACTCCTTATCCCATCCCCTCCCCTGACAGCTTTCCTATTCTCTATCCCTCTGGGAGTATGGACCCAGGGTCATTGTGGGATGCAGAAGGTGGAAGGTCTGGCTTCTGTAATTGCTTCCCTGCTGAACATGGGTGTTGACAGGTGGATCCATACTCCCAGCCTGCCTCTCTCTTTCCCTAGTGGGGCAGGGCTCTGGGGAAGCGGGGCTCCAGGACACATTGGTGGGGTTGTCTGTCCAGGGAAGTCTGGTTGGCATCACGATAGCATCTGGAACCTGGTGGCTAAAAAAATGAGTTGACATACAAAGCCAAACAAATTGTTGATTAATCATGAACTAAAGGCTGGAACAGTGCAGATGAAGAGTTGGGGGGAGGGTCTCCGTTTTGTAGACAGCTAGTAGGCCTATTTTAGTTATATTCCAAAGAGCCTATGACTATTAGTTTTTGGTTTTTTTTTTTTTTTCTGAGCCTGATATCTGATATGCAGGTGGATCCAAGTTATTGTCTGGGGAGGTGATGTCATGGCTGGAAAAAGGACCAGAAAGCTGGATCATGGAAGAGAGTAGCTCTCAAATATGGGAAAGCTGTATAAATATTGTTGACTATAAAACCCATCAATTTGATCTGATCTGGGGACAACATAGTTTTTTAAAGTTTTGTGGCTTTGGAGAAGATGCTTCAAGTTTCGTTGAATTGGGATTGAAAGCTCCCATTTCATTGCTCAAAAAACACTGCATCACTGGAAGGATTGGCACTGCTTCCTAAGAAAATCAAATTAATGACTTTGATACAATAAAAAATTTGCAAAGTGGGGGCTAGGTGGTGGCACACCCAGTTAAGTGCACATAGTACAAAGCAGGAGGACCCCCACATGGATCTGGGCTTGAGCCCCTGGCTCCCCACCTGTGGGCTGGGGGAAGCTTCATAAGCAGTAAAGCAAGTCTGCAGGCGCCTTTCTCTCTCCTGTATCTATCTCCCTTTCTCTCTCTCAGTTTCTCTCTGTTCTATCCAATAAAATGGAAAAAAGAAAAAGGCCACCAGGAGCAGTTGAATAACCTTGGAGGCAGAAAAAAACTGGAAAGCAAAACTTCCTTTTTCAATTAAAACCTCACAGGATAGAAAAGCGTTAAAGTCACACGAGTAAGTCTCTCTCTCTCTCTTTCTTTCTTTCTTCTTTCTTTCTTTCTTTCTTTCTTTCTTTCTTTCTTTCTTTCTTTTTTGGCCAGGGATACACAATGTAGTGGAGAACTTAGAAGAAATCTATATCAGACTCACCTGACAGTAACTAGAAACTCAGAGACTTCTGAACATAAGCTGGAATAAAATCTTCACCATTTTTTAAAATTTAAAAATATATATATATATATATATTTTTTTTTTTCCCTTTTGTTGCCCTTGTTGTTTAACATTGTTGTGGTTATTGATGTCATTGTTGTTGGATAGGACAGAGAGAAATGGAGAGAGGAGGGGAAGAGAGAGGGGGAGAGAAAGACAGACACCTGCAGACCTGCTTCACCGCCTGTGAAGTGACTCCCCCGTAGGTGGGGAGCCAGGGGCTCGAACTGGGATCCTTACTGTGGTCCTTGTGCTTTGCGCCACGTGCACTTAACCTGCTGTGCCACCGACCAGACTCCCAATCTTCACCATTTTTGAAACAACTTTCTCAGACGTTCTTCTTCTTTATATATATTTATTTATTCCCTTTTGTTGCCCTTGTTGTTTTATTGTTGTAGTTATTATTATTGTTGCTGCCATTGTTGGATAGGACAGAGAAATGGAAACGAAGGGGGATACAGAGGGGGAGAGAAAGACAGACACCAGCAGACCTGCTTCACTGCTTGTGAAGTGACCCCCCTTCAGGTGGGGAGCCAGGGGCTTGAACTGGGATTCTTACTCTGGTCCTTGAGCTTTGTGCCACGTGCGCTTAACCCGCTGCGCTGCCGCCTACTCCCAGAAGTTCTTATATATTCTATCTCCTTACCCTTGACTTAGAGAAGGGCGGAGAAACACAGCCTCATGTTACATAATGCTCTTTTTCCAGAGAAGGTATTTAGGGTATTTTGGTTTTTGGACACCACATACACCTTACCTGATAATATTTTCACAACATTCCATATTTGGGATCCTTGTTTTAGTCATTTGTCATTCCTCAGCATTAAAAAATAATCTTAATGTTCTTAGTGAATACAAAGATGGCTCCTTAAGTAAATTCAATCTACTATATATCTGATTTTTAGAAAAATAAAAAAGACTATAAAATTGGTGTGATGACCATCACTAGTAATGTGTGCGCTCAACCACGTGCCACTGCCTGGCCCCACCCACCATAATTTTTCAGTTTTGTTTTTTTGTCTGCTTCTTTTTCACCACCACCACCACCATTGTTTCTGGGGCTCTGTGCCTACACAAGGAGTCCACTGTTCCCCTCCAGCCATCCCCCATCCCTTCCTTTTTTCTTTTTACTTGCTGGGACAGACAGAAATGGAGGGAGGGACAGAGAAGGTGAGAAGGAAAGTTGTGCAGCCCGGCTTCAGCCACTTGTGAAGCTTCCCCGGCGGGTGGGGGCTGGGGGCTCGAACCCTGTTCCCTACGCATGATAACACGCATTCTGCTGGGCGCCCACTGGCCGGCCCCAGTTTTCAGTTTCACGAGTCAGTCTGGTTATCACTATTTTATAGGGTTTTTTGCAAGTGTCTGTCTCAGCTCTCTGTACTGCACACACACACATATATTAACAGCTGGGTAGTGAGCGGCACACCTAGCTGGATGCATGCTGTCATGCCGTGAGCGTACTCATAAAATCTTACTTTGTAAAGTTTCATAAAAATTGAACAGCATATCTCCTCGACAGGATACGCCAACACAGGAGACACAGTACAGAAGAAGAGGAAAAGCCAAAAAATAATGTAAAATGCATACCTTGCATTTAGCTAATTCTTTTTCTAAACTGCATCTTTCTTCAGCTCTTTCTTTTTCTGTTCTATCAACCTGCAAAGGGGGAACAGAAACGGGTCAATGGTAAAGTCATGGCCAGGACCTACTGCAGAAGAAGATAGAGCCAGCACGCCAGCTGATGGCTCCATGGCAGAAAGCAGGTCCCGTCCTCCCAGTGAAGGGGTCACCCCAGGAGTCTCTGAGACAGAGCGGACTTCGCAGATATCCCTGGAACTAGAAAGGCACGTCTGGCCGGCAGACTCTCCTGCCCTCTCCCTTGCGGGAGTCGGCTTCTAAGCCCCAGTCCACGTATCTGAGCTGTGGCGTTTAGTCAGCGGTGTCACGCGCTGTGCGAGAGGAGGCTCCGTGTTCTCACAGCAGCAGAAGGCACAATGTAAAGACACCGCTCAGCCCCCCAAACGTCACTTTCCTGGGGCAGCTTAAGCAAGCCGCACGAGGGCTGCCTGCTCATGTTTTGAACTTCGAATATAAACGCAGGGCAAGGTCATCAGCACAGCCAGGAGGGGACACAAACAGGCCTCTACCCACCTCCTCCTGGAGCCTCTCTCTCTCCTCAATCAAGGACTTCCTCTCCCTTGCTGCTGCTTCCAGCTCTCCCTGCAGTCTTGCAATGGCTGTCTCCAGCAGCTCCTTCTGTGCAGCTGCCCTCCTCTCAGTGTCCTCTGCTTTCTGGGTCCACTGGCTGAGCTCCAGGAGTTGCTGATTCCTCAGGAGAGGACAGGACACAGAAACTTCAGTGGGAAAGACGCTTATGTTTCTTAATTTAAAGTTAACAGACTAAAGATTCTGTTTTTTTTTTAAGAGTGGTGACCAAGGTGTTCAGTAAAACTAGCTCTTTTTCATTTTCCCTCTGAAGCAGAGCAGCAAAGGCAGAATTGAATATTTTCACTCAGGAAGTACAAGTGTGAGGACAAAGAAAGCGTGCGAAGCTGCACACAGCTGACTTACAGATGTGCTTGGAGACGGGCCTTCTCAGTCTGAACAGCCTGCAGCTCATTTGTGATGCTGGCATGGGCGGCATCCAGCAGCAAGTTCTGCTCTTGAAATGTCTGTGTTATCATCTTCTGTTCCACCTGTGTGTCAGAAGTGACATTACAAGTCGAGATGCCAGACAGTCATTTAATAAGGTGCCGTTTAGAATAACTCACCAGGGCTGGGGAGACAGCTTAATGGCTCTGCAGAACACTCTCCTGCCTGAGGCTCTGAGGTCCCAGGTTCAATCCCCAGCGCCACCAAAAGCCAGAGCTGAGCAGTCTAACTCTTTCTCCTTCTCACTCATGAAAATAAAGATAATGAATTTATCTACAAAGAACAAGTTTTACTTAAATTGACTATTTTTTTCTTTTTTGATTAAATTTTATTTATTGGATTGAAACAGAAAGAAGGGAGGGGAGGGCTGAAAGGGAGATGGGGGGCCAGGTGGTGGCGAACCTGGCTGAGCGCACATGTTACGGTGCGCAAGGACCCGGGTTCGAGCCCCCCAGTCCCCACCTGCAGGGGGAAAGCTTCACACGTGGTGAAGCAGAGTTGCAGGTGTCTCTCTCTCTCCCTCTCTATCACCCCCTTCCCTCTCGATTTCTGACTGTCTCTATCCAGCAAATAAATAAAGATAAAAAAAAATTTTAAAAAAGAAAGGCAGACAGAAGGAGAGACACCTGCAGCCCTGTTTCACTGCTGGTGAAACTCCCCCTACAAGTGGGGCCTAGGGGCCGGTCTTTGCACACTGTAGCATCTGTGCTCAACCAGGTGCACCACTACCTGCCCCATAAATGAGCTATTTTTGAAAAGGATATTTAGTGTCCGCCTTCTTCTCTGTCCTCACAGCGAACTGACCACAGTCTTAGCATTTTATAGCTTTACTGATGACCAGGTAAATAAGGACATTATTTACCCAGTCAGCTATAGAGTGGATGGAACTTTTTATTTCTCTTGTCAGCAGGGTCACAACTCCCTGTGGATTTCTTTTTCTTTCTTTCTTTTTCCTTTGGTAGAGAATAAGGGACAGATGGAGAGAGCGAGAAACAGAGAGAAGGAGAGACACCTGCAGCCCCACCTCACTGCTCAGGAAGTTTTCCCCTGCAGGTGGGGAATGAGGGCTTGGGCCTGGGTACTCAAACATGGTGACGTGTATACTCCTGGGTGTGCCACCATCCAGCCCCTGATGAAACTCCTTTTTTTTCCAATTAGTTTATTTATAAAATGCAAACACTGACAAGACCATAGGCTAAGAGGGGTACAATTCCCACCACCAGAGTTCCGCATCCCATTCCCTCCCGATAACTTTCCTATTCTTTATCCCCACGGGAATATGGACCCAGGGTGCAGAAGGTGGAAGGTCTGGCTTCCGTACCAATGCATGCACTTCTGCATTTATTACTTAAAATGACATTTATTCTGGTAACATGCATCTACATACTGATAACATACATGATATCATTAGCATTTCATTAATTTTTAGTTTCTCTGCATTTTTGTTAATTTTTAATTTTAAAAAGGAAACATTGACAAAACCATAGGATAAGAGGGGTACAACTTTGCACATTTCCTACCACCAGACCTCCGTATCCCATCCCCTCCCCTGGCAGCTTTCCTATTCTTTATCCCCCTGGGAGTATGGACCCAGGGTCATTGTGGGATGCAGAAGGTGGAAAGTCTGGCTTCTGTAATTGCTTCCCCGCTGAACATGGGCGTTGACAGGTTGATCCATACTCCCAGCCTGTCTCTCTCTTTCCCTAGTGGGGCAGGGCTCTGATGAAACTCTTAATATGAACATAGTTTCAGCGATATGAAGTCACATGAGAGAGATTGTTGGTAGACTTCTTGTATATGTCACGAAAAATAAAACAATACTCAAGTAAGCGAAGTGGAACTGCATCTGCCAACAGCGAAACTGCCTCAGCTTCATGGGCGTCACGCCGAGTAGCCTGTGTGGCTTCCTCCCGAAAGCTGAGGGCATCCAGCAATACGATCACAGTGAAGTGTTGGGACTGCTCTGCACATTCATCTTCTCTGGCTCATTACTTTGGAATTAATTACCATATCAAAGACAACACTTTGACACATGACTGGTATCTATAGCTTATAAGGATTTTGCAAATACAGCACACAGTGATTACTTTGTTGGTGCATGGAAATGCACTTAGATGTGAAATGACATTTTTTTTTAATTTTTATTTTTACCAGAGCACTGTTCAGCTCTGGCTTATGGTGGCGTGGGGGATTGAACCTGGGACCTTGGAGCCTCAGGCATGAGAGTCTGTTTGCATAACCATTGTGCTATCTACCCTCCGCCTGTGTAGTGACATTTTAAAACCACTTTTAGGGCTGGTGAAGTAGCTCACTGGGACAGTGCGCTGTTTTGCCGTGTGTGAGACCCAAGTTCGAGCCTGACCCCACTGCACTGAAGGAAGCTTTGGTGGGGTCGGTCTCTCTCTCTCTCTGACTCTCTCTATAAAAACAAAACAAGGGGGTCGGGCGGTGGCGCAGTGGGTTAAGCGCACGTGGCACAAAGCGCAGGGACCGGCATAAGGATCCCGGTTCGAGCCCCCGGCTCCCCACCTGCAGGGGAGTCGCTTCACAGGCGGTGAAGCAGGTCTGCAGGTGTCTGTCTTTCTCTCCTCCTCTCTGTCTTCCCCTCCTCTCTCCATTTCTCTCTGTCCTATCCAACAACAAAGCAACGTCAAAAATGGCAATAATAACCGCAACGAGGCTGCAACAACTAGGGCAACAAAAGGAGAAAAAATGGCCTCCAGGAGCGGTGGATTCATGGTGCAGGCACCGAGCCCAGCAATAACCCTGGAGGAAAAAAAAACAAAAAACAGAAAACCAAAACCCTATTTTTTAAAAGAAATTTTAATATTTATTTATTTATTTTCTCTTTTGTTGCCCTTGTTTTTTTATTGCTGTAGTTATTATTATTGTTGTTACTGATGTCACTGTTGTTGGATAGGACAGAGAGAAATGGAGAGAGGAGGAGACATAGATAAGGAGGCTTGCTGCTAAGTGTATAAAAAAGTCAGAGGGGGCCAGGCGGTAGTGAGCACAGCGGGTTAAGCACACATGACATGAAGCACAAGGGCCAGCTCAAGAATCCTGGTTCAAGCCCCGCCTCCCCACCTGCAAGGGGATCACCTCACAAGCGGTGAAGCAGGTCTGCAAGTGTCTGTCTGTCTCTCTCTGTCTCCCCCCTCGATTTCTCTCTGCCCTATCCAACAACAATAACAACAACAACAATAGCAAGGGCAACAAAATGGGGAAAATGGCCTCCAGGAGCACTGGATTCAAGGTGCAGGCACTGAGCTCCAACAACAACCCTGGAGGCAATCAATCAATCAATCAATCAATAAGTAAGTAAATAAGTATCTTGTGAATCTTCTAAAAGAAGAAGTCATATGGCAGTACCTGCAGCATGGCTTGGTGGTCAGCAATGATCCTGGCGTTCTCCACACTGACAGTCTGCAGCATGCTGTTCAGCTCGGAACACTTCCTAGCCAGCTGGTTATTCAGCGCCTGGAGAGCACACACAGTGACCCAGACTTGCCTCAGAAGACTTTACCGGTGGATCATTACGCTTCATGGTTCCGCGGCTTCTCACGGTGAGTGGGGGCTTTAACTTATCTCCAGTTACATCAGAGTTGAAGATACTTTCAAATACTTGGAATCAGCGATATGCGATTAAATAATGAAGACATCTGTCAATGTGGTGGAGCAAATGAAGTGTCTGGCAGTTTACCAATCAAAGCCACTGACAGCTGGGTGGCGTTGACAGTGTAGGCCTCTGGCTAAGGTGATGGAAAGCGACTCCCAAACTAGATGGTGGGCATTCAGAATTATTTAGCTGTTGATGCACATACTTAAGTTCCTTTATCTATTGTCTATTAGTGTTCATAACAGAAAAATACATAATTATATTTGGATGATTTTTTACAAGGATATTTGAAAAGGTTCTTGTGTTTCCATGGACAAATCTTTTTTTAAAATTTTATTTATTTTTATTATTGGGAAGAGACAGAATTTGAGAAGGGAGGGGGAGACAGAGAGGGGGAAAGAGACACCTGCAGACCTGCTTTATTACTTGCAAAGCTTCCCCCCTGCAGGTGGGGGCCAGGGGCTTGAACCTGGGTTCTTGTGCATGGTAATGTGAGCACTTAACCAGGTGGCCACCACTTGGCCCCATGAACAAGTTCTTTAAAAATACAGCTTGCTCTGAATTAAAGGATCAGTAGAACTAAAAAAAAAAAAAAAAATGCACAAGAACATCTAGATAAATGAAAAGTTATCTAGAAAGCACCACAAGTGGTGTAGATAACACAGTAGTTAAGAATACATCCAGGGTGGTCCGGGAGGTGGCGCAGCGATAAAGCTTTAGACTCTCAAGCATGAGGTCCCGAGTTTGATCCTCGGCAGTACAAGTACCAGAGTGATGTCTGGCTCTCCTCCTTTCTCATAAATAAATAAAATCTTAAAAAAAGAGAGAATACATCCAGGGATATTTTAAAGATATCACCGGATGTACCAATTATTTACCTGGAACTCCTAAGGCTGAAAAAAGAGAATGCATATTCATTCAAATAAAAGACAACAAAGAGAAAGACAAATAAGAGCAGATTTCACTGAACAGGTGCAGCTTGGTGATACGAGAATCCGGCATGAAGCCCAGCCAGTCTATCTTGGCGTTACTCTCGATCGCACTCTGTCATTTCACAAACATCTCATAAAAACTGCAGCAAAGGTGGGCGCGAGGAATAACATCATTGCAAAGACTGGCCAGCTCCTCATGGGGCACGAGCGCTGCCACACTACGATCATCCTCTCTGGCATTATGCTATTCCACTGCAGAATACTGTGCCCCAGTATGGTTCCGTAGCCCCCATGTCCACTTGGTCGATTCCAAATTATATTCCTCCATGAGGATCATTTCTGGAACCATCCGTTCCACCCCGGTTCCATGGCTGCCAGTTCTCAGCAACATCGCCCCGCCAGATATTCGTCGGGATGTGGCATCATCTAAGTTCATTTCCCACGTCTACGCTCGACCGGACCTGCCAATATATGCGGATATCTTCGCCCACCCTGTCCAACGCTTGACGTCTCGTCACCCAATCTGGTCCCCTACGCCTACACTGAACTTCTCTGTTCCAGACTCTTGGAAACAGAGCTGGCAGTCAGCTGAGGTCAAGAACAAACACCTCATCACAGACCCCTGCGAGCGTCCACCCGGCTCTGACCTAGCACGTTATGATCGGGCCCTCCTCAATCGCTATCGAACAGGCCATGGCCGGTGCGCCGCTATGTTCCATCGCTGGGGAGCCAGAGACGACCCGAACTGCCCCTGCGGCTCCAGACAGACTATGACCCACATAGTCAACGACTGCCACCTCTCCAGATTCAAAGGAGGTCTCGAAACTTGACATCAGGCTCAACCTGACGCTGTTGACTGGCTACGGAAGAAGGGCAAACGCTAGAAGAAGAAACTGAACAGGTGGGGTCTAGCAATAATCTAATAACAGGAAGGGAAAGCACAAGGTGCAAGTTAAGACCTGGACTGGTGTGCTGTGTTGCACCAGCACACAGACTCTGGGAAAGGAGGAGGGTGGGGGCAGGGGCGCTGGGGTCCTAATGTGCAGACGCCTCCCATGAGCAGACGAGAGATTGTTCCCAGGGGTCAACCACTGTATTATAATCCTCTAACTCCCAAATAAAATCATTAGAAAACAAAGAAAAATGGAAAAACAAAAGAAACAAATAAAAACTACTTTGAAGGAATCTTCTTTCAATAAGCCAGGGAGAGAGGGAAGAATATAGTGACCTCATTATAGGTGAAGTTTGAGAATCAAAGAGTGCCAACGAATGAACTGTAAACCATTAGCCAACCCCCCAAAAAAAATCCGAGGCAGAGAAAACACTGGTGAAACAGACTAGCTGTGCTCTCGTCAGCAGTCACGCACTGTACAAGGGAGGTGGGGAGGGACACCTGGCACTGGGGACCCAGTGCACAACAGTGGAGGATGACTTCAGCTGTTGGGTGCGGTGTGCAGACACCTATCAAGGGGAGAGGGAACACTGTACCTCTGTGACAACTGCCTTGTAAAGGGACCGCATCACGGTTCCGCAAAAGACTTTCATGCGTGAGGCGCCATGGTCCCACGTCAATCCCCAGCATCACCATCAGCTGGAGCTGAGCAGTGCTCTGGTCTTTCTCTCATTCAAATAAAATATCTCAGGGCAGACAGTAGATAGAATAATGCTTATGCAAAGAAACTCGAGCCTAAGGCTTCAAAGTCCCAGGTTCAATCCCCTCACTACCATAAGTCAGAGCTGAGAAGTGCTATGGTAAAAAAAAAAAATAATAAAAAAAATAAAATATCTCAGAAAAAAAAAATGACAACCCACAACTGTCTTGAAAATTGTAATTTTCCCTAGTAGGGCGATTTAAAAATAGCCCGTTTCCGTTAGAGACAGAGGTCAGCCTCTCTGTATATCTTCTTCCTTATCATTGTTTTTCAAGACTGAGTCCACTGTTACTGAGATAGAAGAAACCCAACCCCAGAGAATCACTCAGGCATGTGGTGCCTGAGAGAGGAAGCCCAGGACCCCAAGTCTGCACCCTGCACTGTGCCATCTCCTCACCCACTTCCTGGTCTTTAAAACAGGGCTGATAATGTTTTTGTTAACAGTGTTATGATGAGGATGACAGTTTAGTAACAAAATGCTTACAACTGTGCCTGTAAGAGTAGTAGTAGTTATTTTACCAAAAACACCTTCGTTTTGTAATTTCTTTGTCATAAAGCATAGCATCACCAATTCTTTTTAATATTTATTTATTCCCTTTTGTTGCCCTTGTTTTATTGTTGTAGTTATTGATGTCATTGTTGTTGGACAGGACAGAGAGAAATGGAGAGAGGAGGGGAAGACAGAGAGGGGGAGACAAAGACAGACACCTGCAGACCTGCTTCACCGCCTGTGAAGAGACTCCCCTGCAGGTGGGGAGCCGGGGGCTCGAACTAGGATCCTTATGCTGGTCCTTGTGCTTTGTGCCACCTGTGCTTACCGCCCGATCCCAGCATCACCAATTCTAACACTGAAATGATCTCAGTTCACTAACAAATACAGCTCTAAAATGACAGGATTTCCTTGACTCCTATAAGAAATAGCTTTAGTTTGCCTAAACAGTTGTTGACTCTTCTCTGAATATGCCTATAATAATGTGTAACAGCAGTAATATGGGTCCAAGTCCCTGGTCCTCCTTCACCTGCAGGGGGCTAGCTTCATGAATGGTGAAGAAATGCTACAGGCATCTTAGTTTTCTCTTCCCTTCTCTATTTTCCCCTCCTCTCAATTTCTCTCTGTCCTATCAAATAAAAACAATAAATATAGAAAGAAAATTGTTTATTTTTAAATATTTATTTATTCCCTTTTGCTTCCCTTGTTGTTTTATTGTTGTAGTTATTATTGTTGTCGTTGTTGGATAGGACAGAGAGAAATGGAGAGAGGAGGGGAAGACAGAGAGGGGGAGAGGAAGACAGACACCTGCAGACCTGCTTCACCGCCTATGAAGTGACTCCCCTGAAGGTGGGGAGCCGGGGGGCTTGAACTGGGAAGAAAGAAAATTGTTTTTTAAAAAAAATAATTTACCTGTGTTTTTTCTGATGCTTCATGGAGATCTGTTATTTCAGACTTCAAATATGCATTTTTTTCATGTTCCTTGTCAAAAGACACCTGCATATTCTATAGAGAAATTTTGTTCAGTCTTACTTACACTTAAAACCATTACATGTATCTTTGTCAAAACTCTTTTTCAGACACACCAGCACATGGGACAAACTGCCCACAGACGCCCTACTCCCCAGAGACGAGCTTCCACAGCAGCTGCCCTCCCCAAGGAAGCTGCTTAGGGTTTCAAGCTGCAATCAGGTCTCGAAGGTGCACAGTTCTAATCTTGAAAGCCAGGGGGCAGGCTGTACCTACTTCTGCACTTTGATCCTCTCCTTGCAAAACTCAGGTTAGAGGTAAGGGACTTGTAAGAGCCGGGTAGAAGTCGCAGTGGCAGCTCCCCTGAAGGTCTGCAGATTGCTAAGAGCTGCACTGCTGGGCAGCCACACTGGAGTTCAGTCTCTAAGCAACGGAGCCTGTGGCCAGGCCAGAGCAGGAGAGCTCTAACTGCCCCTAGCCAGCTACAAATGTGGGCCTGGGCTTATCAAGAACGTGGCTGAGACAGCATAAGGGCTATGCAAGGAACTCATGCCCGGGGCCTCGCCCATTAGAAGGGGTGGGCCTGTCCTGTGCCCTTGCTGGTCCAGGGCCTGCCAGGCTATGCACCGTGCCAGCCCCGGAGTGTGTGTGCCGTCACTACCTAGGACTGAGCTTCCCAGCCTCCTTGTCCATAACGGTCTTAGCACTTGCACGTTTGAGCTCCTGTAGCTGCTACCCAGACTGACCTGACCTCAAGCACAGACCTGTAAGCGGAGAGGCCAGTACAGAAGCCACAACTCCTGTCTTCTGCACCCCAAAAATAACTTTTGTCCATGCCCCCAGAGGGAGGAAATGTTAGGGGAGACAACCAGAGGGCTCTGGGACCCAATTCCACTGAGACCTGAAAAGTTTACCATCAGGAATCTTTGTTTTTATATCATCACTGAAAAGGAAGAGAAGAGGGAAAAGGAAGAACACTCAGAAGTAGCAACAGGTGTAGGTGTGGCTTCGAAAGGAAGTGAAGTCAGGGCCATAGAAAAAGGGGCTTGTATTGTTACATGGAAAACTGAGAAATGCTATGCATGTACAAACTATTGTATTTACCGTCGAATGCAAAACATTAATTTCCCAATAAAAACATTAAAAGAAAAAAATAAAAAGTGGGCAAAAATAAATATAAGATAGTTACAGACAGAAAGATAGAAAGTTAACCCGTATCTGTGACATTGGGAGAACCACTGCCATTTCCAATGGAGGCAGTGGGGACACGGAAATGTGGTGGAGGGGACAGTGTGGAGTTATACAGCAATGTTAAATCACTAATAAAAAATTAAAAAGAAAAACCAAGGAACTCATAAAGGAACTCCCACTGACTTTTCAACAGGAAACTTGAAGGGCCTGAAGGGACTGGCGGCGTCACTAAAAATGTGAATGGAAAAGACCCGGTTAGGCCGCCTGGCACTCAGGCTTGAAGGAGTGATGAGGCGCTTTGCAGACTAGCCAGCCATTGTTAAGGGAAATCGTTCCCACTAAACCGGCCTATAGGGAATGGTAAAGGGACTTACACACGAGGCAAACACTCAATGATCCCACAGGTATGGGGTGATGTATCTACATCGAATCTAGCTCTATCTGATCTGGATCAATAGCTCCATATATCTATTTACTCTATCAAATCTATATCAATATTTATATCTAATATGTCAATATCTATATCTAATCTATATCAATATAAATATTTATATCTAATATATAAATATCTATATTTAATCTATCAAATCTGTATCAATATTTATATCTAATATATATCAATATCTATATCTATCTAATCTATCAAATCTCTATCAATATTTATATCTAATACATATCAATATCTATATCTATCTAATCTATCAAATCTATATCAATATTTATATCTAATACATATCAATATCTATAGGTAACTGTATCAATATCTATATGTAATTATATCAATATCCATATCTACAGGGCATTTTCAAACTAGAAAACCAAGTCAAATGAAGACCTGTAAGTTTGAATTGTAGAACCAGCCTACCAAGGGGGTGGGGGCAGGCTGAAAGGATGGAGGAGGTCTAACAGACTTCAGTGGAGGAATATTAGTATTTTGGTGGTGCTGGGGTCTAGTAGAATATTCTAAAGAGGTGTGAAAATGGGGGCATTGGATGTGGTGAAGAAGTTGTAAGGGGCCTGGTGCATGATGAAAGGGAAGTTGGGGGCAGAAATGTTTTGCAGACTGGCTGTGAGAAATTGAAGGGAATTTTTTTTTTTTACTTTTATTTTGTATTGTTGACCAGAGCCCTGCTCAGCTCTGGCTTATGGTAGTGCACAGGACTGAGCCTGGGACTATGGAGCCTCAGGCATGAGCGTCTCTGCATGACCATTATGTTGTCTCCCCCGTCTGGGGGTGAGAAATTGAACCCATGTGTCAACCACTGTACTGTAACCATGCCACACCCACAAAAAAATCTTATAAACCCATGCTGTCTCAAAAACAAAGTTAGCGATTTTTAAAAATGAACAAGAATCATTTATTTCTCTGAGGTTAAAGAGACCCTCTCCTATTTTTCTAGGAAAGCATCTTAAGAAAGGTAAACACCCACAATACAGGAAGAGACAGGATTGACCAAAACATGACTGCCTTTGTACTTTGTACGTTTATCCACTGCACCACCTTCTGGATCACCTTACCTTTTTTTCTTCAACCAACTTGGAAATGAGGTCATCTCTAGAAACTGAAAACAGAAAGTCCACATAACTACTATTATAACTTACTGCATTGAGATTTTCCTTACGTGGCATTACAGAAATGAGGAAAATACAGTATTTCTAACATTTCTGTAAGTCATGGGATTGTCAAGAAACTAAATTATAGTCACCCCAGTCATGTACAAAGATAAATAAGGTCACACTTGACATCAGACATAGATGAAAAGTCTTAGCTCACCAGAGAGAACACAATTCAAAAGCTTTGGCTAGAGAAGTGATAAACTCTAACACTCAACAGAAGCACAAAGATTATTTTAGTTGCTATTGCAGATCCAAAATATAAAACAACAACAACAAAAGACAGCTGGCTCAAAGGTATTGACAATGGGGAGAGCAAAAGGAAAACAGGCTTACAAAATGCTATGCAGAAAGAATTGTCCAGACTCCATGCAGATGTCGGGTGGAGGAGCGGGTAGGCCCAGAGAGACCCGGCGTTTAGCCTGGGTGACAGAGTGGAGGGCAGACTCTTCCACTACAGAATACGGGCACCACACAGGTTTGGGGTGTAATATGGAAGAGTAGCTGCAATGCCTGTTCTTCTTTTCCTGTTTATTATTTATTTATTTACTTGATAGGACAAAGAGAAATTGAGAGGATGGGGAGACAGAGGGAGAGAGAAAAATGGACACCTGCTTCACCGCTTGTGAAGCAGATGCCCTGCAGGTGGGGAGTGGGGGCTCACACCAGGTCCCTGTGCTTGGTGATGTGTGCGCTTAACCAGCTGCGCCACCACCGGCTCCACCTGTTTCCACCATGTGCTCAGGGTAAAAGCGCCCAGACATGCACGTTTAGTTTAGAGGTCAGACAGGTGATTCTGGGCGGCTCAGAAGGAGTGGAATCAGGCTCCTACCCATGTACAGTAGAAACACAATCAAAGGCATAAGCTTTCATGAGAATAATGCTTTTTGACTTACAGAAATTCATCATGATCTATCAGTTTTGTTTTACTTAAATGTTTTGAATGCAAGAAAGCTACAAAACAGAAAAACTCATAGGTATAATACACTCAGGAAAACTACTGTTTGAACATGAGCCCATAAACCACTTTAAAGTAAATAAATTCCAATTTAAAATGTAAAAAGTAAAAATAAACCATAAGATATATATTTGAAATTCTCACTAGTCTAAGTAAGAATGAAAAGGGAATGCTTATCTTAATTGGAAGAGCAATTTAATCACTTTAGGGGGAGAGAGACTCTGTGTGTGTGTGTGTGTGTGTGTGAGAGAGAGAGAGAGAGAGAGAGAGAGAGAGAGTGTGGGTGTGTGTGTGAAAGAATGTGTATGTGTGAGTGAGTGTGTGTGTGTTTGTGTGAGTGTGTATGTGTGAGTATGTGTGTATGTGTGAGTGTGTGAGTGTATGTATGTGTGAGTGTGTGTATGTGTGTGTGTGGGTATGTGTGTGAGAGAGTGTGTGTGTGTATGAGTGTGTGTGTGAGTGTGTATGTGTGTATGTATGTGTGAGTATGTTTTTGTGTGTGTGAGTGTGTGTATGTGTGAGTGAGTGTGTTTGTGTGAGTTAGTATGTATGTGTGAGTGTGTGTATGTGTGTGTGTGTATTTATGTGTGTTTGTGTCTCCTGCTAGTGAAACAGCAGCGTCTGAGGGCAATCCAGTGTCAGAGCACTGAATGTGCATGTCTAAGGTGTCAGAGGTCCCAGGTTCAATACTCAGCATCAGCAGTGACAAATTCAGAGTGATTCACCCCTCAACAGAAAAAGAGTACTTTGTTTTTAAAATAAATGATAAATTACCTGTTTCTATGAGAACAGGAGAGGCCCAGTTGTAGTACATGCAATGCTGTGGGTCTGCAGGTGTCTGTCTTTCTCTCCCCCTCTCTGTCTTCCCCTCCTCTCTCCATTTCTCTCTGTCCTATTCAACAATGATGACAACAACAACAACAATAAACAACAAGGGCAACAAAAGGGAAAAAATGGCCTCCAGGAGCAGTGGATTTGTAGTGTAGGCACTGAGCCCCAGCAATAACCCTGGAGGCCAAAAAAAAAAAAAAAAAGAGGTTGATCTAAACTGTAAGGTAGTTCACAGCCATTCATTTATATAAATATAGATGAACTAAAATAGACTGAAAACTGAAGAATAGAGTTTGACATGACATTACAAAACTAGGCTAAAAGAACTGACAGCTTTATTTTAACACTCTACTATCCAGTATTAAGTCTAATTTCTAGAGCTCAAATGGTCCTAATCCACAAACATTTAAAATAGACCTGATATATACATATGAGAGCTTACAATTAAGACAAACTCTATCTTGCTGCCAACATTCTCTTTTTTCCTTGGTGTCACAGAAGAAAATCAGCATTTAAAAATATTGGGGGGGGGGCAGGGGTAGACAGCATAATGGTTATGCAAAGATATTCTCATGCCTGAGGCTCCAAAGTCTCAGGTTCAATCCCCTTCACCACCATCAGCCAGACAGAACTGAGCAGTACTCTGGTAAAAATAAATAAACAAAGTAATTAATTTAAAAAAAAATATATATATATATATATATTTAGGGGGCGGGGGTAGATATAATGGCTATGCAAAGAGACTCTGATGCCTGAGGCTCCAAAGTCCCAGGTTCAATGCCCTGTACCACTCACTATAAGCCAAAGCTGATCAGTGCTCTGGTTAAAAATAAATAAATGAATAAATACATAAAATTCAGCAGAGAGATGGCATAATGGTTATGTGAAAGACTTCTGTGCCTGAGGCTTTGAAATAATAGGCTCAGTGCTCTGCACGACCACACGCCAGAGCTGAGCAGGGCTCTGGTAAAAAGAAGAAAGAAGACGAAGGAGGAGAAGGAGGAGAAGGAGGAGGAGGAGAAGTAAATAATAAAAATATTCAGGCGTATGGGAAATATCATTAACTCTGGTCCCTATAAGCATTTGGGATCTTAAAGAATTTTTTGCATGACATTTGAAAAATTAATAGAAGTGTCAATTCTCCCATAATGGATCCTTCTGTGGGCCCCTATCGGACCTGGCCCTCAATGTGAATCAGCAATGGTAGGAAATGTTCCATTCTCCGAAGGGTGGTTGGATAGCAGACTCTACACCACTCACCCGAGGATGATGGGTCCTGAAATTGGCACAGCCTGGAATGTTCCTAGCTGTGAATGTGAGCCCAGACCTACAGGGATGCAGAGGTCACACAGCCTCCTGTGCTGACTATGGGCCCCAGATGAGATCGTTGGGGTTTACAGTTAACAATATTTATACACTTTTCCCATAGCCCATGTGTATAAACTTTAACACATTTCAAAAAAAAAAAAAAAAGAAATAGGAAAGCTATCGGGGAGGGGATGGGATACGGAGTTCTGGTGGTGGGAATTGTGTGGAGTTGTACCCTCTTACCCTATGGTCTTGTCAGTATTTCCATTTTATAAATAAAAACTTTTTTAAAAGTGTTGAGTCCCAGCAACTGTTTCCATACTTAGATCAGACTTGAGCTGGGAGGCAGCAGTCTCCAGCCGTCCCTTCTGATGTTGCTCCTCTGTCAGCAGCTCCTGGGTGGTCTGTATAGAACTGTGTAGGGCAATGCAGTTTTGCTGCAAAATATGCACCTGAAATTGTATAAAAAAATTCCTTTTTTATAAGATAAAGATAGACCAGTCAATGCCCTTGTTCAGCAGGGAAGCAATTACAGAAGCCAGACCTTCCACCTTTTGCATCCCACAACGACCCTGGATCCATACTCCCAGAGGGATAGAGAATGGGAAAGCTGTCAGGGGAGGGGATGGGATATGGAGATCGGGTTGTGGGAACTGTGCGGAACTGTACCCCTCTTATCCTATGATTTTGTTAATGTCTCCTTTCTTAAATAAAAAAAAGATCTCTAACAAACTACGATATAGTACATGAGTAAGGCAAATTTTCCAATCTTAATGTCAGTGGGAAAAAAAGGGGAAGTTTAAGTGTTATAGTTAAATTTATCCAGCCTTACAGTAGTACCAGTCCCACAAATCTTGTGTGCACTCTCCAATAGCAGTCGTCCGCCACAAGCAACGACTAAGCACTCAAAATGTGGCCAAAGTGAAGAAATGAGTCTTTTATTTTCACTTTCAACACATCTAACTTCTAAGTGGCTAGTGCCTGCCACATGTTGGTAGTGCAAGCTCCAGCAATAAAGAAACACTTGCACACCCCTTCCTGTAACTTTACTGTGAAGGACAGTCATTTTTTAAAACCATAAAAATCATGTAATCCAAGTATTAGGATTTAAATTATTTATCGCCTTGGAACTTAGAATTTTAAGATGTATTACATCGAGGCACTTCATATAGTAACAATAAATAACTACACTGGAGGACAACTGCTGACATAAGTCACAGCAAGTGAAATCTGCAGTGCCGACACATTTCTGGGTTTTCGCTCATCTGTGCTCTTTGCTTCAGATATTAGTTCAATTTAATCTACTGGGAAATTCCCTCCAAACTCGATTCTGCAGTAGAGACTACAGATATGTACAACAGTAGAAAGATAACAGGAGCTAAGAGTGCGACTCTGAAGGCTGAGACTAATCTCCCTTGTACTGGCACACACATTCATAAAGTAAGAGTGACTAAATGTTACCAGAGATCTTTCTTATTTTGTACTCACTTTTAAAATTGTAATAAGAACATTAACAGATGACGACTTGAGCAAAGTGAGTAATCTAGAGGGAACAAGCAAAACCATAGGTGTAGACACAAGCACCGTGCCAGCTTCTCTCTTTTGACTTCACTGTCCTGACAGTCAGGGAGAGGAGCGTCTCATCTACCTGCTTCCGTTCCGCCTCCACGGTTGACTCCATTTCTTGTATTTTGAGCAGCATGGCTGATCCAGATTTCTCAAGAGATTCCCTGAGGTGCTTCTCCTGCGACAGTTGTCTCCTTAGCTACAGAGCAACAGTGCAGTTAGCAAGAACCAGGGAGTGTCTCAGAAACTTTAACAAGACCAGTCACCAGGAAGCCTACCAGCCACGCCACCTCTCCCCATTTCTCATTTACTTGTTACTGCTCAGAAACATGCTTTTGTTTCTTCCAATAAATAACTTTTTGAGAAGTAGAGTTGGAGCCAGGAGGTGGGGAACTGGGTGGAGCACACACACTACCAGGTGCAGAGACCCAGGTTCAAACCCTGTTCCCCCAGTGCAAAGGGAAGCCTCAGGAACCATGAAGCAGGTCTGCAGATGTCTCTTTGTCTCCCTCTTTATCTTCTCCTCCCCTCTCAACTTGTCTATGTTCTATCTAATCAAACAAATAGGAAAACGAAAACAAAAACAAAAAAAGGGGAAAATGACCATCAGGAATGGTGGGTTCACGGTGTAGGCACTGAACCCCAGCAATAACCCTGCTGGGGGAAAACAAAGAAAAATACATAATCAAATATATTGCCCTTCTCATTTTATATGTTTCCAAACTATTGGTATGCTTCTAGTTCTGCTTCTGTTACATTGCTTCACACTGTGGTCTATTTACACGGTCTTTTCTGTTACATTGGTTTGGTCTCACTCCCCCCACCTCCATCCAGGAGATTTGGTTTAGCCCTTGGTAGTTTCCTGCTTCTCCCTTCTCCCTGCCCCTAGCCTATGAACTTCCTGAGTTCCTGACTCTGCTGCCGGAAGAGAAAGATGGAGGAGCACATGGTGTGGTGATTAGGTATTGGACTGTTTGCTCGCTCGTGAATAAAGATTAAACTGCGTTCTCAGCTCAGCTACGAGTTTCTGGTCATCTGTTACCCACCCGTGAAGCCAGCCCAGCGAAAACAACACCAAACTGTGAGTTAGGATCCACCATTAAGTTTCAAGCAGCATTTAAAAGGCAGAGGTTGAAATTAAATATCTGAGCACAAAGCAAATGGTGGAAAGGGTTAAGTATCTGTGAAACGTATGTGGTGTTTCAGCAGAAAACATCTTATAATAAGCTGTTGTCAGAAACAAGTCAGGAAAACACAACTGTATGATGCTGTGTAAATTTCACACTCCCTTTCTCAAGTATTGGTAATCTATCTGCTAGTGTTCCAAAGAATTAGAGTTTTTTTAATTCATTTTTTAAAATATTTTATTTATTTATTTATTCCCTTTTGTTGCCCTGTTGTTTTATCGATGTCATTGTTGTTGGATAGGACAGAGAGAAATGGAGAGAGGAGGGGAAGACAGAGAGGGGGAGAGAAAGACAGACACCTGCAGACCTGCTTCACCGCCTGTGAAGCGACTCCCCTGCAGGTGGGGAGCCAGGGCTCGAACTGGGATCCTTAAATTGGTCCCTGGGCTTTGCGCCACCTGTGCTTAACCCGCTGCGCTACAGCCCGACTCCCTAAATTCATTTTTAATTAAACTAAAAGATCTGAATGACACATAACATTGCATTAGTTTTAATGACAATGCAGTTCCTGTGCACACACACACAATATAAAAATGATCACCACAGTAAACTTAGTTAGCACCCATCTACCACAGAAAGCCTTTTGTTTCATTCCATATGGTGAGAACTCTGACAGTAAGCTCTCTTCAGAGCTTTCAAATACACGCCACAGTACTGATAGCTACATCCGCAGCACTAAGTGTACACTCATGGGACCCGCTGACTGGATAGCCGTGTGCTACCCTCAATCCCATCTCAGGAGACTATTCATCTGTCCTGATTTCCCCCCCCCCCCCCTGGTTACTGCTGGGCTCGGTGCCTGCATTACGAATCCACTGCTCCTCGAGGCCATTTCCCCATTTTGTTGCCCTTGTTATTGTTGTAGTTATTATTGTTGTTGTTATCGGATAGGCCAGAGAGAAATGGAGAGAGGAGGGGAAGACAGAGAGGGGGAGAGAAAGACAGACACCTGCAGACCTGCTTCACCGCCTGTGAAGCGACTCCCCTGCAGGTGGGGAGCCAGGATCTTTGCGCTGGTCCTTGTGCTTTGTGCTACGTGCACTTAACTGCTACACTGCCGCCTGCCCCCTTAATTTGTCCTGTTTTTCAAGTTCAGACCAAATCTATATATATATATATGCTATCTAATCTCTAGAAAGATATATTCTGCATTTATTACTCCTTTAAATAGTTCTGTTAAGACCGAACTAAGCCCCTTCATATGAATATACTAGAGAGGAAGACGCGAAGAGGAACCACAGTGGAACATGACAACCCGCCTACAAGCTGGCAGAAGACTGATAACAGGACAAGGGAGAACGGGAGCAGCAGTGAGTATTCCTCCTCCCCACCGCAAAGCCAACCCCCACACCAGAAGTGGCTTACTCCTGGGAAGAGAACCAGCTACAGACAGAGAGGCCCTCCTTGGAGACAGAATCACTAAATAGATAGTCTATAAAGAAGCTGTTAATAGGTCCTAGTACAGTCTGACTGCAGTCTTCATAAAAGGAGATCTGTGCACACAAGAGAGACACCAGGGATGTGTCGACAGGGAGAAAATGACATGAGAATTGAGCAAGGTATCCATCTGCAATCCAAGGGGAGAAATCTCAAGGAAAAGACAAAGCTGCCACTTTCCTGATCTCAGGCATCTGCCTTTCAGAATGCTGAGAAGTTAGATTCTGGGGGCATCGGGCAGTGTGGTGCAGCAGGTTAAGCACATGGCACAAAGCGCAAGGACTGCGTAAGGATCCCGGTTTGAGCCCCGGCTCCCCACCTGCAGGGGAGTCACTTCACAGGTGGTGAAGCAGGTCTGCAGGTGTCTGTCTTTCTCTCCCCATTTCTGTCAATCTCCTGGCCTCTGCATGCAGGACCACAGAAAGTGAAGCTTCCCCAGGGGAAGAGTGGGTGTTATAGAGCTTCTCTCTTCTCTGTCTCTCCCTCTCTATCTGGAGAAAAGAAAACAAAATTTGGCAGTGAAAAAAAAAAAAGAAAAAATTGTATGAGTATTATCTGAAAGGTATATATCTGTTTTGTATAGCAAGCTATTTCAAATGTAATTTGACTCTTGAGGTTTTTAGACCCCATTTGGGGTCTGTTGACTTAGTAATGCTGATGACTTTTTCACTGTCCTCAGAAGCAAACTTTGAGCCTGACAAACCTTCAGCAGCTACTGTGTCATAATTCCCTTACTAGAATGTAGGCTGAAATGAACATCTTAAGATAGATTTAGTTAGCAGGTTTACTGAAAAAAACTTAGTTTAAACAGAACAGTAGCTTAAAGGTCTTTCTAGAAAGTATCCACTGGGGGTTGGGCAGTGGCACACCAGGTTCAGTGCACAGGTCACTATGTGGAAGGACCCAGGTTCA
Organism: Erinaceus europaeus; assembly: GCF_950295315.1. NCBI lineage: Eukaryota > Metazoa > Chordata > Mammalia > Eulipotyphla > Erinaceidae > Erinaceus > Erinaceus europaeus. The sequence goes on from NC_080179.1 coordinate 237,210, forward strand.
AGCCCCTGCTCCCCACAGCCTGCAGGTGTCTCTCCCCCACTCCTCTCAATTTCTTTCTGTCGTGTCAAATACAAAATAGAAAGAAAAAAAGTGGAAAAGATGGTGGCAGGAGCAGTGGATTCACAGTGCTGGCACCAAGCCCCAGAGATAGCCCTGGAGGAGAGAGAAAGGAAGTTTCCGTTTGAATGCCGGCATAGGGCGCAATCTGAACGCTGTGGTAACTCCTCCTCCTGGCTCAGGGCACATTTACATTTTATTTCTGGCTTACTGCCGCATCCAAACAAGCGGTAAACCTAACTTAAGAGCAGGTACTTTCATTTAGATCGCATGGGACACAATCTCAAAATCTTTCACTACACGTAAGCCGCATTTGTCTTCTTTCAAGTGTTTTCCTATCTACTGTTTTGTCCCAGTGCCCGTCTCTGGCCTCTTATCTCACCTCCTGAATTTTAAAGTTTTTTCCCTCTCGAGTCCCAGTGCCCGTCTCTGGCCTCTTCATCTCACCTCCTGAATTTTAAAGTTTTTTTCCTCTCGAGTCCCAGTGCCCGTCTCTGGCCTCTTATCTTACCTCCTGAATTTTAAAGTTTTTTCCTCTCGAGTCCCAGTGCCCGTCTCTGGCCTCTTCATTTCACCTCCTGAATTTTAAAGTTTTTTCCCCTCTCGAGTCCCAGTGCCCATCTCTAGCCTCTTCATCTCACCTCCTGAATTTTAAGGTTCATTTTGCGTTTTGTAGTCTTCAGTTCCTCTTCCATAATAGCGGCATTCTTCTAAAATTAGAAGGAAAAGATGTCGTGAGGATCTGAAATGAGGGCTCAGGCAGTATCGCACTGGCAAAGCGCAAGGCCCCACGCAAGGATCCAGCCGAGCCCCCCACTCGGCTCCCCCACCGCAGGACGGTGGCTTCACAACAAGCAGTGAAGCAGATCTGCAGGGACCTGTCTTTCTCTCCCTCCTACCTCCCCCTCCTCTCTCTCAAGTTCTTTCTGTCCTATCCAATTAAAAAAAAAAGGAAAAATGGCCTCCAGGAGCAGTGGATTTTTGCAGGCACTGAGCCCAGCGATAACCCTAGAGGCAAAAAAAAAAAAAAAAAAAAAAGAATCTGAAATGATAGGAAGGGAATGTCTACAGGTGTTTGAGTCCAAGTCTAGAATTGTTTCTGGCAACCTATCAATGCTGTTCTGAGTGCGGTTAACTGTTACAGTCAAGTGCTCCGAAAGGTAGTTTCTTACTTTGACTCACGGCTATTACTTCTCCTTCCAGAACATAAAAAGCTGTTGGTCACGTAAACCTCCTATCAGTTTTTTTTTTAAATAATCAGATAAGCTTGCAGTTGATTCTCTTTTACACTAGATATTCTTTCATTAAAGTAACTTTATATTTTCCAGATTCAAATATTATCAATGCTTATGCATTCAGGCTGTAAAAACATAACTTTTTCTTTTTTAAAAATTTATTTCTTTATTGGGGAATTAATGTTTTACATTCAACAGTAAATACAAAAGTTTGTACATGCATCACATTCCCCAGTTTCCCATTTAACAATACAACCCCCACTATGTCATTCATCATCCTTGATAAATCATGGACCTGCATTCTCCCCACCCACCCACCCCAGAGTCTTTTACTTGGGGGCAATATGCCAATTCCATTTCAGGTTCTACTTGTTAAAAACATAACTTTTTCTATGTATGCTTTTATGCTATGATTAATGGTACCAAAGTATAAGATGTAAAACCTCTAAGTTGTTTCTAACTTCCTTCCTACCTTATGCTCCTACCTAGCTGCATAGTCTAGCATATTTCTTCAGAGAGCAATGCTTTATTCAAAATGCCACAGTTATGGGCCAAGCCATGGCCCACCTGGTGGAGCACGTGCTTTACCATGTCTGAAGAACCAAGTTCAAGACCACAGTTCCCACAGGGTAGAGCAGTGCTGTGGTGTTCCTCATTTTTTAAAATGGGGGAGACAATGGTTTACAGTACAGTTACTGGCACGGGGGTAAAATTTCTTACTTTCCGAGTCTGCAAAACATTCTCACCCCCAAACTGGGTCCTTTCCCTCTTATGCGCCAGGACCCTCTCCCTCTCCCTAAAAAATGAGAGTAAAATAAGGGATCTGCTGGGAACAGGGAAATCTTATAAAGTCACACTCAAGCTTCTGTGGCAGAAAGCCGACAAACAAGATGCGACTCTGGGTCAGTCACAAGGAGGTTCATGCCTGGAATCACCGAAGGACTGAGCTGGTGAACTAGCTCACTTAGAAGGTGCCCTGCTTAGTCACGGCAGTGACACAGGCACAGAGGGGAGCGCTGGCACCTCTCTCTCTGCCTCTCAGTCTGTCTCTATCTAAAATAACAAAGCAGCAAATATTTTTAACCCTTCCCAGTAAGATCGAGCCCAATGACTGATCTTCGAGGTCTGCTAGCTAATTTCCACACTGTTTCCTCTACACAAGTACCCACTCTATGCTTTCCTCTAACGGCACCCAAAGGAAGGGTGTGCATTCAAACTCTGGTTACTGGGAAAACAGAAGTGTGCTCTTGAAGTGACTTCTCTGTGTTCCAGTACTCTTTTTAAAACGGGGATATAGCGTTGTGGTTATGCAAAGAGACTCTCCTACTTGAGGCTCCAAAGTCCCAAGTTCAATCCCCAGCACCACCATAAACCAAAGCTGAGCAGTGCTCTGGGGAAAAAAAAATCAATAAAATGGGGTTATCTTACATTCTGAGCTTTTACAAAGATTAGCATAACAACACAATGAACGTTTAGTGTACAACCTGGTCCAGGAGGGAACAGAAAATTGTTAGCTTCTTTTCCAAGTTTTTATTCTTTGCTCTGTGTGTGTTCCTTCAAATGCCCTCCCCTCTCCACTTGGCTTTCAAAAGGTCCAACTCAAGTCCTCTCTCTTTGCTGAATGTTCCTGTTGTCAACTACTCTATTTACCTGTGGGGTCAGGGCCACAGACACAGACCACACAGGTATACTTCTTCATTTCCTTTGTTTCAAACAGAGACAGGCTTAAGGACAGAAAGAAGAAAAGCAGAGCAAGAGGGGAAGACACCACAGCACTGCTGCACCACCTGCGGAGCTCCCGCGTGGCCGAGGCCTGAGCCCTGCTGCACACGTGGCGAGGGGCATCCCTGCCTCCACCTGCTCCAGAGAGGCCGTCCCTACACTCCCACTCACTCTCTCTCCACCCCGTCCTGTCTCTGGACATGCCCCATGCTCTTTGCTTTCCCATTCCATTTACCCTGTCAGTTCTTGCAGGGTATGTTTCAGATGTACAGATGCCAGAGTCACATGTACAGGCTAGTAACTACACAGATATTCTAATACGGATAGTGCACGTGGACACACACACACACCAGACTGATTCATCAATGTAGTGACTACACAGATATTCTAATACCGATAGTGCACGCGGACACACACACATACACACACACCAGACTGATTCATCAATGTAGTGACTACACAGATATTCTAATACCGATAGTGCACGCGGACACACACACACACACACACACACCAGACTGATTCATCAATGTAGTGACTACACAGATATTCTAATACCGATAGTGCACGCGGACACACACACATACACACACACCAGACTGATTCATCAATGTAGTAACTACACAGATATTCTAATACAGATAGTGCATGTGGACACACACACACACCATACTGATTCATCAATGTAGTAACTACACAGATATTCTAATACCGATAGTGCACGCGGACGGACACACACACACACACACACACCAGACTGATTCATCAATGTAGTAACTACACAGATATTCTAATACAGATAGCACACGCGGACACACACACACACACACACACAACTGATTGATCAATGTAGAAAAACCTCAGCCGTCACTTCCAGGAGTCTGCTGACTACTCCAGCTAACACTCACGATGAATCAGACTCAAACCTTAGTTTCGGACGCTATCTCCAGAGTGGCCGTCAACCTCTGCACTTCATCCTGGTCCCTGTCTCCTTCCTCTTTCGCATTTCTCAGTTGCTGGCGCAAGTTCATCACTTCCAGATGCAGCAGCTTCATGTCCTTGGAATGTTCTTCCTGAATTACATTCAGCCGCTCCCTCAGCAAAGCTGTAGACAGACGGGACCATGGAGATGTTGGAAGGCGGCCAGGAGAGCAAGAGCAGCACACCCTCACCAAGCATGCACACGGGACAGTTTCTGGTCACTCTACTCTCTGTACCTGTCTTCTGCGGACTCAAATCCTTTTCAGTTTGCAGATGAAAGATGTTCATCTTCAAGGACTGGATAAGGTTTTCCAAGTGGCACATCCGATTCACCAGAAACTCACAGTTCTTCCATAAGATCTCTGTCTTCCCCGTACAAGTCACGTGATTTTCGACAGGCGTAATCATGTTCTGACTCATGGGTTCTTGTAAACACTTTGGAGTTTGCAAGCTGCCTCTGGACAAAAATCCCAACACGGCAGCATATCTAATAAACTGTGTACAATGGCAGTTCCAACCAGCAAGTCAGCGTAACATTTCTGCTAAGAATAAGGACAAAGACTCTGGAGGCTAGAGAGGTGGTTCAGTGGGAGGATAGCCAGCTGCCAAAAACAAAGTGAGAGGCACCCCTGGAGCAGTACTTCCTGCTGGTCTGCCTCACTCACTATGTCTGTCCCTCCCACTCCCCAGGAAATAGAACCGTTGGGCTGGGGAAGGGGCTGTAACAGAGCACAGGTGAAGGCCCTGAGCTCAACCTCTTCCTGCAGCACCAGACAAGAATAACCAAGCTCGCTGGAAGAGTCACGTCCTGTGCAGTCCCAGTAGAGGGTGGCCGCTCTCTGTTCTGCAAACATCTGCTGCCGCCCAAGTGGAAGCGACGGACGCCCACGCCGCCACACTGTGGTGCTCAATGCACAGGGAAGCTCCAGCAATCCCACTCTTAGGCATTCATCCAGTGAACACTCCAGCACTAATTAGAAGGGACACATGCAGCCCTGTATTCACAGCTACACTATTCACAGAAGCCAGAGAGTGGATGCTGCCTAAATGCCCAACAGCAGATGACTGGCTAAAGAAGTTATGGGTTATATACTCCATGGAATACTACTCTGCAATCAAAAATGATGATATTGTGTCCTTTGGGACAAGATGGACAAGATGGAGGCAATTATGCTTAGCAAAATAAGTAAAGAGATTAAAGACAACTACCAGATGGTTTTACATATATGAGCTCTAGAGATCTGATTCATATAAAATTTCCAAAAACAGACAAACAAAAAATCTAAGCCAAACAGAAGCAAGTAAACTGTGAGTAGGATTTATGAGAACTGTGGGCAGGGTAGATAGCATAATGGTTATGCAAAAAGACTCTCATGCCTGAGGCTCCAAAGCCCCAGGTTCAATTTCCTATACCACCATAAGCCAGAGCTGATCACTGCTCTGGTATGGGGTGGGGGGACTGACTTATGAGAACTCTGGTGGTTCTATTTGCAAGGTGGAAGGGTGGGGACACAGAACTCTGGTGGTGGCTGTGGTGTGGCACTAGACGTTGTCACCTTACAATCTTGTAACAACGTATTAATAACAAATAAAAAGTTAAAAAATAATATACAGTGAAGCAACATTCTTTAACCTACCGAGATGTATTTTCATTTGAGCTACTGTTGGTATTACCTTTCCCCGCTAAAGTCAAACATTATTAAGTCATCCCTCAAAGAACTGGTCTGTTCCTCAACTATCCTCATCCTCTGCTGGAGGACCGTGAACGTTTCAGAAGTTGCAGCATTGATGCAGGTTGGAGAGATGACCGGTCCGGACATTTCTGTAAGTACCTGTGATCAAAGTCACAAAGTTAGCCTCGTACACTCTATGACTCCCATGACTCAGTAGGCTGAGCCGTAAGGTTTGATCCCTGAGACCACACGGACACATCATGGAGAACCCCAAGGGAACCTGCGTGTGGGATCGGTGTTCAGGGGATCGGGAGATGGTTCACCCAGCAGAGTGAACACTTCGCCACGCACAAGAATGTGGGTTTGCAGCTCCATCATGACAGGGGAGCACCTGCATGGGGGGGTGAGGAGGCTGGGGCTGTGTGCAGTGTCTCCTCTGGCTTGGTAACAACAAAAGCTCTGCGGAGAGTGTAAGTATCACGCAGCTGCGGTGCCCTAGCAATGATCCAGGTAGTGTGCGTGCACACACGCACACACGCGCACACACAATGACCCAGGTAGTGTGCACGCACACGCATACATACACACACGCGCAATGACCCAGGTAGTGTGCACACACACAATGACCCAGGTAGTGTGCGCACACATGCACGCGCACACACACAGAGATGACCCAGGTAGTGCGCACACACACACACACACACACACACACGACCCAGGTAGTGTGCACACACACACGATGACCCAGGTAGTGTGCACACACACACGATGACCCAGGTAGTGTGCACACACATGCACACACAATGACCCAGGTAGTGTGTGCACGCAAACACACACACACGATGACCCAGGTAGTGTGCACGCACACGCATGCATACACACACGCGCGATGACCCAGGTAGTGTGCACACACATGCACGCGCACACACACAGAGATGACCCAGGTAGTGTGCGCACACACACACACGATGACCCAGGTAGTGTGCACACACATGCACACACACAATGACCCAGGTAGTGTGCGCACACATGCACGCGCACACACACACAGATGACCCAGGTAGTGTGCACACACGTGCGTGCGCACACACACACACACACACACGATGACCCAGGCAGTGTGCGTGCACACACACACACATGCATGCACACGCGCACGCACACACACACGCACTCTAAATCTTCAGCCAAGGAGTGAGTGGTATGTGTGCCTGAGGCCCTAGGTTCATTCCTCTGAACACACACAGTGCCCAGGAGCTCGGGAATGCCGGGCATCGCACTTGGGTCAATCAGGTGTGAGCAGGCGCTTGAAGAGCCAACTTGTCATTCACAACCCCTTCCCCACCTTCCCTCCTTCCCCACCGAGAGAGGGCACCGCAAGTAAGGTCTGCTCCGTGTGCGAGGATGACACAGAGAAAAGCGGCTTCACGATTCCAGTCACCCCACTCCTGGCTATACCCACAGGAACTAAACCTGTATCTGGAAGAGACATCTGAAAACCCACATTCAACACAGCCTCAGTCACCAATATATGAAAGTAATCTGAGTGTCCCTCGACAGATGAAGAAGTTGTGTGTGCATGTATTATTTTCCTTAATTCAATACCCTCAAAGTCCACCAAGTAGTGCAAGCGGCAGAATTTCCGTTCTGCCTGAATAACGTTGGTGAATAAATATACAGACACGGGGGCCAGGTGGTGGGGCGCCTGGCTGAGCACACACTACAGTGCACAATTAGTGTGTATTTACTTATTAGATTTTTTATTGATTGATTGGACAGAGACAGTCAGAAATTGAGAGGAGAGGGGAAACAGAGAGGGAGACCCCTGCAGCCCTGCTTCACCACTCGTGAAGCTTTCCCCTGCAGGTGGGGACCAGGGGCTTGAACCCAGATCCTTGCACATTGTAGTGTGCTCAGCCAGGCGCCCCACCACCTGGCCCGTGTCTGCATATTTATATATCAACATTATTCAGGCAGAACGGAAATTCTGCTGCTTGCACTACATGGTGGACTTTGAGGGTATTGAATTAAGGAAAACAAGTCAAAGAAAAAAATGCCATATGGCATTACTTAGATATGGGATTTAGAAACAAATGAAAATAATCTAATTTTGCTTTATTAATTTCAGCCATCAGGGTTACTCCTGGAACTCGGTGTTTCAGCCCCACTTTCCCACCATCCCCAGTTGCCAGTTTTTGGGTTTTTTTTTTCCTCCAGGGTTATTGCTGGGGCTCGGTGCCTACACCACGAATCCACTGCTCCTGGAGGCCATTTTTCCCCCTTTTATTGCCCTTGTTTTTTTTTTTTTAATCACTGTTGTGGTTATTATTGTTGTTGTTGTCATTGTTGTTGGATAGGACAGAGAGAAATGGAGAGAGGAGGGGAAGACAGATGGGGAGAGAAAGACAGACACCTGCAGACCTGCTTCACCGCCTGTGAAGCTACTCCCCTGCAGGTGGGGAGCCAGGGGCTCGAACCGGGATCCTTAGGCCGGTCCTTGTGCTTTGAGCCACCTGCGCTTAACCTGTTACCGCCTGACTCCGTTTTTACTTTTTCTTATTTATTTATTCTATTTTGTTGCCCTTGTTGTATTGTTGTAGTTATTATTGATGTCGTCATTGTAGGATAGGAAAGAGAAATGGGAGAGAGGAGGGGCAGACAGAGAGGGGGAGAGAAAGACAGACACCTGCAGACCTGCTTCACCGCCTGTGAAGCGACTCCCCTGCAGGTGGGGAGCCGGGGGGGCTTGAACCGGCATCCTTAGCCAGTCCTTGCGCTTTGTGCCACGTGCGCTTAACTGCGCTACCACCCGACTCCCGTTTTTACTCTTAATGGTCCTGTCGAGAAGTTCTCTCTTATGCGCCTGAAAACAAAGTGTCTCTGTTATTATCTCTTTGTTGCTTTTGACATATTTATTGCTGGCAGTTTCAGAACATGGGAAAGAGCGAGCAGACAAAACCCCTCTTCTATTCATCTCTTTTCCCATTGTCATTTACCCCGAGGGGGATATGCAGAATCAGTGAACTCTTAAGATACACAGCCAGGGTAGTGGAGCACACACGCTACAATGGCCAAGGACCCAGTCCGTCTCTAGCCCGCAGGAGTTAGCAGAGGAGAAAGTAACAAGACGCACAGCGCTGGGAGGCTCATTCACGTCTCTGAACGCAGCCAGACTCGGGGTCTCGCTCACGCTACCAGACGGGCCGGTCCGGTCGGTCAAGTGCCAGCAGAGTCGCTGCAGTCCAGAAGCCAGGGCTGAGGCTGCAGGCGGTTGCAGGAAGGCAGGTGGGAGACGTGGGGCCAGCCATGGGCGACGCCACGTGGGCGCATCGTCCTGGGACCGTCTGCCCCTCGTCTGGTGCGGGCCGGCCTGAAGACAAGCCGGCCCGGTGTGTGCAGCTCGAGCAGGGCGGCGTCTTGCTCGCTCACTTGCCCTCCTCCTGAGCGGCCGGCACACCCTGGGCTGCAGACCTCGGGCAGCGCTTTCTTTTTGGCCTGCGGCCTGCTCAGCTCTGGCTTCTGGGGTGCGGGGGACTGAACCTGGGACTTTGGGGCCTCCGGCAGGAGCGTCTCTGCAGAACCATGAGGCCACCTACCCCCGCCTCGCAGTGTCGGCAAGGAGTTTCTGGGCAGATTTCCACTTTCCTAGCCAAGGACAGGACTTAGGGCACCTGCCCTCCCCACCCCTTCCAGAAGGCTGGGCGGTCTACTGGTCGCCCCTCCATCTGCTCCAAGTGGAGCCCCCACGTGCAGAGCCCGGGCTCAAGCCTCGGCCCGACAGGAGCGGGAAGGCGGCGCAGGTGTCCTTCCTCCTCCTCTCTTGGTTTCTCTGTCCTATAAAATAAAAGGAGGGTGGGGAGGAGGAAGAAGACGGCTTCCAGCGTGTGAGCTCCAAGAACCCTGGCGGAATACGTATGGAAAGGCACAATAGTAAGCTTTAAAAAGCACCAGGGTCACCAGCACCTGACAAGTAAGGAAAAGGTCAGAGAGATCCCGGCGAGTCGCCGCTACCGTCCGTCTGCCGCTGTGGGAAAAACTGACTTCTGTTCACTTTTCCCTTCTGTCACTCAAAGGGCTTCTGGTTGGTGCACGGCAGAGGACAGCGGGCATAAGCAATGGAGCGAAAAGCAGTGTGTGTGCATGTGTGTGTGTGCATGTGTCTGCCTGTGTGTGCATGTGTGTGTGTGCCTGCCTGTGTGTGCATGTGTGTGCATGCCTGTGTGTGTGCATGTGTGTGCCTGCCTGTGTATGCCTGTGTGTGTGCATATGTGTGCGCGCGCATGTGTGTGTGCCTGTGTGTGCGTGCCTGTGTGTGCATGTGTGTGTGCATATGTGTGCGCGCGCATGTGTGTGTGCCTGTGTGTGCGTGCCTGTGTGTGCCTGTGTGTGTGCATATGTGTGCGCGCGCATGTGTGTGTGCCTGTGTGTGCGTGCCTGTGTGTGCCTGTGTGTGTGCATATGTGTGCGCGCGCATGTGTGTGTGCCTGTGTGTGCGTGCCTGTGTGTGCATGTGTGTGTGCATATGTGTGCGCGCGCATGTGTGTGTGCCTGTGTGTGCCTGCCTGTGTATGCCTGTGTGTGTGCATATGTGTGCGCGCGCATGTGTGTGTGCCTGTGTGTGCGTGCCTGTGTGTGTGCATGTGTGTGCGTGCCTGTGTGTGTGCCTGCCCGTGTGTGCGCATATGTGTGCGCGCGCATGTGTGTGTGCCTGTGTGTGCGTGTACGACAGTGCTGCCCAGTGGCCGTCTGTCTGTCCGTCTGTCCCGCAGGTGCACTAGAAAGAATCATGTCTGGGCTGACAGACACTGCCCACGTGGCCGTCCGTCTGTCTGTCCATCCGGCAGGTGCACTAACCAGAATCATGTCCCGGCTGACAGACACTGCCCGCGGGCCGTCCGTCCGTCTGTCCATCTGTCTGTCCCGCAGGTGCACTAGAGAGAATCATGTCCCGGCTGACAGATGCTGCCCGGTGGCCGTCCATCCGTCTGTCTGTCCCGCAGGTGCAGTAAACAGAATCATGTCCGGGGCTGACAGACGCTGCCCGCGGGGCCGTCCGTCCGTCTGTCCGTCCCGCAGGTGCACTAGAGAGAATCATGTCTGGGCTGACAGACGCTGCCCGCGGGGCCGTCCGTCCGTCTGTCCGTCCCGCAGGTGCACTAGACAGAATCATGTCCGGGGCTGACAGACGCTGCCCGCGGGGCCGTCCGTCTGTCGGTCCGCCCGGCAGGGAGCGGCAGGTGGCGGCCTCCCGGGCCCAGGCTCACCCGCACTCAGCACTCAGCGTGGCCGCCCGCAGCTGCGGCTCCCGCGGCTCCCAGACGCTCCGCACCCGCCCCGGCGCGCCGGCTCCAGTGCGCAAGCGCGGCTCCCGCAAGGCATGCCGGGAACAGCGCGGTCTCGGCCCAGCATGCCCGCCAGGAGGGACCAGGCCGGAAGTCGGGGAGCGCGAGCGCGGCGCCGCGACTCGATGACGACACGGCGCCCATTGTGCTCGCGCGCGGCATGCCGGGACATGTAGTTCCCGCCCGCGCGGCGGGCTCACTGCGGGGCCGGGGTGTGGGACCCGCGCAGGCCTGGAGCGGGGAGACCCGAGAGGAGAGGACCGTCTGGCGGACCGTGAGGCCGCCCGTCGCTCCCTGGCAGCCCGTGTGCGCAGAGACGGTTCTTCCCGCACGGCGACAGCCTGTGCGCACACCCAGAGGACCGACAGGCAGAGGCCCGCAGCCCGGCCGCGCCCTCCTGAAGCTCCCTGCAGCTGGGGGCCGGGGCTCGAACCCGGGTCCTGCGCGCTGGGCCAGGTGCCGTTAGCCCGGGGCCCCGCGAACCTGCCGGCAGCTGCAGGTGCGACCGACGTGACGAGTCGGCCCGCGGTCGGGTCTGCGCTGCACCGGGTGCTGGGACCCGCTTCCCACGAGCCTCTGCGGGAGGGCGGCGGGTGCGCGGAGCGCGGGCCCTGCCCTGCCCCTGCCCTGCCCTGCCCCTACACCTGCCCCTGCCCCTGCCCTGCCCTGCCCCTGCCCTGCCCCTGCCCTGCCCCTACACCTGCCCCGGCCCCTGCCCTGCCCTGCCCCTGCCCTGCCCCTACACCTGCCCCTGCCCCTGCCCTGCCCTGCCCCTGCCCTGCCCCTACACCTGCCCCTGCCCCTGCCCTGCCCTGCCCCTGCCCTGCCCCTGCCCTGCCCCTACACCTGCCCCGGCCCCTGCCCCTGCCCTGCCCCTGCCCTGCCCCTACACCTGCCCCGGCCCCTGCCCTGCCCTGCCCCTGCCCTGCCCCTACACCTGCCCCTGCCCCTGCCCCGGCCCCTGCCCTGCCCTGCCCCTGCCCTGCCCCTACACCTGCCCCTGCCCCTGCCCTGCCCTGCCCCTGCCCTGCCCCTACACCTGCCCCGGCCCCTGCCCTGCCCTGCCCCTGCCCTGCCCCTGCCCTGCCCCTACACCTGCCCCGGCCCCTGCCCTGCCCTGCCCCTGCCCCGGCCCCTGCACCTGCCCCTGCCCTGCCCCTGCCCCGGCCCTGCCCTGCCCTGCCCCTGCCCTGCCCCTGCCCCTACACCTGCACCTGCCCTGCCCCTGCCCCTGCCCCGGCCCCTGCCCTGCCCTGCCCCTGCCCTGCCCCTGCCCCGGCCCTGCCCTGCCCCTGCCCTGCCCCTGCCCCTACACCTGCACCTGCCCTGCCCTGCCCCTGCCCTGCCCCTGCCCCGGCCCTGCCCTGCCCTGCCCCTGCCCTGCCCTGCCCTGCCCTGCCCCTGCCCTGCCCTGCCCCTACACCTGCCCCTGCCCTGCCCTGCCCCTGCCCTGCCCCTGCCCTGCCCCTACACCTGCCCCGGCCCCTGCCCTGCCCTGCCCCTGCCCTGCCCCTACACCTGCCCCTGCCCCTGCCCTGCCCTGCCCCTGCCCTGCCCCTACACCTGCACCTGCCCCCTGCCCCTGCCCTGCCCCTGCCCCGGCCCCGCCCCCTGCCCTGCCCTGCCCCTGCCCTGCCCCTGCCCTGCCCCTACACCTGCCCCGGCCCCTGCCCTGCCCTGCCCCTGCCCCGGCCCCTGCCCCGGCCCCTGCCCTGCCCCTGCCCCGGCCCCTGCCCTGCCCTGCCCCTGCCCTGCCCCTACACCTGCCCCGGCCCCTGCCCTGCCCTGCCCCTGCCCTGCCCCTGCCCTGCCCCTACACCTGCCCCGACCCCTGCCCTGCCCTGCCCCTGCCCTGCCCCTGCCCTGCCCCTACACCTGCCCCGGCCCCTGCCCTGCCCTGCCCCTGCCCTGCCCCTGCCCTGCCCCTACACCTGCCCCGGCCCCTGCCCTGCCCTGCCCCTGCCCCGGCCCCTGCACCTGCCCCTGCCCTGCCCCTGCCCCGGCCCTGCCCTGCCCTGCCCCTGCCCTGCCCCTGCCCCTACACCTGCACCTGCCCTGCCCCTGCCCCTGCCCCGGCCCCTGCCCTGCCCTGCCCCTGCCCTGCCCCTGCCCCGGCCCTGCCCTGCCCCTGCCCTGCCCCTGCCCCTACACCTGCACCTGCCCTGCCCTGCCCCTGCCCTGCCCCTGCCCCGGCCCTGCCCTGCCCTGCCCCTGCCCTGCCCTGCCCTGCCCTGCCCCTGCCCCTACACCTGCACCTGCCCTGCCCCTGCCCCTGCCCCGGCCCCTACACCTGCACCTGCCCTGCCCCTGCCCTGCCCCGGCCCCTACACCTGCACCTGCCCTGCCCTGCCCCTGCCCTGCCCCTGCCCCGGCCCTGCCCTGCCCTGCCCCTGCCCTGCCCCTGCCCTGCCCCTGCCCCTACACCTGCACCTGCCCTGCCCCTGCCCCTGCCCCGGCCCTGCCCTGCCCTGCCCTGCCCTGCCCCTGCCCCTACACCTGCACCTGCCCTGCCCCGGCCCTGCCCTGCCCCTGCCCCTGCCCCGGCCCCTGCCCTGCCCTGCCCCTGCCCTGCCCCTGCCCCTACACCTGCACCTGCCCTGCCCCTGCCCCGGCCCCTGCCCTGCCCCTGCCCCTGCCCCGGCCCTGCCCTGCCCTGCCCCTGCCCTGGCCCCTGCCCCGGCCCCGGCCCCTGCACCTGCACCTGCCCTGCACCTGCCCTGCCCCTGCCCTGCCCCTGCCCCGGCCCCTGCCCTGCCCCTGCCCCTGCCCCGGCCCTGCCCTGCCCCTGCCCTGCCCCTGCCCTGCCCTGCCCCTGCCCTGGCCCCTGCCCCGGCCCCTGCACCTGCCCTGCCCTGCCCCTGCCCCGGCCCCTGCACCTGCCCCTGCCCCGGCCCCTGCACCTGCCCTGCACCTGCCCCTGCCCCTGCCCCTGCCCCTGCCCTGCCCTGCACCTGCCCTGCCCCTGCCCCGGCCCCTGCCCTGCACCTGCCCTGCCCCTGCCCCTGCCCTGCCCCTGCCCTGCCCCTGCCCTGCCCCTGCCCCGGCCCCTGCCCTGCCCCTGCCCCTGCCCCTGCCCTGCACCTGCCCCTGCACCTGCCCTGCCCTGCCCTGCACCTGCCCTGCATCTGCCCTGCCCTGCACCCGCTCGGCCTGCCCTGCACCTGCCCGGCCTGGCCTGCACCTGCCCTGCACCTGCCCTGCCCTGCCCTGCCCTGCACCCGCTCGGCCTGCCTTGCACCTGCATCTGCCCTGCCCCTGCACCTGCCCTGCCCCTGCCCTGCCCTGCCCCTGCCCTGCACCCGCTCAGCCTGCCCTGCCCCTGCCCTGCCCTGCCCCTGCCCGGGCAGCAGCTCCCCTCCTGTGAGTGCGGTGATCCAGCTCTGGCTTCTAGTTCTCTGAGCGCGGACATAAAATTGGCTCCTCTGGTCGTCTGGTCGCCGTCTCAGGGTGAAGAGGCAGGTTGCGAGTCACAGCAGTAAGAGTAACCATCATGGGAGCCGGGCAGCAGCGCAGCGGGTTAAGTGCAGGTGGCGCACAGCACAAGGACTGGCATAAGGACCCTGGTTCACAGACTCACACCCTTTAGGGGTAGACAGGCGGACAGGCAGACTCACTACACCCTTTAGGGGTAGATGGCAGAGTCAAGAAATTGAAATGGGAGGAGGAGATAGAGAGGAAGAGTTATACAAAGACACCTCAGACCTGTTTCACCACTCCCCTTGTGGTGGGGGTGGCTCAAACCTGGGTCCTTAGCTCAGAGTAATTTGTGTGCTCAACCAGGTGCACCACTGCCTGGCCCCAACAATATTGGTGTTTTGTTTTTTTAATTTTTTATTACCTTTATTTATTGGATAGAGACAGTCAGAAGTCGAGAGGAAAGGTGATAAAGTGGGAGAGAGAGACAGAGAGACACTTACACCCTGTTTCACCACTCACAAAGCTTTCCCCCTCCAGGTGGGTACCAGGGGCTTGAACCTGGGTCCTTGCACATTCTAACATGTGTGCTCAATCAGGTGCCACCACCTGGCCCCCCCCAACGATATTCTTATAAGGCTGTTGTCACTTAATGTCACCAACTAAATTTTGTGACCACAAAGATATTTCACATTGTTCTTTTAGCATAAAAATAAGGTCATTGGGAGTCGGGCAGTAGCGCAGCGGGTTAAGCGCAGGTGGCGCAAAGCACAAGGACCAGCGTAAGGATCCTGGTTTGAGTCCCCGGCTCCCCACCTGCAGGGGAGTCGCTTCCCAGGCGGTGAAGCAGGTCTGCAGGTGTCTGTCTGTCTCTCCCCCTCTCTGTCTTCCCCTCCTCTCTCCATTTCTCTCTGTCCTATCCAACAACAGTGACAACAACAATAATAACCACAACAATGATAAAAACAACAAGGGCAACAAAAGGGGAAAAAACGGCTTCCAGGAGCAGTGGTTTTGTGGTGCAGCCACTGAGCCCCAGCAATAACCCTGGAGGATAAATAAATAAATCAAGTCAATGCGCGACAGTTTTACACCTCTTTATATTTCTAAGATTAAAGTATGTTTTGTGTTAACGTAGTTGGTATTTTTCCTCTGACTTGTTTTCCTTAATTCAGTACCTTCAAAGTTCAACCATATAATGAGTTTCCACTGTCCTGTCTGAATAATGCTGCTATAGAAACACACACACACACACACACATTTCTTCACTTGTCAAAGGACACTCAGATAGTACTATGCACTTACTGGGTGTGCCACCAGCAGGCCCCCCAAAATGTAGAAGATTTCTGGTGAGCAAGTAAACTAAAGAAAATCAAACTATTTCCATAGACATTGAATTCTAAACAATACTTTTCTGAAATGTTTATTAGTTAATGACAGTGAATCAGAGTACAGCTCTAGCACATGCAGTGTCCAGGACTGAACTCGGAACTTGCCACTAGAGGCACCAAAAGTTTCTCTCTTGCTCCACTTCCTAAGTCATTAAACAATTGATTTTTTAAGACATGTCTTGAAATCAGTTACTTTATAGAAAAGATTCTCTGACTCCTTTGCAGATATCCCTATTTATATTTGGGCACAGACTGTACCTATCTTTACAATGCTGGTAACTCTCTCTACACACACACACACACACACACACACACACACACACGTATGTTAGTATTTGTGTGTGTTACATTAAAAACATTAAAATTATGTACAAGTCAATAAAATCTTTTTAAAAAGTTTAAACATTGTGGTCCGGGAGGTGGCGCTGTGATAAGGCTTTGGACTCTCAAGCATGAGGTCCTGAGTTTGATCCCTGGCAGCACATGTGCCAGACTGATGTCTGGTTCTTTCTCTCTCCTGTCTTTCTCATTAATAAATAAATAAAATCTTTTAAAAAAAAAGTTTAAACATTAAAATTGAGCTCAAAGTATAACTTGGATATCTTGGTGAAATAATTATAGTAAAAAACTACTAAATCTTTCTTCCCCCCCCCCCATGAAGACTTCAGTGGTACAGGATGACTTTTTTATACAGGAAGAATGAGAGAGAGAGAGAGAGAGAGAGAGAGAAAGGAGAGAGAGAGACCACAGCACCTTTGGAAGCTCACTCCAATGTGACTTGGGTTAAGCACACAACAAATTAGGTGCATTACCAGGTGTGCTATTTTGCTGGCCCATGAAACTTCCTTTCAAAATATCTCAAATAGAAGATGTGAGATAGCCCGCTGCCTTGGAGCCCCCAGGTACCACATGGGCGCACTATGCTGAGGGGAAGCCTCATGAAAAGTGGAGAGGTGCTGTGGTATCTCTCCTTGTCTCTATTTCTCCTTCCGTCTCTTTCTTGCCCTCCATCATAAAAAGACACAAATACATAAAATAAAATCTCTAGAACTCCACAAGTAGAAAGATGTATAGTTATATTTCTTTATTTGCTGTTTTCCTATACCATCAGCGGAGAAGACCCACAAAGCTGGCCAGATGAATCAAATATGAAGTGGGGGTTCAGAGCCCTCTGGTCACCTTCGTCTATCATTTCCCCCGCTCTGGGAGTGCGGACCCAAATTCTTTATAGGATGCAGAAGGTGGGAGTTCTGGCTTGTGTAATCGCTTCTCCACTGGACAATGTCTTTTTACATTTCAGTTTAAGACTTCTTAGACTAATTGCTACACCACGTTACCTCCATGTGACTCCAGGTAAAACACAACATAGACTCCTCGGCACAACCTCAACGACACAGCGACACATCACCTTCCCTTCTCCAGGAGACTCAGATGCCGTAACCTTCTCTTCTGTGCAGAGAATCAGGCTTTAGTTGGATTTTTTGAGTCAAGTGAAACGCTGGGTTTATTTGACGTATTTGTTCATCAGTAAGAAAAATATGCCAACTCGAGAACACATTTTTGATTCTGAAGCATTTCTCAGATACATACATAACCAAAATATCTCCTCTGGGGAAATCTTTTCATATTTTCAAGTTTAGTTTGGCCTCTCAAGCAGTTGTGAAGACACATTCAACCAGCTAGTGATCTGAGTATTTTCCTCAGTGACTATTATTCAAAATGCTATAAGGGATGGAAGCGTTAACAGAGATCCCGAGAAGGTGAAAATAAGAAAATTAACAAATAAACAAGGAAACTAAACATGCAGAAGCAATTAGAGGCAGGAGTTACTTGAGTGAGCGTGGGAGTGATTTTAGAGACTAAGGCAATGAGGCTTGTCCATAAAGTAATTATGAGACTCACAGTAGCACAGCTCTGCCATTTTCTGTGATGTTCTATTTGCTTTTGTCTTTTTCATGTGATTTCGGAAATGGATTCCAAGTCACCAAGGCCCCCCAACCCCTGAAAAAGTAAAGGTTCCTCTCTTCCTCCTTCTTCCTCCTTCCTTCCTTCCTTCCCTCCCTCCCTCCCTCCCTCCCTCCCGCCTTCCCTCCCTTCCCTCTCTCCCTCCTTTCCTCCCTCCCTCTCTCCCGCCTTTCCTCCCTCCCTCCCTCCCTCCCGCCTTCCCTCCCTCCCTCCCTCCCTCCCTCCCGCCTTCCCTCCCTTCCCTCTCTCCCTCCTTCCCTCCCTTCTTCCCTCCTTCCTTTCTCTCTTGTGGTGCCAGGGCTGATATATGTAGTTCTACCACTCCCCGCTGATCCCTTCATTCTTTCTGTTCCAGATAGAGGGGTGGGGTTGGGGGTGTTGGTGAGAACGTGGCATAAGCTCACCTCTGCGGAGTCTCTCCTGAACCGGAGCCAGAGCCCTCTCGCATGGTCAGGTGCCTGCTCTGCTGCTGCGCCTTCTGCCCCGACCAAGACATTTAAGGGCTGTGTCATTTTAGTCAAAAGGACAACTCAGGCATCCAAGTTCGACATCCTCGAGGAAACACTCACGAAAGACATGTCTCTGATATCTGATGACTGTAAAAGATGGCGACTAATCCCTAGCACTGCAAAAACGGTATCATCTGTTTTCCATCTACACCATGCCTCGGCCTCGCGTGAGCTTAATGTGCAGCTTGGTGATACGAGAATCCGGCATGAAGCCCAGCCAGTCTATCTTGGCGTTACTCTCGATCTCACCCTGTCATTTCACGAACATCTCATAAAAACTGCAGCAAAGGTGGGCGCGAGGAATCACATCATTGCAAGACTGGCCAGCTCCTCATGGGGCGCGAGCGCTGCCACACTCCGATCATCCTCTCTGGCATTATGCTATTCCACTGCAGAATACTGTGCCCCAGGATGGTTCCGTAGCCCCCATGTCCACTTGGTCGATTCCAAATTATATTCCTCCATGAGGATCATTTCTGGAACCATCCGTTCCACCCCGGTTCCACGGCTGCCAGTTCTTAGCAACATCGCCCCGCCAGATATTCGTCGGGATGCGGCATCATCTAAGTTCATTTCCCACGTCTACGCTCGACCGGACCTGCCAATATACGCGGATATCTTCGCCCACCCTGTCCAACGCTTGACGTCTCGTCACCCAATCTGGTCCCCTACGCCTACACTGAACTTCTCTGTTCCAGACTCTTGGAAACAGAGTTGGCAGTCAGCTGAGGTCAAGAACAAACACCTCATCACAGACCCCTGCGAGCGTCAACCCGGCTCTGACCTAGCACGTTATGATCGGGCCCTCCTCAATCGCTATCGAACAGGCCATGGCCGGTGCGCCGCTATGTTCCATCGCTGGGGAGCCAGAGACGACCCGAACTGCCCCTGCGGCTCCAGACAGACTGTGACCCACATAGTCAACGACTGCCACCTCTCCAGATTCAAAGGAGGTCTCGAAACTTGACATCAGGCTCAACCTGACGCTGTTGAATGGCTACGGAAGAAGGGCAAATGCTAGAAGAAGAAGTCAAAAGGACAATGCACAATGGTGAACAAAAACAAAACAAACAAGCAAACAAAAACAACACCAGCCATCTCAATGTGTTATTTCTTGCCAAGTCAATTCCAAATTAATAGGTGGAAAATTGAAGCACAGACAGACCGTCACCTACATGGGCTACTACCAGGTCTCTGAGTCCTTGTCCAGAGTTCTGACACTTTGAGTGCTTCATGTAAGTGGAATCACAGTATTTATGTCTTTATGATTAGCTTATTTCACTCGGCATAATGTTCTCAGTGCTCATCCCTGCACAGCACACAGGGAATTTCTCTGCTACACTGAATGACATCTGCTGCGTGTAGAGGTCACGACTTGCCATCTTCAGTCACTGTGCTCTCACTAGTGTGAAGAATGCTGGTATGAACATGGGTGTGTGGCTATCTTTGTGAGATCCTGCTTTCAGTGGAGGGCTTATATCCACAACTGGAATGGTTCGGCCGTATGGAATTCGACTTGGAAGAAAATTTGAGGAGCGACTGACTAGTCTGCTTCGCCAATGACTGGCTGTTCCGTGCTCCGGGAAACAGTCCGCAGGGCTCTGACTTTCCACATTCGTGTCTATAATAGTTTATTTTTGATAGTAGCAAGCCTAATGGGTGATCTCTCACCATTTTAATGACCTCTTGGAGATGCATCTGTTTGAGACCTGTGCTCACTTTTCATGGGTTCATCTGTTTGGAGTTTTAGGTGTTCCGGCTTTATTCAGACTACTGAGCCATGCCAGATGCCTTCCTACTTTCTCACAAGGTCCTTTGGATGTGTAAAATTTTCCATAAAATTCTGTCTCTTTTTAATTTTAAAATAATTTTATTAGTGATTTAATGTTTAACAAGGTTGTGAGATAATAGGGGGACAATTCCACACAGCTCCCACCACCAGAGTTGCATATCCTACCCCTCCATTGGAAGCTTCCCTGTTCTTTATCCCTCTGGGAGGATGGACCAGAATTCTCAATGGGGAGCAGAAGGTGGGAGTTCTGGCTTCTGTCATTGCTTCTCCACTGGACATGGGTGTTGGCAGGTGGATCCACACCCCCAGCCTGTGTCTGTCTGTCCCTAGTGGGGCAGGGCTCTGGGGAGGGGAGGCTCCAGGACACACTGGTGAACCATCTGCCCAGGGAAGCCAGGATGGTGTCATGGTAGTGTCTGCAACTTGGTGGCTGAAAGACAGTAAGGTATAAGGCAGAATAAATTGTTTAATAAACATAAACTCAAAG
The DNA here is from genome assembly GCF_950295315.1 of Erinaceus europaeus. Taxonomy (NCBI): domain Eukaryota; kingdom Metazoa; phylum Chordata; class Mammalia; order Eulipotyphla; family Erinaceidae; genus Erinaceus; species Erinaceus europaeus. Next base: position 257,778 of record NC_080179.1, read on the forward strand.
GTAAGAGTAGAGTAGACAAGATTAGGGGGTCTTCATGTGGGAAGAAAGTCTATATATATATATATATATATATATATTTTTTTTTAGTGTTTATTTCCTTTTTGTTGTCCTTGTTTTTATTGTTTTAATTATTGTTGTTGATGTCATCATTGTTGGATAGGACAGAGATAAATGGAGAGAGGAGGGGAAAACAGAGAGGGGGAGAGAAAGACAGACACCTGCAGACCTGCTTCACCGCCTCTGAAGCGACCCCCCTGCAGGTGGGGAGCCAGAGGCTTGAACCGGGATCCTTACGCCAGTCCTTGCGCTTTGCGACACGTGCGCTTAACCTGCTGTGCTACTGCCCGGCTCCTGGAAGCCTATTTTATTCCCTGTGCCTTTTGTGTTGCAGCCAAGAAATCCCCACCAAATGCAGCATTGTGAAGCTTTTATCCTACTTTTTACCTGTTGTTGGGGTTTCAGGTAAGTAGAGGGAGGCAGAGAGAACACAGCAAGGAATTCCTTCAATGAGCTAGTATCCTCTGTGATGTAAGGGCCAGGGCCTGGGGGCTGGGTGTCTCCAATGTGGGCGGAGGGCGTGGCAAAGCAGGCACCTTTCAGGTGAGCTGTCTGATCCCCCGTTTTTTAAAGAGTGTTGTTGCAGGCTTTGCATTTAAATATATAAGGTACCTTGAGTTTATTTTTGTATCTGGTGTCACATTGCATTACCACTTCCTTCTTCTGCGTGTGGGTATCAGTTTTGTCAGCAAAAAACGTTGAATGCTTTTCGCCCACTCTATTAATCTTTCTTTTTACTGGAGAGTTGAATTTTCATTTATTACTTCTTACCAGCACCCCAGGAACCTTCTTCTATATGTCCCGCCACAGCAAGGACCTGTCTCCACTGCATTTACTTATTTATCTGTTTACAGGCTTACTTCATGAGGCGGGTATTTACTTCATGGGGGTGGGGGGGGCCAGAGCTGATGGCCAGCGGATCCGTACTGGGGATTGAACTCCGGCCCTCATGCGTCAAGTCCAAAGGTGTACCACTGTGCCATCCAGACCAATCTCTTTCCTCTTCCCTCTCCTACATGTACCTCCTAGACTAAAGTTTATTTACAGCTCTTTTCTTTTTTTTTTTTAAATTTATTTCTTTATTGGGGAATTAATGCTTTACATTCAACAGTAAATACAATAGTTTGTACATGCATAACATTCCCCAGTTTCCCATTTAACAATACAATCCCCACTATGTCATTCATCATCCTTCATGGACCTGCATTCTCCCCACCCACCCACCCACCCCAGAGTCTTTCACTTTGGTGCAATACGCCAGTTCCAAGCTGTTTTCTTTATTGGGGGGGATTCATGGTTTACAGTCAGCAATAGAATCCAGTAGTTGGTGCACGCGTCCCGTTTGTCAGTTTTCCACCCAACATTCTAACCCCATGTAGGTCCTCCTCTGCCGTCCTGTTCCAGGACTTGAACATTACCCCCACCCCCACCCCCACCCCCACCCCCACCCCAGAGACCTTTGGGCAAAGTGACTGTTGAATTTTTTTTCCCCTCCCTAAGTGGGCCATACTTTGCTATTTCCTTGGATTTCTTGTGATTACCTGTTTAAAAATGATTTCTTAACAAGAAGGTGGGGAGAGAGTGGCATATGTCGTGCTAGGGACTGAACCTGGGGCTTGCAAGTCTAGGTCTCTTGTGTGCCTTGCCACCGGCTGCTCGGCAGGTGAGCTTGGTCAGCACTGGGGACTGCAAAGTCGTAATGTGAAGACAGTGAATGTGTATTGCCTTAACCCACTAAATTTGTAGAGATTAATTATGCAACAATAGGGAACTAATTCATTCTGCTCTTTTTTTTTTTTTTTTTTTTAAACAACACTACTTTTCCTCCCTACAGAAGACAACTTAGCCATTTTTCCTGACTCTGAATGCAAGAATCTTGGGTACTGTGTAGTCCTCTCCATCAAGTAAGGCTGTTGTGCCTTAGGGTGTAGCAGCTATGGTGGAAAAGCACTGCCTGCCTCCTCTGATCTCCAGTACCTGGTGACAGTAGACACACCTGCAAAGAAGGAACAGGGAAACCACAGTGGCCTCCTGGCCGGGTAATTCAGAGACCCAGTGGGGAGGCACTGTGGGGTTAATTTCACTATTAAATTCTGGTGCTGTCCTGTGGGAACCTTTTCTACCCATTGTTCCCAATCCTGCTTTGTAAAGTTATCCTCTACTTTTCTGTTCAGAGATGGGTTTTCTTAGGGAAATAGAGCTAAGTTTGCTTGCTGCACATGGGAAATTGTCCTAATTCTTGAATTGACAAATAAATCAATAAACCAGCTGGACAAAGATTTTTTTTTAAAGTATAATTTCCTCAAAGATAAATAAATTTCTGATCTTCTGGCTTCCAGTTAGTTACTTACCAGTAGTTGCACACAAAGTGTTTTTCTAAACACAGCTTTAAACCATTTTCAACTTAATGGCAACCCCTAGGCTATCTGGCCACACCCCCAAATTTGGTCTTTTTCCCTGGGCTGAGTTTTTTTCTGCCCCAGAGAAAACAAGACTATCACTCTGGCATATTCTGTGCAGGAGACCAAACACAGGACTTCTGTCTACAAGCCTTCAGCCCATCTCACCTCCTCTGGGCCACCCCCTTGCCGAGTTATACTTTGTCCCTTAAGCCTGCACCCGTCTCTGTGTCCTTGAGATGTAATGAGTCTGTCTCTCCACTTCTGCTGAGCCCAGTCTCTAGACTCATGTTTGGAAACTAGCTAGTCTTTTTCTGAACTCATCTCTTTTTGGGTGACACTTTGCATTTCCCAGCTCGTAGCCTTGTTCAATTATTATTTCTAGTCATTTTCCTTAAAGCTGCTAGCCTAGTGGCAAAAGGCAACTTTTTAAGTCTTATAGTAACAGTTTACTAGTTTGTTTGTTTTTTTTGTAACCCTGTATATGATCATCTTTTTAGCTTCCAGCATTAATTTCCTCGCTACTTTCTTTTAAAAAATATTTTATTTTCAGGGGCCAGGCAGTGGTATACTTGGTTAAGCGCACATAATGCTAAGTACAAGGACTGGTGCAAGGATCCAGGTTCGAGCCCCCCACTCTCCACCTGCAGGGAGGAAGCTTCACAAGCAGTGAAGCAGGCCTGCAGGTGTCTTTCTCTCTCCTCTCTAGCTCCCCCTCCTCTCTCAGTTCTTTCTGTCCTGTCCAATAGGGTGGAAAAAATGGGCTCCAGGAGCAGTGGATTTGTAGTGGTGGCACTGAGACCCAGTGATAACCCTGGAGGCAGAATTAACTAAAATATATATTTAAAAATATACTTTTTATTTTAATGAGAGAGAAGTACAGAGGGAAGGATACAGAGACCAGAGCCCTGCTCAACTCTAGCTGATGGTGCAGGAATTGAACCTGGAGCCTCAGAGCCTCAGGTGTTAAGAGTTTTTTGCATGACAATTATACTGTCTGCCCAGTCCTCCTTGCTACTTGCTATTTAACAACCTTGTAAAGGCCACGTACTTGAGTCTTTAATCATGGCAACGCCTTATCTCCAGGTATCAGCTCCCACTGTGGCCAGGTGGTTAGTGCCGCCTGCTGTCTCAGGTAACTCCACATCTAAGTAGTTCTTTGCTTACACGGGCCTTGTATGATTTTGCTTTCTTCCAAGTCATCACTCAGGAATTCCGGCTCCCTCCACCTTTTCAATGAAGGTGAAGAGAATGGGATGTCACGTTGAGCTCCTGACTGCAGCGCCATAAGTAATATCCAGTATTGCTTTAGTCTACCGAGACACCATTAGACTGGTGATGTGGGCGGCTGTGCAGTGAGGGGACACCAGCCTGGTGGGCGTAAGGTCTCCAGTTTGATCTCTGACATCGCATGTGTTGGAGCAATACATTGGTCCTCTCTCTCTCTCTCTCTCTCTCTCACACACACACACACACACACACACACACACACACACACACACACACAGGGGAGTCTGCACTTTTTGTGTTAAGTGACAGGACACAACTGAAACTGATCTGAGGAAATAAAGAGGAATGAGACTTGACTTCAGGAATGGAGTCCACTTGAGAACACTTGCCTCAAAGATGCCATCCTGTCTCCCTCACTTTTCACTCCTTGAAGTTGCGCTAGTTGGCACTTAGTGACGGGACGTGTTGCCACTGAGGCACAGCCTTCCAAACAAGATATTTTTAGTTGAAAGGACTTTTCCTGGGCTGATTCAGCAAAGATGCCATCATGAGCTTCTTGACCAATAATATGTCCGCCCCAGACCGTCACTGTGGTCTGGCACGGCATGGCTGCGAGGTGGGGGCTTTCCAAAAGGAGACAGGGCTCCTTCCCAGAGCAGGGTGCCCCCAGCACCGCCCCATGCCGCGACGGTGGGGTGGGAGCAGCCCTGCAGACCCCTGTCAGGCTGGGCTGGGTGCAGCTTCACGCTGCGGCGCCCGCGGGAGAAGCGGGAGAAGCGGCTCTGCCATGCGGCCTCCGGGCGGGCGGAGGGGTGGGCGCCGCCCCGTGGCTCCTGACCCGGCACCTGGGCCTCCTGCGTGGCCTCAGGGACCTGCGTGACCCGCACGGCCTCCTGGGCCCCCTCCCTCTCTCCGCCCTCTCCTCCCCCTCCTCCCGCGTCCTCCCCCTCCACCCCTCCCTCCATCCCTCCTCTCTCTTCCCCATCTCCCATCTCCTCCCTCCTCTCTCCTCCCTCTCTCCTCCCCTCCCTCCCCGGACCTCGCGTCCCCGGCGTCGCAGGGAGCAGCCCGGGTCCGCCCCCCGCGCCGGGCGTGCAGGTGCCGCTGCCCAGGTGTGGCCGCCCCCCCCGCCCCTCTCCCGCGTCAGCTCTGCCCCCCACCCCCCACCCCTGCCGGAGACGGAGCCCGGAGCCGGGAGCCGGGAGGAGCCGGGACTCGGGAGCCGGGAGCCGGGAGCCGGGAGGAGCCGGGAGCCGGGAGCCGGGAGCCGGGAGGAGCCGGGAGCCGGGAGGAGCCGGGAGCCGGGAGGAGCCGGGAGCCGGGAGCCGGGAGCCGGGAGGAGCCGGAGCCGGGAGGAGCCGGGAGGAGCCGGGAGGAGCCGGAGCCGGGCCCCGCGGGCTGCGGGCAGATGCCGCCCGGAGTCGGCTCAGCAGCGCGGGCGGCGCGGAGGTGAGTGGCGGGCGGGCGGGCCGGAGGGAGGCGGCGCGGGGGCGCGGGGGGCCGGGCCGGGCTCGGCCCTGTTTCCGGGGAGCGGGCGGGAGAGCGGCCCTGCAGGCGGCCGGGCGCGGGGCCGGGGCTGCGGGGCGAGGCGGGGAGAGCCGTGGAGGGCTGCGGGGCTGCGGGGCGAGGACCCAACGGCCTCCCGTCCGGTCCCCGCCCGCGCCCGCACCGCACCGCACCCGGCCTCTCTTTATCTTTAGTCGTCAGCGGGCGCCCAGCCCCGCGTTCCGGAGCAGTGAGGCGCCCCCGCCGGCCTCATCCCCGTCCCCGTCGTCCCCGTCCCCGTCCCCGTCCCGCAGACGCAGCCCCCCTCCCCCGCACCCGAACCCCGCCGCGGCACCCACCACCCAGTCCCCATCGCCGTCCCCAGGTGAGTGCGCAGCAAGGTTCTCCCCGCAGGCCCTTTGTGTCTGTGCCCCTCCCGCACCCACCTGGCTGCAGGACACATGCGTGCACCCAAGGCGTGAGCCCAGGGTCATGGTGAGCCCAGGGTCATGGTGAGCCCAGCGTCATGGTGAGCCCAGGGTTATGCTGAGCCCAGGGTCATGCTGAGCCCAGGGTCATGGTGTGCCCAGGGTCTTGGTGTGCCCAGGGTCATGCGGAGCCCAGGGTCATGCGGAGCCCAGGGTCATGCTGAGCCCAGGGTCATGCTGAGCCCAGGGTCATGGTGAGCCCAGGGTCATGGTGAGCCCAGCGTCATGGTGAGCCCAGGGTTATGCTGAGCCCAGGGTCATGCTGAGCCCAGGGTCATGGTGTGCCCAGGGTCTTGGTGTGCCCAGGGTCATGCGGAGCCCAGGGTCATGCGGAGCCCAGGGTCATGCGGAGCCCAGGGTCATGCTGAGCCCAGGGTCATGCTGAGCCCAGGGTCATGGTGAGCCCAGGGTCATGGTGAGCCCAGGGTCATGCTGAGCCCAGCGTCATGGTGAGCCCAGCGTCATGGTGAGCCCAGGGTTATGCTGAGCCCAGGGTCATGCTGAGCCCAGGGTCATGGTGAGCCCAGGGTCATGGTGAGCCCAGGGTCATGCTGAGCCCAGGGTCATGCTGAGCCCAGGGTCATGGTGTGACCAGGGTCATGGTGTGCCCTGGGTCATGTTGTGCCCAGGGTCATGGTGTGCCCATGGTCATGGTGTCCCCAGGGTCATGCTGAGCCCAGGGTCATGGTGTGCCCAGGGTCATGCTGAGCCCAGGGTCATGCTGAGCCCATGGTCATGGTGTGCCCAGGTTGTTAGCCCAGGGTCATGGTGTGCCAAGGTGTGTGCCCAGGGTCATGTTGTGCCAAGGTGTGTGCCCAGGGTCATGTTGTGCCAAGGTGTTTCCCAGGATCATGGTGTGTCAAGGTGTGTGCCCAGGGTCATGGTATGTCAAGGTGTGTGCCCAGGGTCATGGTGTGCCAAGGTGCAGGCCCAGGGTCATGCTGTGCTCATACAGTACGCAGGGTCTGCTCCATGGTCCATTGCCCATTCTTTGCTCATCCCAGGAGCCAGGACCTTTGGCTCTGGCCAAGTATCTCCTGAGGGTAAGAGGCAGCCTGCCTGTCTGCCTGTCTGTCCTTATCTGCAAGGTAGCCAGCACCCTCTGTGGCTGGGCCTGCAGAGGTGGACATGAGGACAGCTGCCAAGGAGTAGCCATGCTTCCAGTTCCCATCCCTGCCCCTCTGTTCCCTTGTTGCTTCTGCTCAGATGTCTCTGCTCACTGCTTGCCATTAATGTGGGGCATCTACAGACATTCATCTGCTAGCTGGGAAGTCTGTGGGTGCAGCACAGGGAAGCCAGAGCCACAGCGTCCGCCAGTGATAAATGCGGAGAGGACAAGCATCACCTGTCATCAAAGCTGGGCTGTGAGCAGACCTGGGGGTCTGCTGTGCTTGCTGGAGTCAGGTACCCCACTGAACAGCACCCTACCCAAGTGCAGAGCTCGTCTTTTCTGAATAGTTCTCACTACTTAGCTATTGAGAAGAGACCGTTCAAGGCCCCAAGGTCCTCTATTAGACCTGGCAAGATTGTCTGTCTCTTCTTTTTGTTTTACCAGTAGGGTTCCTTGCCACTATTTCTCCTGTTCCCCTGAGCGCTTATTGCTTGTTGCCTAGAGAGAGCCCCTCCCAGCAGAGGGCTGCATGTTTTGAGAGGTGATCTTTGAAATGACACTCATCTGACCTGCTCACAAAGAAGGATCCCTTAGGAAGCTCATGTCTGGAGTCACTAAAGCAAGAGGTTTCATCTGATGGGGATACGAATAGGGTGAAGATCTGGAGCTTGGAGTCTGGTCCTCCGAAGATTCCTGCAGGGAGTGTGGGAGACAGATGGCCTCCCAGCAGGACTAGAGCAGCTCTGCATAAAGGGTCATTGTGCTCCCCCGAAACCAGCAACTTCTCTGCTGGAGCAGCGGGGAGGGGCCGTGGAAGGCGGGGCCACCATTGCGTCTCCCAGAAGAGACAGCGAAACCGCTATCCCGCCATCCCATCCAGCAGCCCCCACCAACTTGTTTCTTCTTTCTTTGAATGTTTTAGAAAGTCATCACAGCTGTTTATTTTGATTACTCCTCTGGCACAGTCTTGTTTTGATTGTGATTAGGTGAAACAATTTAAGCCATTATACCCCCAAATGTCTTTGAATTTAAGATTGTCTCACTACTTATGGAGGGGATACCGATCAATTAAAAATTTTTATTAGCACTTGTACACAAATGGTTCCTTGGACTCATAGCGACTCTTCTGAGGGGAAGGACTGTAAAGCGTCATGAACTCAAAAAGATGTTCTTGTGTTGGCAAACAGCTGGCTTGGATAGGATGCTACTTTGCCATGTGCATGACCCAGGCTCTGTCCTGAGCCCACCACACTAGAGGAAGCTTTGGTGCTGGGTGCCTCTCTCTCTGTCTCTGTCTCTATAAAAAGCTCCATCAAGGGAGGGTGGGGTAGGGACACAGACCTTTGTTGGCAGCAAAGGTGTTAATATATGCCCCTGCTTACTTACAGTCTCACAAATCACTATTTAATCATATGAGAGGGGAAATAGATTGAATGTCTTTAGTTTTTTTCCCTCCAGGATTATTTCTGGGGTTCGGTGTCTGCACTGCGAATCTACTGTTCCTGTGGCTATTTTTTCTGTTTTGTTTTTTGGATAGGACAGAAAGAGAAATTGAGAGGGGAGGGGGGAAGATAGAGAGGGAGAAAGAAAGATAGACACCTGCAGACCTGCTTTATCACTTGTAAGGCGACCCACCTGCAGGTGGGAAGTCGGGGCTTGAACTAGGATCCTTGCTCTGATCCTTGTGCTTTGTACTGTGTGCTACTGTCCAACCCCAATGTCTTGAGCTTTTGAATGCAGGGACTTCAGTTCTGAGTATATATTCCTTCTATTTAAGCACTTAAGGTTTCAAATGAGTAAACTGAGTTTTAACATTGGGCTTAAATTTTCAATGCATTTCTGATAAAAACTCAGTCAAAAAGAAGTTCTTTTACCATCTGAGTGACAGGGGACTCCCTACCTCAGAGGACAGCCCTGGGGAGTTCTCTGCCTCTGTTGTGACTTGGCCACCTGCAGCCCTCCTTTCACCTGTGCCCAGCCATCGCTGGCTGGTTGGTAATGAGTGATTGGGAAGCCTTGCGGAAGAGGCATTCTGGATCTAGGGTAAGCTAGCTGCAAATGTTTTTGCTTCTGTTACCACTGTGTGCTTCTATTATTTGTGTGCTGTAGAATTACAAGGAGGTTAGAAAATGGCATTTTCCTTATGGATGTGAGAGAAACCATCCAGCCAGTTGATATCCACCAGCCACTGGACCTCATTTAATGGCAGCTGGGAGCAGGATTTGACACCCCTCCTCTCCACCAGCAAGTGTGAAATCAAAGTCTGCACTGGTCTGTTTGTGACTGGAAGAGAAACAGACCTTCTTGCACTTTTGTGCCACTTGTCTCCGGGTAAGGCAGGAGAAACTAGGGCTGCTGCTTGTCCTTAAGGACCCGTGTGCTGGTCTGCTCTGGATGAATGTGTTTGTAGGGAGGTAGCTTTTGGGTTCTGTCCAGTTTCAAAATCAATTCCTTGGCACCAGTGCAAGGGTCTTACTTCCAAAGTGCCTGTGTGATCTGTGACTGTGTCTGCGGTTCTCTCACCAGGTTGATATCTCTTGTGAAATAGTCTTTTCAGAGGAGCCAGAGGCACTGGGTCTGAGGGCTGGGTGGGTGAGGGTCTGGACTGGAGCCACACTCCAATGTCCTACAATGGCTGCTTGCTTCTTGAGTAAAGATGGAACTGGTTTTGCTTGGTGTATGAGGAAGGGTAGAGCAAGAGTGGGAACTGTTCCACTTCATCGTCTTGAACCCGGCCCAGCCTGAGAGAGATCATATCTGAAGCTTTGTTGACCTAGTGCCGCAGAGATGAGGTCTTTAGAGTAAGGATGCCTCTTGTGTGGGAATAGGAATGAGGAATCAGAAGAGGGACTGGAGCTCTTGTGTGGGAATAGGAATGAGGAATCAGAAGAGGACTGGAGCTCTTGTGTGGGAATAGGAATGAGGAATCAGAAGAGGGACTGGAGCTCTTGTGTGGGAATAGGAATGAGGTATCAGAAGAGGGACTGGAGCTCTTGTGTGGGAATAGGAATGAGGTATCAGAAGAGGGACTGGAGCTCTTGTGTGGGAATAGGAATGAGGAATCAGAAGAGGGACTGGAGCTCTTCCTTCCCTGGCCGCAGTTACAGTTGATTCCTGCTTAAAGCTCTTCTGTCTGTCTGTCTTTGCTGCCGAGCCTTCACTGAGATTTTGTGTCTGTGCATTTCCACTGCTCCTGACAGCCTTTATTTTTCCTTTCCATTTTCATATGGAAGGAGAGAGAGAGAGAGAGAGAGATAGAGAGAGAGACAGACAGACATGCTACAGCAATGCTTATGGTTATCCTATGTGGTGGCCAGATCTGGAGCCTGGGTCCTCGTGCAAGATAAAGTGAACACTACTGGTTTACTTGCTACCAGGGGAAGCTGTGGTGCTGCTGTGTCTCTCCCTCTCTGGCTGAATAAAAAGCAGCTCAGGAACAGTGAGATTGCACATACGCCCAGACCAGAACACACACACACGCCCAGCCCAGAACACACACACTCACACTCACTCACACACACATACACCCAGCCCAGAACACACACACACACACACACACACGCCCAGCCCAGAACACACACACTCACACTCACTCACACACACATACACCCAGCCCAGAACACACACACACACACACGCCCAGCCCAGAACACACACACTCACACTCACTCACACACACATACACCCAGCCCAGAACACACACACACACACACACACGCCCAGACCAGAACACACACGCACACGCCCAGCCCAGAACACACACACTCACACTCACTCACACACACACACGCCCAGCCCAGACACACACACACACACACACACGCCCAGCCCAGAACACACACACTCACACACACACACACGCCCAGACCAGAACACACACGCACACGCACACGCACACACACACACACACACACACGTTTGCTGACACTTATCTGCTTATATTTTAAATAAAGTTGACTATTTCCTTCATCATTCTCCCCACATCACAGATCTGAGTCTTGCCTGGTTTCATTCTTTTATTTGTTAAATGTAAAGGAAGGAAAATGCACAAAGGAAAAAAAAAGAGGTATGGAGAAGGACCGCAGAAGGCAGTTGTGGATTAATCGTCACTCACTTGTGCACACAGGAAGGAGCACGCTTTGTCCTTGAGTTGCTAGGTGTGGACTATGAATATGCGCCTGCATTGTTGTTTCTTAAGCACAGTAAGAATTAACACTTACTCATTTACCTGGGACGGTTCCTGTGACCTCCAAGGCCAGTTTCAACAACTCCTGTTTGCAGGCCCACCGGGTGCATGCCTGCTGCATATGTGAGTCTGAGTGTCAAGACCTGGTTCAGTGTTTGGATTCTTACTGAGAGTTCAGAGCACACAAGTTGTTGTGAAGCCTTAACTCCCCGTCTTCCTAGTTCCCAAGCTGGAAGAACCCCTGTTTTCCGTCTTGACTTCTGACTTTAGCTTTGGGCTTGGGCCTTAACACTTGGATACAGAGGGTTTGCACAGACTTGGTGTGCCTGCTTGCCGCACCAACATCTTTTATTGGGAAGAGATAGAGCGGAATTGAGAGGGAGAGGAAGATAGAGATGGGGAGAGACAGAGAGACACCTGCAGCCCTGCTCCACCACTCATGAAGCTTTTCCCCTGCAGGTGGGGACCAGGGGCTTGAACCTGGGGCCTTGCTCACTGTGATGTGAGTGCTTAGCCAGGTGCAGCACTGCCTGGCCTCCCTCACAGTAACAGTGGGATAGGCATCTGCTGTAGTGCAGGCAGCCTGCTGGGACTCTGGGCTCCAGAGTTAGCTACATGAAGCACACCTGTAATCCTACTGAGCTCGTTTGGCCAAAGAATCGTGCTTCACATTGTTTGCTTGCAGTGCCGGCTAGTAGGTGTTACAGTTAACCCTCTGTACTTGCCCACATCTGCTCCACCAAGATCTTCAAAAGCTTGGTCAGTATGAGTAGGAGGAAGTTTGTGTGTCTTCTTTATAAGAAGGACGATGATATACAGTTTCTTTTTTCCAGATAAGGATTCCTTTGAGAGCAAAAGGGTATGCTGAGCGACAGGGGGAAGATCCACAAGTCTAATAAACTGGGGCCATCTCAAGAGGTCATGATGGCCGCCTGCGCCAACCGCGCCCTCACTTACTAACGGGGACATGAACGGTACCTGCAGCCACCCGGGAAGACATCCTGGGCTGCTTCCAGGCTCTCCAGCGTGCCTGTGTGCGCCCCTGTGTCTGCACGGATACTGATCCTACCTGGATGATAGCCCTGCGTTTGGAAGTTAACATCCACTATTTGAAAAGCCTTGGTCATTTGTGGCCATCATTTTTTTATGGGCTGATTTTTTAAAAGTAAACATGAGACAACTTTTTTTATTAGTATTTTTTGGGGGGTTAGTGGTATACAGAATAATCCTTAACACACAGGCCCAGCCTCTCATCCTGCTTGACTGGCGTCCAGGGACACACCAGGACCCCAGTGTCCATCTTCCTGTCCCTTCCCCCTTTCCCACAGTCCTTTGCTTTGGTGTAATACATGACACCCAGTCCAAGTTTCAGCTTTTGTTTCCCCTTCCTGTTCTTTGCTCTTAAATTCCACCTATAAAAGGGATCATTTGGTATTGGTCTTTCTTTTTCTGGCTTGTCTCATTCAACATGACACCTTTAAGTTCTGGCCACAGTATCGCAATGGAAATGACTTCATCATTTTTAACAGGTGCATAGTACTCCATTGTGTATACTTACCACAACTTTATTAGCCACTCATTTGCCATTGGATATCTGGGCTGCTTCCAAGTTTGGGCTTTTACAAACTGTGCTGCTATAATCATTGAAGTGCATAGGTCTTTTAATGTATTTATTAGTTATTTAATTAGTGATTTAAGATTGATTTACAAAATTATGAGATAACAATGTGAAGTGGGGTCTGCGTGAGCCACTGTGAATGTGAAGTGGGGTCTGCGTGTGCCGCTGTGAGTGTGAAGTGGGGTTTGTGTGTACCGCTGTGAGTGTGAATGTGAAGTGGGGTCTGCATGTACCGTTCTAAGTGTGAATGTGAAGTGGGGTCTGCGTGTGTCGCTGTAAATGTGAAGTGAGGTCTGCGTGTGCCACTGTGAGTGTGAAGTGGGGTCTACGTGTGCTGCTGTGAGTGTGAAGTGGGGTTTGTGTGTACCGCTGTGAGTGTGAATGTGAAGTGGGGTCTGCGTGTGCCACTGTGAATGTGAAGTGAGGTCTGCATGTACCGTTCTAAGTGTGAATGTGAAGTGGGGTCTGCGTGTGTCACTGTAAATGTGGAGTGAGGTCTGCGTGTGCCGCTGTGAGTGTGAAGTGGGGTCTGCGTGTGCCGCTGTGAGTGTGAAGTGAGGTCTGCGTGTGCCGCTGTGAGTGTGAAGTGGGGTCTGCGTGTGCCGCTGTGAGTGTGAAGTGGGGTCTGCGTGTGCTGCTGTGAGTGTGAAGTGAAGTGAGGTCTGCGTGTGCCGCTGTGAGTGTGAAGTGGAGTCTGCGTGTGCCGCTGTGAGTGTGAAGTGGGGTCTGCGTGTGCCGCTGTGAGTGTGAAGTGGGGTCTGCGTGTGCCGCTGTGAGTGTGAAGTGGGGTCTGCGTGTGCCGCTGTGAGTGTGAAGTGGGGTCTGCGTGTGCCGCTGTGAGTGTGAAGTGGGGTCTGCGTGTGCCGCTGTGAGTGTGAAGTGGGGTCTGCGTGTGCCGCTGTGAGTGTGAAGTGGGGTCTGCGTGTGCCGCTGTGAGTGTGAAGTGGGGTCTGCGTGTGCCGCTGTGAGTGTGAAGTGGGGTCTGCGTGTGCCGCTGTGAGTGTGAAGTGGGGTCTGCGTGTGCCGCTGTGAGTGTGAAGTGGGGTCTGCGTGTGCCGCTGTGAGTGTGAAGTGCAGTGAGGTCTGCGTGTGCCGCTGTGAGTGTGAAGTGGGGTCTGCGTGTGCCGCTGTGAGTGTGAAGTGGGGTCTGCGTGTGCCGCTGTGAGTGTGAAGTGCAGTGAGGTCTGCGTGTGCCGCTGTGAGTGTGAAGTGGGGTCTGCGTGTGCCGCTGTGAGTGTGAAGTGGGGTCTGCGTGTGCTGCTGTGAGTGTGAAGTGAAGTGAGGTCTGCGTGTGCCGCTGTGAGTGTGAAGTGGAGTCTGCGTGTGCCGCTGTGAGTGTGAAGTGGGGTCTGCGTGTGCCGCTATGAGTGTGAAGTGGGGTCTGCGTGTGCCGCTGTGAGTGTGAAGTGGGGTCTGCGTGTGCCGCTGTGAGTGTGAAGTGGGGTCTGCGTGTGTCGCTGTGAGTGTGAAGTGGGGTCTGCGTGTGCCGCTGTGAGTGTGAAGTGGGGTCTGCGTGTGCCACTGTGAGTGTGAAGTGGGGTCTGCGTGTGCCGCTGTGAGTGTGAAGTGGGGTCTGCGTGTGCCGCTGTGAGTGTGAAGTGGGGTCTGTGTGTGCCGCTATGAGTGTGAAGTGGGGTCTGCGTGTGCCGCTGTGAGTGTGAAGTGGGGTCTGCGTGTGCCGCTGTGAGTGTGAAGTGCAGTGAGGTCTGCGTGTGCCGCTGTGAGTGTGAAGTGGGGTCTGCGTGTGCCGCTGTGAGTGTGAAGTGGGGTCTGCGTGTGCCGCTGTGAGTGTGAAGTGCAGTGAGGTCTGCGTGTGCCGCTGTGAGTGTGAAGTGGGGTCTGCGTGTGCCGCTGTGAGTGTGAAGTGGGGTCTGCGTGTGCCGCTGTGAGTGTGACGTGAAGTGAGGTCTGCGTGTGTTGCTGTGAGTGTGAAGTGAGGTCTGCGTGTCCGCTGTGAGTGTGAATTGAGGTCTGTGTGTGCCCAGCCAGGCGCTGAGTGAAAGAATCGTGCCAAGAAGGTTGTAGCTGACTTGAAAGTGCTAAGGGAGAGTGGTGATGGTCGTCTCCAGAATGTTTTACTGGGACTGATGTCTCTCTGTCTCTCGTCCCAGTCACTGCCCTGCGACTGCCCAGAGTGGCGGCATGGAGCCATGTGGTTTGGTGTCATTTCTGAACAAAGCACAGTGACTCCTCAGTTGTGCAGTGGAAGTTTTCCTGCTCAAGAACGCCGGAACGCTTTCTATTACAGAATTGATGTTACTCTTTTAAAAAAATATTTATTGATTCATTTATTCTCTCTTGTTGCCCTTGTTTTATTGTAGTTGTTGTTATTGATGCCACCGTTGTTGGATAGGACAGAGAGAAATGGAGAGAGGAGGGAAAGACAGAGAGGGAGAGAAAGACAGACACCTGCAGACCTGCTTCACCGCCTGTGAAGCGACTCCCCTGCAGGTGGGGAGCTGGGGGCTCGAACCAGGATCCTTATGCCGGTCCTTTACGCTTCGCACCACATGCGCTTAACCTGCCGCGCTACCACCTGACTCCCAGGTGTTATTCTATTTCTTTTTTCCCCCCGTTTGTTGCCCTTGTTGTTGTAGCCTTGTTGTGGTTATTATTGTTATTGTTGATGTTGTTCCTTGTTGGATACGACGGGATAATTGGGGATAGGAGGGGAAGACAGAGAGGGAGAGAAAGACAGACACCTGCAGACCTGCTTCAACGCCTGTGAAGCGACTCCCCTGCAGGTGGGGAGCCGAGGGCTCGAACAGGGATCCCTACGCTGGTCCTTGTGCTTTGTGCCACATGCGCTTAACCCGCTGTGCTACCGCCCGACCCCCGTGTTATTCTATTTCTAATGGTAGGTCAGAGACCAAACCTCTAGCAGCGCCAGGAAAGGATCCTGCGACAGAAGTGAGTCATGTTAGTGAAGAGACACTCGGAACATCGGCCAGAGAACTGAAGACTACTGAAGACTAACATTATCCTTAGAAGCCAGGAGCTCCCGGCAGAATTGCTTTGTCAGATGACCTTGCTGGCTGCTGCAGAGTGTCCGTGGGGCAGAGTGTGGAGGGCAGTTGCCACCAGGTACACACGAGCAGATAGCGGTTCACTTTATGGCTGGGCGAAGCCACTGATGCCGTGTGGGCGTGAGTCAGCTCTTGGCATCTACCCAGGGAGCGGTGCTTGGTGATGCTTTGTTCATCTATCACTAAAAACTCTTTGCTATAAGGAGAGATACATCCCTTTTGGTTAACTGTGACTTGTGAGACTGATAAATTGCTCAGAGGACAGGACTGACAGGCCACGAGTTTCATGTACAGTTTCATGTGTGAGTTTCATGTACAGAAGGTGATGGCTTCCTGACTTCCCAGGGCAGATGACCCATGTGTCCTGGAACCTCCCCTCTCCAGAGCCCTGCCCCAACAGGGAAAGACAGAAACAGGCTGGGGGTGTGGACCACAAGAAACGGCAGCAACAGATGTTTTCAATCTGACAAAATAGATCTTAAAATAAATAAAATGTAAAAAGATAGGGGTTGACATTACTTAATGCTCAGAGGATCAGTCAATCAAGAGCTCTTAATGGTTATTAACATCTATACACCCAGCGAGAGGCCCTCTAAATACGTGAAACACCTACTGAAAGGGCTACAACAATATATTTACAGCAACACAGTCATAGTAGGGATTTCAACACCCCTTGGATGTTAGACAAGAAACTATCAAATACCTAGAGGAAAATATTGGTAGAACTCTTTTCCATCTAGATTTTAAAGGCATCTTCAGTGAAACAAATTCAATTACAAAAAAAAAAGTTGAACAATAAATACAAAATAGAACTTGAACTGGATCTGGTGTATTGCACCAAAGCAAAGGGCTCTGGGAGGCAGGGGGGGCGGCTCGGGTCCTGGAACATGATGGCAGAGGAGGACCTAGTGGGGGCTGAACTGTTATGTGGAAAACTGAGAAATGTGAACAAGGGTAGATGGCTTAATGGTTCTGCAAAGAGACTCTTACTCCCGAGGCTCCAAAGTCTCAGGTTCATGGTGAATTCATTTTCTTTACCTCATCTTGGATGGAGCTCGAAGATGATATGTGAAGTGAGATCGGCCAGAAAGAGAAGGATGAACATGGGATGACCCCACTCATAAACAGAAGTTGAAAAACAAGATCGGAAGGGAAAACGCTGAGCAGAACGTGGACAGGAGTTGGTGCACTGCACCAAAGTAAGGGACTCGGGTGTGGGGTCGAGGGTTCAGGTCCTGGAACAGGATGGTGGAGGAGGACCTAGTGGGGGGTTATTGTTATGTGGAAATTCATGTACAAACTGTTGTATTTTACTGTTGACTATAAACCATTAATCCTCCAATAAAGAAATTTAAAATAAAAGGAAAAAGAAACAGACTGGGGGTGTGGCTCCACCTGCCATCATCCTGTCCATTGGAGAAACAATTTCAGAAGCCAGAACTCCCACCTTCTGCTCCCCCAAAAGAGTCCATCCTTCCCAGATTAGGAAAGCTTCCAGCGGAGGGAATGGGACATAGCCCTGATGATGGGAACTGTGTGGAATTGCACCCCTGTTATCTCACAGTCTTGTTAGTCATTACTGAATGACTAATGATTTTTTAAAGAAAGACAGTGATGGCTTTGTAAAGCAAAGAAGTTGTATAGTTGTATGCGGAAGCCAGACCTCCCACCATTAGCGATGTAGTCCCGTCTGATGTTGAGGAAAGACATCAAGAATCCTGAGAGCACAGGTGTGGGGCGGCAGGTAGCGCACACAAGTCTGGGACCCAAGGCTGACCGTGTTGTCTGTGTAGCGGACCACTGCTCACATCAATGATTAGTCTGTGGAGCAAGAAAGCTTAGTTCTTCATGACACTGACTGGAAGAGTGGTTTTTCCTGTATCAACTGGCATACCTCAATAACAACATATTCTGCCCATAGTGAACTGTAGCTGGCATACCTCAATAACATATTCTGCCCATAGTGAACTGTAGCTGGCACGCCTCAATAACAACATATTCTGCCCATAGTGAACTGTAGCTGGCACGCCTCAATAACAACGTATTCTGCCCATAGTGAACTGTAGCTGGCACGCCTCAATAACAACGTATTCTGCCCATAGTGAACTGTAGCTGGCACGCCTCAATAACAACGTATTCTGCCCATAGTGAACTGTAGCTGGCACGCCTCAATAACAACGTATTCTGCCCATAGTGAACTGTAGCTGGCACGCCTCAATAACATATTCTGCCCATAGTGAACTGTAGCTGGCACGCCTCAATAACAACGTATTCTGCCCATAGTGAACTGTAGCTGGCACGCCTCAATAACAACGTATTCTGCCCATAGTGAACTGTAGCTGGCACGCCTCAATAACAACGTATTCTGCCCATAGTGAACTGTAGCTGGCACGCCTCAATAACAATGTATTCTGCCCATAGTGAACTGTAGCTGGCACGCCTCAATAACAACGTATTCTGCCCATAGTGAACTGTAGCTGGCACGCCTCAATAACATATTCTGCCCATAGTGAACTGTAGCTGGCACGCCTCAATAACATTTCTGCCCATAGTGAACTGTAGCTGGCACACCTCAATAACATTTCTGCCCATAGTGAACTGTAGCAAGGGCAAGGATGGAAAGAAGAGTCAATGAATGAAACAAGTAGTCATACTCTCTGGACTATGATTTTTTCCTATTAACTTACTTACTCACCACTCTCGCCACCAGAAGTCTGTGTCCCCATCCCCACCCCGTCGATAACCACTCAAGTTCTCCCAAAGCTTGGGGAGTAGGTTGACGTGTTGTTTCTTTGACATTCATATGCTCAGTGATCTGTACTCTGCGTATGAGTGAAGCCATTCTTCACCTCCTGACTCGCTTCACAAGACATCATCTTCTCCAGTTCCATGCACTTTATCCCAAGGGACCCAGTATCCCTTTTTTAATTGCTGCATAACATTCTGTTGAATATCTGTCCCATAACTTTATTGTCCAGTCATCTGTTGAGGGGCGTTTTGGTTGTTCCCAGGCTTTTGCTATTGTGAGTAAAGTTGCTGTGAACATGGGGGGTGTGTGTATCCCTTCAAATCAGTGTTATTACATCTTCTGGGTAAATGCCTGAGTGGAGTTGCTGAATCATAAGGCCTTTCCTTTTGTATTTGTGCAAGGACTCCCCACGCTGCTCTCTGGAGTGGCGGCACCAGTTTGCACCCCCACCAGCAGTGCAGTAGAGAGAGCTCCTCTCTCCCCACATCCTCTCCAGCACTGCTCTTGTTTGATCGATGGAGCCCACTCTCACAGGGTGAGGTGGGGTCTGTGTGGTTCTGATTTGCGTGTCTCTATTGATGAGTGAATTAGAGCATTTCTGCATATGTCTCTGGGCCTTGTGTGTCTTCTTTGGAGAACCGTTTGTTCATATCTTCTGTCCAGTTTTAAATTGGTTTGTTCTTTTTGTTGAGCTGTAGGAGTTCTTTATAGATGTTTGATATGAATCTTCTCATTAGAAGAAGCTTGAGTTCACAATGACCTGAAAAGGCAAAGGAGGTGGCCTGGGAGACGGCACAGTGCTGGCATGGCAGACGTGCAAGCACGAGGTCCAGAGTGTGATCCCAGAGTCCCATATGTCAGAGTGACTCTGCTTCTCTTTCTCATCAAGAAATCTGTAAACACAGGCTAAGGAGCGAATGTTTTCATGAATGAACAGTTCTTGAAATACCGAACCTCATTGTCTCTCTGTGACTTGTTGGAGTAATAAGCTCTAAGCAATAAACCGAACCCTGTAATTAGAAAAGGCATTTATTTCCCTGTCGCTGCACTGTAGCATTATCTAGGTCTCAGGGAGGCGCCACTGAAACTCACCATGAGCATTGCCTTTGCGCCCACCGATGCCTCCCCCAGCCCCAAGCTCCTCCCATTCCCTTCTGGTAAGTGCTAATTGGTTTTACAGTACAAATTTTTATTATTGTTTTATTTAGTTCATCTGTTTGTTTTTTTCTCTATATACCACATAAGAGTGAAATCATATGGTGTTTGCCTCTCTCCACCTGGCTTGTTTCACTGAGCAGAGTCCCTCAAGGTTGGATCCAGGAATTCTTACTGGGGAGAGGGTAAACGTGCGTGCTCCATGGCGAGAGCACGCAGAGGGCCACCGTGGGGAGGGGTTGGAGTTAGCGTGTGTGCGTTATGGAAGCGGTGGCTGTAGGCACCCTTAGAAAGACGTGGAGGAGACTGGCAGCTGGGCAGGACTTTTGTTCTCAATGTGTTTGCATTTGTCTTGACCATTTCAAACAAATGGTATTCAGTGGCTGTTAGGACAAGGTCTCGATTACCCCTCACCTAACCTAACAAAAACAGTCCCTAGTGGGTCTTGGATTCTTTTGGCAGAAACACTCGCCTCCTTTCCTACTCTTCCCTTTTTCTCTCCTTCTTTAAGGCATTGAGTTGGTGGGGCCCGGTGGTGGTGCACCTGGTTAAGCACTCACATTCTAGTGTGCAAGGACCCGGGTTCAAGGCCCCGGCTCCTGACTACAGGCGCAAAGCGTCACGAGTGGTGAAGCAGTCTGAAGGTGTCTCTCTGTCTCTCTCCCTCTCACCCTCCCCTCCCCTCTGTCTCTGTCCAATAAGAAAGCTTTAAAAGGAGCCACCGAGTTGGTATCATGAAGCGTGAAGGTCTCTTGGGAGCCCCTGTCCTCTGTGTGGGAGAGGAGGCTCTGGTCCTCTCTCAGGCAGCCTTCAAGCAGAGCACATGTTAGAGTCATGTTAGAGTCTCATGTTAGAGTCTCCTTACCCAGTAAAGTTCCTTCTCCCATTTTAAGGATTCACTAAAGATGAAACTGCTGTCTTTTGTCTAATGGCAATTTTAGAGTGATGATATTACTTAGTTCTAGGACAGAAGTCACTCATGCATCATTCATTGGGCAGACATTGAGAGCAAGCCTTGTATGTGCCTGGCTCTGGGGTAGGGGACAGGTAGAAAGAAGTGAATATTGAGACAGGGTCTTGCCCAGATAAACGAGAGGGGGGAAAAACTAGGGAGTAGGCAACACAGACACAGACACGAATGAGCAAAAACTAACTGCAGAGCAGATATGTTCATGTTCCTTTGCCCTGTTGTTGAGCTGTGGGTATATTAACTTCTGAACTCTCTGATGTTTCATAAGTAAAGAAAGTGACGTAAAAAAACAGACATAGTTGAACATTTGACAAGTGCTTGTCGAGGGGCCCATGCTGGGCCGTGCGTGGAGTGCAGCAGGGTGTTGGGTGGGCCTGAAGCGCAGTCTGTCACCTACCTGTGTGAGAGGGATGAGGACCCTTTGGACAGGGTTCAAAGAAGAGTCACATGAGGACTGATGAAACCGTTGACAATGAGATCTCTAGAAGCAGGCTGAGGACTGGGGAGGCTGAGCCCCGTGGACTCTGACCTGAAGCAGCGGTTCTGGGTATCTTTCTCTTGGAATTGTAGAACTTTTACTCTCTCTCTCTCTCTCTCTCTCTCTCTCTCTCTTCCTTTCTCTCTCTAATTTCTTGTGGTTGGCATCAGGCATGGCAAATGATTCAGGTTAAGTTTTCACAGTAGAGGGAAACAGATTTTGTCCTGTAGTTGAGGGAGACTGAGACGCGTCTGTGAAACGCCTTATTTCGGCTGCCTTGACGCCACCTCTTTCGCGGTTGTCACGGCTGCTATCATCTTCCTGGGAGGCCACCGCTGAGCTTCCTCCACTCAGAATGTGGTGGTAAGTGGGGCACTTGATTTAGGCAGGTCTGTCTGTCTGTCTGTCTTTCTTTTTATTTTTTTTCAATTAGTGACTTAGTATTGATTTAAAAATTCTAAGATAGCAGGGGTACAATTCCGTGCTGTTCCCACCATCAGAGTTCAGTGTCCCCAGCCCCTCTAGTGGAAACTGCAGTGGTTCTCCCAAGGTTACAGATAATGGGTTGACTATTATTTCTGTAAGTAGCTATATATTTTTTCTTTTTTTCTTAATATATTAACACTATTTCCACCTCCAAAGCTCTGTTTCCCTCACCCTTTACCTAGAGATCTTTTCTTTGGTGCCATACTCCAAACTCAGTCGATTGTGGAACTAGCTATATTTATATATATTTGCCCTCCCTCCACCCCATGGTCTCATCTTGTGTTCTAAATCATACCTCTACCACTGACTTCCCAATGTCCCTCCCTTTTTTCCTCTTCCCTCTCCAGGTCCTGATGGAGTTGGAGTTTGAGGCCCTTTGTTCATCTTCCTCTAACATTTCTCCCTCTCTGGAGTATGGGCCAAAATCCTTTATGGGGAGCAGAAGGTGGGAGTTCTGGCTTCTGTCATTGCTTCTCCACTGGACGTGGGTGTGCCAGGTAGATCTTAAGCACTCCAGATCTGTGGAAACTTGACTCACACCTCTGCCGTGGCCGGCATTGATTATAAAGTAAGTTTACAATAATCAGTGCCTGGTGACTGAAGGAATCATCTAATTTTTTTTTTGGTCATTGACCATTATAAAAAGTCACTTGTTTAAATGAGATTTTAAATAGATACAGATGCAGATTTTTTCCTAGAGTTTAAAAAAGGCAATTTAAGTTAGGTAAGATTCACTTAGGTAGTTTTTGTCTTAGAAGTGCTTTCTCTGCCCGCCCTCTGATGTCCAGCGTGTCACCCAGACCCCCATCATCACCTGAGAACCGACTGAAGAGGTGACGTGAGGCGAGTGCCAGACCTGCGGCTCAGAGCCATTCTCTAGGTGTGCTGCACACACAGTCAGACCTGACAGGGCCGCTCTAACTCACCAGCACACAGACGCAGACGCAGACGCAGACGCAGGAGGTGTGTTTGTTCTCAGAGAGAAGTAAGTCTGGGGATGAAATCTCACCAGTTGTTGGATGAGGTCCTTGGCGCTTTCTGCCACCTGGCCTGGAAGGAAGCAGCGTCTGGAGGACCATGCCGGGTTAGATGCTGCTGTCTGCCTTGGTGCGCTGGGGTCACCTCCCTGGTGCTTGGTGCTGACAACAGGAAGCTGAGGCAGTTGTTGGAGTGAGAAGTGAGGAGCTTCATGAATGGAGAGGAAAATGCACATGCAGTGCTGACCCAGAGATAAAGGAAGAAGCACCACCCAGCAGACAAGAGGCGAGTTAAAAGAATATTTGAAGAGTAAATTCAGCAACAACAAATGACCTCATCCATGAACGAGGAGGAGATATGAACAGAATACTCACCACAGAAGAGATCCAAAAGGTCAACAGACATATGAAAAAATGCTCCAAGTCATTGAGGGTCAGAGAAATGCAAATCAAGACAACACTGAGATGCCACTTCACTCCTGTGAGAATGTCAGACATCAGAAAGGTAACAGCAGCAAACGCTGGAGGGGTTGTGGTGTAAAGGAACCTCCTGCACTGCTGGTGGGAATGTCAGTGGGTTCAACTCCTGTGGAGAGCAGTCTGGAGAACTCTCAGAAGGCTAGAAATGGACCTGCCCTGTGACCCTGCAATTCCTCTCCTGGGGATGTATCCTAAGGAACCAAGCACACCCATCCAAAAAGATCTGTGTGCACCTGTGTTCATCGCAGCACAGTTTGTAGTAGTCAAAACCTGGAAGCAACCCAGGTGTCCAACAGCAAATGAGTGGCTGAGCAAGCTGTGGTCTATACACACAATGGAATACTACTCAGCTCTTAAAAACGGTGAATTCACCTTCTTCACCCAATCTTGGATGGAGTTTGAAGGACTCATGTTAAGTGAGAGAAGCCAGAAAGGGAAAGATGAAGAGGGGATGATCTCACTCATGGACTGAAGTTGAGAAATAAGAACAGAAGGGGAAACACAAAGCTAGAGCTTGGACTGGGGTTGGTGTCCTGCACCAAAGTCAAGGACTCTGGGGCGGGGAGAATTCAGGTCCCGTAACATGATGGCAGAGGAGGACCTCGTGAGGGGTAGAGTGTTACGTGGAAAACTGAGAAATTTTACACATGTGCAACTACTGTATTTTACTGTCAATTGTAAACCATTAATCCCCCTGGAAAGAAAATATAAATAATAATAAAAAGGAACAAGTCTTTCCATTGTGACCGGAAACCGTCTCTTCAGGACCAGCCCTGACTCCAGTGCCTTAGAGCCGGTAGGTGACTCCGGAACCCAGCTGGCTGTGCTGTGCAGGGGTGCCCGTTGGGTGGGGGGTGGGGGTTCCCAGAGCCTTTCTTCGCCAGAGGGGAGGGAGTTGTCAGTTCCAAGTTCACTCAGTTGTTTCCACAAGGGAACTTGGGTCCAGCATCTTCATATTGTTCAAAAGAAGCTAATATTGTAAAAAATGATTCTTGAGTATGTTGGTGATTACATATATATATATATTTAATATATATTTTTATTGATTTATTAATTATTGAAAAGACCATAGGATAACAGGGGTACAATTCCACACAATTCCCACCACCAGAGTTCCCTGTCCCATCCCCTCCATTGGAAGCTTCCCTGTTCTTTATCCCTCTGGGAGTCTGGACCAAAATTCTTTATGGGGAGCAGAAGGTGGAAGGTCTGGCTTCTGTCATTGCTTCTCCGCTGGACATGGGTGTTGGCAGGTGGATCCACACCCCCAGCCTGTCTCTGTCTGTCCCTAGTGGGGCAGGGGTCTGGGGAGAGAGGTTCCAGGACACATGGGTGAGGGCGTCTGCCCAGGGAAGTTGGGTTGGTGTCATGGTAGCACCTGAAACTTGATATCTGTTGCCTCTAGTGTTGTTATTGGGGCTCAGTGCCAGCACTAAAAATCCAATGCTCCTGGAGGCCATTTTTTCATCTTATTGGATAGGAAAGAGAGAAATTGAGAGGGGAGGGAGATCAAGAGGAGGGAGAGAGAGATATAGACACCTGCAGACCTGCTTCACTGCTTATAGAGCTTTCCCCCTGCAGGTGGGGAGCCAGGGGTGGGGGGTTTGAACAGGGATCTTTATGAGGGTCCTTGTGCTTAATACTGTGTGTGCTTACCCCAGTGCACTATCGCCTGCACTTCTCTTTTTATTATTATTTTTATTTTTAAATTTTTAAATATTTATTTATTTTCCCTTTTGTTGCCCATGTTGTTTTCATTGGTGTGGTTATTATTATTGTTGTTGTTGTTGCTGTTATTGGATAGGACAGAGAGAAATGGAAAGAGGAGGGGAAGACGGGGAGAGAAAGACAGACACCTGCAGACCTGCTTCACCGCCTGTGAAGCGACTCCGCTGTAGGTAGGGAGAGGGGAGGCTCAAACCTGGGTCCTTACGCTGGTCCTTGCGCTTTGCACCAACCACATGCACTTAACCCGTTGCACTACTGCCCGACTCCCTATTTTTAACTTTTAAGAACAACACAGGGCAAGCAATGTTTGTGTGCTGTCTGTATCTGTGTTATAGCCCTGCTTCGAAATCAAACAGCACCTGTGATGGTGGTGTTAGTAATTGACCTTTTCAGAGCAGGACACCAGGCGCAGACAGAGGTGTCTTCATCCTGGCAAAGACCATATTTGGATCTTTACTAAATAAAATAAATCAGAAGATATAAAAGAGGAGAGTTTCACTTGTATTGATGATCTGACTCTATCATCTATATCAATATCTATCTATCTATCTATCTATCTATCTATCTATCTATCATCTATCTAATCTGAAGAGCCTTAGTAACTAGTAGTGTTTAAAGCAAAGTTAGATGCCTAAAAGGGATAAGATCTAGGTCCCGGGGCTTGACAGTAGTGCACCTGGTAGAGCACACACTTTGCCACAGCAAGGAGCTGGGTTCAAGGCCCTGGTCCCCACCCGCAGGGAGGAAGCTTTAAGATCAGTTAAGCAGGGCACAGTTCCCTTGCTCTTCCTCCTTCCTTTTCTCCAGCTCACTTTTCCCCACCCACCATCCTGTTCCCTCTCAACTTCTCTGTCTTATCTGAGAAAATTCAATATATATGGAGAGAGAGAAGGAGAAAGCATGCCTGCTTGGAGTGATGAGTTCATTGTGCAGTTCATTCTTGGGCTCTAATAATAACCCTGGCGGCCATAACAATAATAAAAAGAGTAGGTCCTGTAAAATATGAAAAGGAAGTGATCATGTTTTGGGCCATGGCCTCCACAGACAGGAACACCCTGGCAGCCGGCAGTGAGAGGCTTGGGCCACGACTTGGCTCTTGTTTTGCTGGGAGTGAAAGGTGGTTGCAGCTAGAATTTGGGTGAATTCATCTTCAGCGTCGGATTACTGAGTCTGACTGCCACTGACACCGACAGTTTGCTGGAGTGAGAGCTCTTCGTGGTAAAATTAACAGTTTGTATATTCTGAGGGTTAAAACTAGAGGAAGGAATCAAAAATCTCCCCACAGATTTATTGCTGATCATGCTTCTTGTCAGAAATGAAGCATTTGCTCAGGTCTCTGCCTTGCTACCCGACTTGGATCTCTGACTTCAGCACTGTCTGCTGGTCTGCACTGCTCTCAGAAAACACACGATTTACCTTCTTTTCCTGCCTCCCTCCCTTCCTTCCTTCCTTAACATTTTTTATTATTTGTATTTATTTATTGGATAGAGACAGCCAGAAGTGAAGAGGGGAGGGGTGATAGAGAAGTAGAGAGACAGAGAGACACCTGCAGCCCTGTGTCAGCACTCGTGAAGCTTCTCCCCTGCAGGTGGGGACCGGGGGCTTGAGCGTGCGTCCTCGTGTGTTGTAACATGTGTGCTCGTCAGGTGCGCCGCCAGCCGGCCCCCGTGATTTATTTTCTGTATCAGCGAGTTTCCTAGATGTCTGATGGAAACCATGCCACTGGTTCCCTCTTTTGTCAGTTCATAGGTTGTTACGCATTTGCGATAGTCTCACCTTCTAGCCACCACGGCTAATTTTGCCGTGAACGTTTGTGAGGAGGCTCTTGTGTCAATATATGTTTTCATTTCTCTACAGGAGTGGGACTGCTGGGTCATCTCTAAAGCTTGATTTTCCTATTTATAAAAACCACACTTTGTCTTTCTCTCCATATCTCTCTGTCTTCCCCTCCTCTCTCCATATCTCTCTGTCCTACCTAACAATGACAACATCAGTAACAATAACTACAACGATAAAAAGCAACGAGGGCCAAAAG
This sequence comes from Erinaceus europaeus, assembly GCF_950295315.1. Lineage (NCBI taxonomy): Eukaryota > Metazoa > Chordata > Mammalia > Eulipotyphla > Erinaceidae > Erinaceus > Erinaceus europaeus. The sequence continues at coordinate 284,436 of NC_080179.1, forward strand.
GGAAAATAAATAAATTAAAAGAAAACCCAACTCCTTTTATCATTTTGAGGATCTGCCAGAGAGCGTCCTTTTACATTATAGTTAGCAATGTGTGAGGTTTCCAATTTTCCCATATTCTTGCCAACACTTGCGATTGCTCTCTCTCTCTCTCTCTGCCCCCCTGTTATTGTCTCTGGGACTTTGGCACTCCAGACTGACCTATTTTATTTTACAAAGTGGACAATTAATTTAAAGATGTAAATAAAACTATGCTGTCCAGCCAATTAAGTTATAAAACTTTCATTGAGGTCAAGGATCTTATGAAATCAATGGGTAGCCAAATTGATAGATGCAGTCTAAATGATAATCAGAAAATAGAGTGAAATGACTGAGATAGTACATAACATTTCTAGTGTTAGAACTCTAAGAGTCATCTGGTGTTACTTTTCAGTTAAGGGAAACAAAACACTAAAAAATTAAATGAACTTTCCGTTTGTAATCTAAGATACTAAAACTTTTGGAACCATGCCGAGTAAGCTAAAATAACAGTGCAAGCCCTCCTTCCCTCCCTTCCTCCCTCCCTTCCTCCCTCCCTCCCTTCCTTCCTCCCTTCCTCCCTCCCTTCCTCCCTTCCTCCCTCCCTCCCTCCCTTCCCTCCTCCCTCCCTCCCTTCCTCCCTCCCTTCCCTCCTCCCTCCCTCCCTTCCTCCCTCCCTCCCTCTCTCCCTTCCTCCCTCCCTCCCTCCCTTCCTCCCTCCCTTCCTCCCTCCCTCCCTCCCTCCCTTCCTCCCTCCCTCCCTCCCTCCCTCCCTCCCTCTCTCCCTTCCTCCCTCCCTCCCTCCCTCCCTCCCTTCCTCCCTCCCTCCCTTCTCTCTTCCCTCCCTCCCTCCCTCCCTCCCTTCCTTCCTCCCTTCCTCCCTCTCTTCTTTTTCCTCCATTCTCCCCCCCCCCCCATGATAGAGGGGAACTGCCGCAGGACCTTGCACATGCACTGTAGGAGCTGTCTCCCTGCCCAGTTTGTATTCTATGTTTTCAGAGAGTATGGGAAGGTGGGGAGAGCGGGGAGAGAGAGGAGGAGGGAGAGGGAAGGGGAAAGGGAGGAGACATCAAAGCATCGCTTTGCCTCCCGTCAGGTTCCACCTGTGTTTATCTTGGTGCTCCTGTTCAGTGCAGGGTGTTGAACCCTGGGCCCCACACATGGGATCGTACATTTTACCCACTGGCCCACCTCCTTAGCCCCTACGTCTCTTTATGAAATGCATCTTGATCTTTCTTGTAGTCTATTGACAGAAATCCAAGACTTCTTTCCAGCTTCTGTATCACTGTTCTGGGACTGTTCTGGGACTGTTTGCTGTGGGACTGTTGTCGGGAGGGACATTTCCTCAAGGCAGGGGTGAGTCCACCCCTCCAACACATCACAGCACTAAGCTTTTCCTTCTTACTCTTTTTAAATATTTATCTATCTTCCTTTTTGTTGCCCTTGTTGTAGTTATTATCGTTGATATTGTTGTCGTCGTCGGATAGGACAGAGAGAAATGGAGAGAGGAGGGGAAGACAGAGAGGGGGAGAGAAAGACAGACACCTGCAGACCTGCTTCACCGCCTGGGAAGCGACTCCCCTGCAGGTGGGGAGCCGGGGGCTCGAACCGGGATCCTTCCGCCGCTCCCTGCGCTTCCCGCCACATGCGCTTCTTATTCTTATCACTGCAGTCCTGCTCCTCTTCCTCCTTTTTTTGCCTTCAGGCTTATCACTGGCTTAGGTACTACAAATCCTGGAGGCCATTCCCCCCTCCCATTTTATTCAGTAGGATAGAGATCGACCGGGGAGAGGGGGAGATAAGGAGGAGACACCTGCGGCCCTGCCTCACTGCTTGTGAAGCTGCTGCCCTGTAGGTGGGGAGTGGGGGCTCGAACCTGGGTCCTTGTGCACTGTAACGTGTGCTTAACCAGGTGCACTGCCACCTGCCTCCTTTTCCATGTACTTTCTTTCACATGCTATTTCCTGCAATCACCACACTCATCAGTTACAGCATAGATTCAACTCTTACTTGGCACTCAAGAAAAAACCAAGACTCCAGGGGATTTTGTGACTCTCAGGCTCTCAGTGCCAAGCTAGTAAAAGGAGCTATAAGGTCACTGTAACGTGAGACACTTTCAGTGCTGATTCCATTGGTTTAGCAGGTGCACAGGACAGTCACTCAGTGATCAAGCTGAATTTGGATCTGGTTTTCTTCTATTTATGATTTAAAAATTTCAGTCATAGCAGAAAGATAAATGATGGGACAGAATTTCCCATAGGGAAATTATACCAGTGCTGAATACTCCAGAGTGATAAAAATGGAAAAAATAAAAGGCGTTCATGGATAAATTTTGGTGTTTATTAAGGAATTGACATTTGAGACGTTTTTTATTTTTATCTGTTTTTTTCTTGCTTTTCCAAGGCTCTTTGTTCCACTTATTTTTATTCATACTTCTTGTCTCCGGTTTGCAGTAGGTGGAGGTGGGTGAAGCTAAGACTGAGCTTTACATTGGCAGCACAGTCTGAGACTCTGAGAAACTAAAGTTTCCTAGAACGTGAAGGCAGGGGAGTCGGCGTTATATAATGGTTGTACAGAAAGATTTCTCATGCCTGAGGCAGTTAGCAGAGGGCTCTGGTGTTACGGACAGTGTGCTGTGGTGTCCACATGGACCCAGATGCTTAATGATCATGGTGATTGCTCGGATTTTAAGAACAGCTTGACCTTGGGTGTAGATTCTTAGCTAAATTAGGAAATGAAAAGATAATAGGAGAGAACAAGTAAAACAGAATATGCAAAATCTCCGATTAACATGATTCAACACTCATAAAGGAAACATACTTGAAATCATGCATTTCATTATTTTATTTTTAGATCTGTATAAGTATACAGTGGAATGAAGGATTTGCTTGTTAGCGGTGGCATCTAAGATTAAAATGTTATTTTCCTCCAAGCTTTAACACATAGAAGTCTATTTCCAGAGCACGAGAGGCTTTATTTAGTGCTTTCTGTTTGATTCTCATCCAGGGAGGGAGGGAGGGACTAATCTTAATAAGGCAGCTTGTCACTGAGATTTCATTGTGTTAGGGAAGAAGGCCTCTGATTGTTTTGTTTTACTTTATTTTATTTTGTTTTATTTTATTTTGTTTTGTTTTATTTTATTTTGTTTTGTTTTATTTTATTTTGTTTTATTTTATTTTGTTTTATTTTATTTTATTTTGTTTTGTTTTATTTTATTTATTTTATTTTATTTATTTTATTTTATTTTGTTTTATTTATTTTATTTTGTTTCGTTTTATTTTATTTATTTTATTTGTTTTATTTTATTTTATTTATTTTATTTTGTTTTATTTATTTTATTTTAGTTTATTTTGTTTTATTTCCACCAGGGCTATTGCTGAGGCTTGGTGTACTATGAATCCACTGCTCCTGGTGGCCATTTTTTTCTTTATCCTTTTTTCCCCCTAACTTTCACTAGATAGGACAGAGAAATTGAGAGAGGACAGGGAGATAGAGAGAGGGGAGAAAGAGAGATACCTGTAGGCCTGTTTCAACCTTTGTGAAATGGACACCTTGCAGGTCGGGAGTGGGGGCTCGAACCCAGGTCCTTGCGCTTGGTGATATTTGCACTTAGCCAGTAACTGAGAACCAGGTGCACCACCACCAGGACCCTGCCTCTGATTTCCCCCTACAGAACGTCACTAGCTCCAGATTTCTTTGTCAGTAGCTCGTGCTACTTAGTTCTGACCAAACGCCAAAAGCTGCAGTGACATCTGTCTGTACGCCCCAAACCCCTTAGGGTGAAGGCTCAGTCGCGCCCGGCGCAGCCGCTGTTTCAGGGCCGAGTCTGCAGACCGCTAACTGCGACAGCAAGAGGCCCAGCTTGGTGCTTTCTCCAGCTCACAAGGTCTTTTTGTTATCCAGCGCCAAGCTGTAAAACCAGTGACTCATGTTTTGTATTTGTGGAACGTCAACATTGCTCTTCCCCTCCCCTCCCCTACCCCTCCCCTCCCTCCCCTCCCTCTCCCCTCCCCTTCCCTTCCCTCCCTCTCCCCTTCCCTCCCCCTTCCCTTCCCTCCCTTTCCCCCTCCCCACCCCCTCCCCTTCTCTCACCCCTCCCCTCCTCTCCTCCTCCCCTTCTTTCACCCCCTCCCCTCCCTCTCCCCGTCCCCATCTCTCTCCCCCTCCTGACCCTCTCCCCCTCCCTCTCCTGGGAGTGGTGAATTGTGCAGGTGCGTGACGCCCTGTTGTGCCCAACAGGAGAGAGCTCTCTCCCCCTCTTATCAGTTTCTGTGATTCAGCCCTGGATTATCTGGGTTTGAGCTGAGCTGGTGTGAGACAGGTGCTCCCTGAAGCAACACTGATAGAAACGTATGTCTGTCTGCTGTGTTCTCTGATCCTTCTCTTCCATTCTGAAAAGACAGGTATCCTGGGGTGGGCAGACTTGGGGGGCACTGCCGTTTGCTTCACGCCGTAGCTCTGCTCCCCGGTGAGCTGCTCACCTGAGCTGGGGCTGGTGTCAGCTGGGAGTGGGAAGCCTGTGCCGCCCGCACTCGGACAGGTAGAGGGAAGCACCTCCTGGAGCTGGCACCTGGCCCCTGACACGAGTGTGAGTGTGGCCGCCCGAGTTGCGAGCGGCTGGCGTGCTCTCGCTGGATACCCAGAAGCCCAGTCTTGATGGATGAGTCACAGATTATTAGATGGTAGGGTTGTGCTTCCACACCACTGCCGTCACCAAAGTTCTTTGTCACCAAGCTTCCAAGGATGACAGCCACGGTTTCCCCATCTCTTAGAGATGAGCTGGTCACTCTTTTATTCTTGTAAGTCTATCTACTTGAGTTCTCTCTATTCCACATCTGAGTGAAACCATTGGTGGCTGTTTTCACTGCCTAATTCACTTCACTAAGCACGATCATCTCTACTTCTACTCACTTTTCTCCTAAAGGACAAAATGCAGTCTTTCTCAATTGCTGAGCACTACTCCACTGAACCAGTGTGCCGTTGCTTCTTTCTTTGCCCAGTCATCCGTCAGCGGGCACATAGGTTGCTGCTGTCTTTTGGCTGTTGTGAATACTGTAGCTGTAGACCCGGGGCTGCATATGTCCGTCTGAATCAGTGTTTTTATGCCTGTTGGAGAAACGTCGGCGAGCAGCTACAGGTCCGTAAGGTGTTTACGTAAAGAGTCCCCATCCTGGTGTCTGCAGAGGCCTCCCCAGCTTGCGTGCCCACCAGCAGTGTAGCAGAGCTCTCTCTCCGTGTCCTCTCCAACACTGATGGAGCCCATTCTCACTGGCCTCAGGTGAATCCCAGTGTGGGTTTAGTTGACATTTCTCCAAGGATGAGCCAAGGGGAAGAAGGAGGATTTGGGCAGAGGCTGTTAATCTGCCACTGTTACTTAGCTCCTGACGCTGTTTCCTAATCTAATGTTTGGAGTCTGGTGGTGTCCACTTCAGAGGTGTCTGGAGGGTGAGGTAGGACACATGCATCATGCATTCATTTTATGGTATAGAGAATATGCTAAGTAATATACAATTAAAAAAAAGATTGGCTTGTCTTTTAGTAAGAGCGAGGAAAAGAGAGAATCAGAGTATCAGTGCCAGGTGTTGAACTTGGGACCTCACACTTGTAAGTCTGTGCATTGTACTAACTTCTGGACTGCTGGATCTTAGTTACTGACTATGATCTTTTTCAAATGACAAGACTATCTACTTGTTTTTATTTTTAATCTTGAAAGAACTCAAACAATACTTACCACACTTCAGGAGGAGAACTGTAGTCAGTTTACTTACAGAGAGAGAGAGAGAGAGGGAGAGAGAGAGAGAGAGAGAAAGAGAGGGAGAGGAGAGAGAGAGGCGCTACTTATTGGGCAAAATACATGAAGACTACAGATATATAAATATGTCATGTAGCTTTTTTTTATTTTGCTTTAACTTCTTTTTAAAAAAGCAGTAGGGCAACATTTCAGATTGTTTTATAGATTATTATTTGTGCCTCTGGGTTACTGCTGAGGCCCAGTGCTGGGACTAAGAGGAGTGGTTTTAATGTTGATGAGACATAAGTAGGTTTTGAGGTAAGTAGTCCATTAGAGTAAGAAGTTTACTCCAGTTGCAAACAGTTTAGTTAGAGTTCCCTTTGGAAATGGGTCACTGCTATAAGCAACCATTTATATGACAAGGTATTCTTAGCATATGCATTTACTGCAGGTGTGTAAATTCTAAAATGCTTGTGATTTTAAAGGTTGTCTTTCTGAGACCTGACTCAGAAATTTGGTGGAGTCAATTATCAAGTCTTCAAGAGATTCTATAAGTATAACTGAAGTTTAGAGAAAACCAGAGCATCTTGATTTGTGGACTTACACATGGCCCGGGAGGTGGTATAGTGGCCAGTGAGGCCCAGAGTTCAGCCCCACATGGCCCGGGAGGTGGTATAGTGGCCAGTGAGGCCCAGAGTTCAGCCCCACATGGCCCGGGAGGTGGTATAGTGGCCAGTGAGGCCCAGAGTTCAGCCCCACATGGCCCAGGAGGTGGTATAGTGGCCAGTGAGGCCCAGAGTTCAGTCCCCACATGGCCCGGGAGGTGGTATAGTGGCCAGTGAGGCCCAGAGTTCAGCCCCACATGGCCCGGGAGGTGGTATAGTGGCCAGTGAGGCCCAGAGTTCAGTCCCTACATGGCCCGGGAGGTGGTATAGTGGCCAGTGAGGCCCAGAGTTCAGTCCCCACATGGCCCGGGAGGTGGTATAGTGGCCAGTGAGGCCCAGAGTTCAGCCCCACATGGCCCGGGAGGTGGTATAGTGGCCAGTGAGGCCCAGAGTTCAGTCCCCACATTCTCTTGGTCTTTTCTTCTCTCACTTTCATCTGCATAAATATAAAAACATACAGAACTAGACAAAGTTCATTTCTATTTTAAACTGATTTTTATTTTTAAAGTTATTTTTGGTGCATGTTTGGTTTTACTGTAACAAAGCAACTGGTAGGTACACTTTTCCTTTCTTTTTTTAAAAATTTATTTAAAAAAGGAGACATTAACACAACCACTGGATAAGAGGGGTGCAACTCCACACAATTCCCACCACCAGATCTCCTTATCCCATCCCCTCGCCTGATAATTTTCCTATTCTTTATTTGGACAGAAGGCAAGAGAAAGTGGGAGGAGGAAGGAAGTGACAGAGGAGAGATAGCTGGAGCTGGGCTGTGCTCTGTTTTGCTCAGGAAGCTTCCTCTTTGCTCGTGGGGAAGCCCCATGCTCCACCCTCCGGCTCTGCAGCTAAGAGTGAGTGTCCTCTTCCTTGTCCGGTGAATAAAGAAGAGCGTTGACACCCGCAGGAATACAATTGCAGTAGTGACTGTGAGCCCCGGAACAACAAGTTCTGCTAATTCTCCCATCTGACTACTGGGCTCCAGTTGTCCCTTAGCGGAGAACTGAGGAAGTGTCGTCCTAAAGCCTTGAGGATTTCAATCACGGTGAATCACACGCTGGAGGAGAGGTCATGTTCTCAAGTGTCCACTTAGTCCACCCGGACGTCCCAGACCCACCCTCTGCTGACGCCATTTCTTAAAGGGTTTTAGAGAAGAGAAGCTAGACAGATAGTAAGTGCTAAGTGTCCTTACTCACAGAGAGACACTGTGTGGGGGCCAGATGGCGGCACACCTGGTTGAGTGCACATGTTACAGGGCACAAGGATCCAGGTTCAAGCCCCCAGTCTCTGCCTGCAGGGGGAGCTTCATGAGTGGGGAAGCAGGGCTGCAGGGGTCTGTCTGACTCTTTTCTGCTCTGTCTCCTCCTCCTCTCTCGATTTCTGGTTGTCTCTATCCAATAAATAAATAAATAAAGACAATAAAAGAAGAAAGAAATTTTTTTAAAAAAAGAGACAGTGTGATCTGAGCCCTATACAGAGAGAAAGGAGGTATTTTATTTTATCATCATTCTTTAAAATATTTTGATATTTTTAAATATAAAATTATATTAAAATATATTTATAACTAACAATTATTTTAATAAATATAAATATTATTGGATAGAGACAGAGAGAAATTGAGAGAGGGAGAGAGACAGAGAGACACCTGCAGCCCTGCTTCACCACTCGTGAAGCTTTTCCCCTGCAGGTGGGGACCAGGGGCTGGAACCTGGGTCCTTGTGCCCTGTGATGTGAGCACTCAACCAGGTGCGCCACTACCAGGCCCTGGCAGTATTTTATTTCTTTGTTGTTTGGAAAGAGACAGAGCTATAAATCAAGAGGGAAGGAGTGGTAGATATGGAGAGAGGAAGAGAGACACCTGCAGCCCTGCTTCACAGCTTGCAAAGCCCTCCCTTTGAAAGTGGGGAGCAGGGGCTTGAACCCGGGGTTCTTGTACTAAAAAAGTGAAGATCAGCACTGGGCTTGGAATCAGTTGAATGTGGGCTTGAATCTCGACTTGCACGCTTCCTGGTTTTGTGACCTGGTGGCCACGGTCTTACCTCTGCCTCCCTGAAGCCCACAGTTGTAAAGCAGGGTAACTCAGCCTCCCCACACTGTGCTTGCTGTGCAGCCCTAAGAGAAGCCCAGTCCCGTGCCCTGCGCAGAGGGGGCCTGCCCGCAGCCAGCACACATAGCCACACATCCTCGCCATCTTAAACAGCCCTCACCTGTGGTCGTCTTTATTTTCATCTTGTTTATGCCTACCCCACTTACAGGGAGTGGGATTTAAATGTCTGTCGGTGGTTTTGCCCGTCAGACAAACTCCCAAGTGATTCTTCGCCTTCTGCCATTGCTCCCGTGGCAGCGTGGCTCCCAAAGGCACAGTGCTCTCAGCCTGGAAGGCCACATGTCCAGAAGGCTGAGTTCAGGGGCCAGGCGGTGGTGCACCTGGTTAGGCGCACACACTACAATGCACAAGGACCCAGGTTCAAGCCCCCACTCCCTACCTGCAGGGGGAGAGCTTCAAGAGTGGTGAAGCAGGGCTGCAGGTGTCTCTCTGTCTTTCTCCCTCTCCCTCCCCTCTCAATTTCTCTCTGACCCTGTCCAGTAATAAATAAAAGTAATAATAAAAAAGAAGAAAATGGGGGCCGGTGGTGGCGCAGCGGGTTAAGTGCACATGGCGGAAAGTGCTTGGACCGGCATCAGGATCCGGGTTCGAGCCCCCGGCTCCCCACCTGCAGGGGGTTCCCTTCACAGGCGGCGAAGCAGGTCTGCAGGTGTCTGTCTTTCTCTCCCCCTCTCTGTTTGACCCTCCTCTCTCCATTTCTCTCTGTCCTGTCCAACAGCAACAATCAACAACAACAATCAACAAAACAATAATGACAATAATCAGGGGCGACAAAAAAGGAAAGAAAATTAATAAAATTAAAAACAAGAAGAAGAAGAAGACACGGACACGGAAGGCTGAGCCCGCTCATCTCACGCAGAGCGCGTTCCAGCGCGGGGTCAGTCAGGAGAAAGGCGGGTCTCAGGGTAAGCCTTGGTGAAGTGCTTGCATTTGAATGGCTGTCTTTTCTGTGAAGAAGGCTATGAAAGTCACACTTGGTTAAAAAACAAAAGGAAACAACTCCCCTGTACTTAATTCCCTGAGGAGGACATGTTTCCTTTGTAATTTAGCAAGGGTCTATAGAGTTCTGTGCAATACTCTAGAGCCAAATTTAGAACTCTGATTATACTAGGAGCTAGGAGGTGTGAGCTGGCGCCTCTAATCTATCAGCATCCATGTTGCAAATATCTGATGAGAGTCTTTTCTGTCTTTTCCTGAATCTGAACTCACAGCCGAGTCTGAACCTGGAGGCTCTGGCTTTAGATCTGTAGTACTTTGGTTGCTGTTTCTGTTCTGAGAGTGTTGTTGTCACACCATGCCCTTATTACCAATCTCTCTCTCCTTAATTGTTTATTTTTGACATTATTTATTTGTACATTTATTATAGAGTCAGAGAGAAATGGAGAGGGAAGGGATACGTACACACACACACGCACGCACACACACACACACACACACACACACCTGCAGCCCTGCTTCACCACTCAGGAAGCTTCCCCCCTGCAGCTGGGAACCAGGGTCTTGAACCCGGATCCTTGCAAATGGTGGCAGGTGCACTCGACTAGGTGCAGTACCACCAGCTCCCTTATGAGTCTCGTTGTTATTATTTTATTTAAAAGCTTTTATTGTTTAAATTTTTGTTACTTTGTTACCCACTCTTTCCTTTTCGCATTGATCTGAGGTGAACTGTGTGTGTGACTTCTGTTTTTGATGCAGTAAGTCACTTTGATAGGACCTGTATTGAATTTGTCCTTCATAGGTTTACACCAGGGAAGTGCAGCACTGGGAAGGCGGGAAAGTCATGATGGATCCTTGCCTTGAAGACGGTAGAAAAATATGCCATGGCTTTTGCAAAAACCGAATATTTACCTTTATTCCGGGTTGCTGGGCTATCTTGTTTGTTTTATAAATCTCTCTGGGTGTTTAAAACTAGAGGACTCAGTGTGGTGCACTGTTACTGTGATACTCATTGTGAAACTTGTTTAACACAAAGCAGAACTTTTTTGCTGTCTTTTAATCTTTCTATTAGGGTGTGAGTTTATTCCTGGGAAATCTGAAAAAAAACTACGAGCAATTTCCACACCCACTGTTTTGCAAACCACAGAAAGAAGAATGCTGCCTTTTGTTCTCCTGGTTAAAGCTGTTCGATGATTGACTTCCTATTTGTGGACTAAAATGTTCCTCAGCTGCAGTACAGTCTAGGATATGCAGTTGGTGGGAGTTCAGGTAGAACTGGTACAAAAAATAAGTATTGGCATAGGAGTGCCAGTGTGCTCACACACAGTGAGAAGGTGGCTTACTTCTGCTTGTGTGTAAACCCCAGATTCCGGGGGTTGAGGGAGGGTGGGCTTGATAAAATTTTCCTGATCACTTTTATCTTTCTTAATTTATGTCCCAGGGCTTCAAGTGAGGGCTGTTTTTTTCCTTTCCTTTTTTTTTTTTTCTTTATTGGGGAATTAATGGTTTATAGTTGACAGTAAAATATAGTATTTGGTACATGTGTCACATTTCTGAGTTTTCCTCGTAACAACTCAACCCCCTCTGCCATCAGTTCAACCTCGTAACAATTCAACCTCTTCTGTCATCACATACCAGGACCTGAACCCTCCCTCCCACCCCAGAGTCTTTTACTTTGGTGAAATACAGCAGCTCCAGTCCGAGTTCTGCTCAGTGTTTTTAATGAGGGCTGTTTAGTAGATGTTTCTCCAGGTTTTTGATAGGCCATTTCGCCATTTGTCCATCTTTCAGAGATGGGACTGAGAAGGCAGTGAGTCGGTTAGTGTGAATCGAGACTTGCTGCTCTTCGGCCATTGTAGTTCAGCAATGTTTCTGAAAAAGAAAATCCTTGTGCGAGATGCCTGTGACACGCTGTTCCTGGTGAACAGCTCACTGACCTCTGTGCCAGCTGGGGCAGGGTTGCTTCAGAGAGATATTGGGGTTGCTGACAAAAGGTATTTTATTGCTTCCACGGTAGTGAAACTGTCACCTACATATGTTGTGAAACTTGTGTGGTTGGATATTGTTGATGGCTAAACCTAGTGGCGTCATTGTTAAATCTCGTGTCACATTCGGGCCAATGACTTGACTAACAATAAATCTCTGGGTTCCCTTTAGCTTACGGAGTCAGCAACATGAGATTACCCTAGACAATTGCTTTGCAAGTCAGAGTTTAAATGCAGATGTCTCTTAGGCCAACAATTTTGTTCAATTTCCTGCCAGGTTTTCTTGGCCACGGCTTCATTCTGCTAGAGAGCCTGATGATAGTGAGGCATTGCTTGGGAGTATAATTTAGTTGGAGAATGGGATGCAAATCCCTATTACCATTTGTCATGCTCTATTTACTTATTTACTTGTTTATTTTTTGTCTCCTCAATGGCCTTTAAGCAGTGGTCATATCTGCTTTACTCTCCACACAGAGACCAGTGCTGTATCTGACATGCGGCAGATGAACCTTGTGCATTTGCTGAGTGAGTGAACTTGAATGTCAGTACCTGAAGTTATCGGGGGAATTACAGGCATTTTTTATTTTCAAGGTAACCTTGGTTTCAAATAATGTAAATTATCCTAAGTATAATTGTACGCCTCTTCAAAATATGTCACTATACCACACACCTACCACCAAAGTATAAACATCCCATCACCAGAGTCCTGCGGACCCTCCACCATACCAGCCCACTCCTTGTCCCTCAGTCTCCTTTGGTCACCTCACTTTTGCAGTCCAAGTGAAAGATTTGTCATTAGTCTTTTCTTGCTTTGTTTTCTTGTACCATATGGGGAGGCCATTCTGCATTTTCCCCTTATATGAATTATTTTATTATTATTACTTAAACATTTAAAAATATATCTTTATCCCATGTTCAGCAGAGAGGCGGTTACAGAAGCCAGACCTTCTGCACCCACAATGACCCTGGGCCCATGCTCCCAGAGGGATAAAGAATAGGAAGGCTTTCAAGGGAGGGGATGGGACACAGAGCTGTGGTGGTGGAAACTGTGGAATTGTACCCCTCTTATCCTATGGTCTTGTCAATATTTTTTATTTTATAAATAAATTTAAAAAAATATTTATTTACTTATTGGATAGAGACAGCCAGAAATTGAGAGAGTAGTAGGAGACAGAGAAGGAGAGAGAAAGACAGACACCTGCAGCCCTGCTTCACCAGTCACAAAGCTTTCCCCTTGCGTGAGGACCTGGGGCTTGAACCCCTATCCTTGCATGTTGTTACATGTGCACTCAACCAGGTGTGCTGCTGCCTGGCTCCTCTTTCATTATTGTTTGTACAGCTAGTGTGGTAATGACTTTCTTTAACTGTTGATGGCTTGGAACACTTGTTCTTCCTTCAGACCTAACTGGGTAGAGTGATAACCTCGCTGGACAGAGTGTTGTGGATATCTTTTCTGTTCAAAACTTTGAATATATTCTGTTAACCCTGACAGGGCTTTGAATATTTTCTGTTGAGAAATCAGCTGAGATAGACCTGCTTTTCACTTTATTTATTTTCCCTTTTGTTGCCCTTGTTGCTTTTCACTTTTATGGACCAACTAGTGTTTTCTGTGGAACCATTTCTAAAACTTCTCCCAGGTATAGTGTATAATTCCTGCATGTACTCCATACTGTTGAATAAAATCACAACCAAACACTGTTGCATCTTTTGCATCTGAAATGAGCATGACTTGCAAAGCACAGTTGTTAGCATCTGGCTTCTCTAAGCTTGACTTCTGGAAAGCAGCTCTGGCCAGATGTGAACACCTTGAGAAAGGGAGGCAACTCCTCCCTGCTTTCTGGTGAAGGAGCTGCCATGATACCTGCTAAATGAAATAAATGAAATAAGGGGCTGATAGGAGCCACTGGATGGAGTCACTTATATGTGGAAGATAATTAACTGTAGCAAACAGAGCTGCAAAGAGTAGTGATAGCTGAAGCTGTCAGAGAAGTGGGGGGAGTGTGTGTGTGTATGTGTGTGTGTGGGAGTGAGTATGTGAGTGTGTGTGAGTGTGAGTGTGTGTGAGAGTGAGTGTGTGTGTGTGAGTGTGAGTGAGTGTGTGTGAGAGTGTGTGAGAGTGTGTGAGTGTGTGTGAGTGTGTGTGTGAGTGTGTGTGAGAGTGTGTGTGAGAGTGTGTGAGTGTGAGTGTGTGAGTGTGTGTGTGAGTGTGTGTGTGAGTGTGTATGAGAGTGTGTGTGAGAGTGTGTGAGTGTGTGTGAGTGTGTGAGTGTGTGTGTGTGTGTGTGAGTGTGTATGTGTATGTGAGTGTGAGTGTGAATGTGTGTGTGCGCACGTGTGTGTGTGTGTGTGAGTGCGTGTGTGTGAGTGTGTGAATGTGTGTGTGTGAGTGAGTGTGAGTATATGTGAGTGTGTGTGTGAGTGTGTGTGAGTGTGTTTGAGTGTGTGTGTGTTTGTGTGTGTGTATGTGACTGTGTGACTGTGTGTGAGTGTGTTTCTGTGTGAGTGTGTGAGAGTGCGTGTGTGAGTGTGTGTGAGTGCGTGTGTGTGTGTGTGTGAGTGTGTGTGTGAGTATGTGTGAGTGTGTGAGTGTATGATCTAGGTAGAGCTATTTTTTTGGTGCAGTGTTATTGGAACCTTGATAGTAGGTGTGGTGAGTCATATACAGGTATGAAAGGGCACTCCTAAAAGCTTGCACTATTGTGAACCAGTATAAAAATTCTTTCTACATGAAGCAAAACCTAAGAATTGTATTATTCCATTGTATATTCATATAATTTAAAGTGAAATCTCAATAACAATGACTAAATATATTCCAAATAAAATGTATGCTTGTAAGTTAACAACAACCACAAAGAGGGGTTCACCGTGCACCTTTTCCCTGGGGCTTAGAGCACAGTCCTTTTCCTTGGGGGAAAGGACCATCCTAAGCCATTGGGAACAGACTGGAAAGGTGGAATGGAGATGAATGATGTTAAAGGCTCTCACATAAAGCTGAACAGGAGAGAAGGTGAGGGAGGGGAGTCTGCATAGGGTAGAGAAGGTGAGGGAGGGGAGTCTGCATAGGGTAGAGAAGGTGAGGGAGGGGAGTCTGCATAGGGTAAGAAGGTGAGGGAGGGGAGTCTGCATAGGGTAGAGAAGGTGAGGGAGGGGAGTCTGCATAGGGTAGAGAAGGTGAGGGAGGGGAGTCTGCATAGGGTAGAGAAGGTGAGGGAGGGGAGTCTGCATAGGGTAGAGAAGGTGAGGGAGGGGAGTCTGCATAGGGTAGAGAAGGTGAGGGAGGGGAGTCTGCATAGGGTAGAGAAGGTGAGGGAGGGAGTCTGCATAGGGTAGAGAAGGTGAGGGAGGGGAGTCTGCATAGGGTAGAGAAGGTGAGGGAGGGGAGTCTGCATAGGGTAGAGAAGGTGAGGGAGGGGAGTCTGCATAGAGGTAGAGAAGGTGAGGGAGGGGAGTCTGCATAGGGTAGAGAAGGTGAGGGAGGGGAGTCTGCATAGGGTAGAGAAGGTGAGGGAGGGAGTCTGCATAGAGGTAGAGAAGGTGAGGGAGGGGAGTCTGCATAGGGTAGAGAAGGTGAGGGAGGGGAGTCTGCATAGGGTAGAGAAGGTGAGGGAGGGGAGTCTGCATAGGGTAGAGAAGGTGAGGGAGGGGAGTCTGCATAGGGTAGAGAAGGTGAGGGAGGGGAGTCTGCATAGGGTAGAGAAGGTGAGGGAGGGGAGTCTGCATAGGGTAGAGAAGGTGAGGGAGGGGAGTCTGCATAGGGTAGAGAAGGTGAGGGAGGGAGTCTGCATAGGGTAGAGAAGGTGAGGGAGGGGAGTCTGCATAGGGTAGAGAAGGTGAGGGAGGGGAGTCTGCATAGAGGTAGAGAAGGTGAGGGAGGGGAGTCTGCATAGGGTAGAGAAGGTGAGGGAGGGGAGTCTGCATAGGGTAGAGAAGGTGAGGGAGGGGAGTCTGCATAGGGTAGAGAAGGTGAGGGAGGGGAGTCTGCATAGGGTAGAGAAGGTGAGGGAGGGGAGTCTGCATAGGGTAGAGAAGGTGAGGGAGGGAGTCTGCATAGGGTAGAGAAGGTGAGGGAGGGGAGTCTGCATAGGGTAGAGAAGGTGAGGGAGGGGAGTCTGCATAGAGGTAGAGAAGG